>NC_137794.1:10173072-10593072 GCF_963383645.1 Muscardinus avellanarius | reverse complement strand
CCTCGGCTACTTAGTGAGGCCCTCTGCAACTTCATGAGACCCTGTTTCAAGATAAAGAATAAAAAATAGGTCTGGGGGTTTAGCTCAGAGGTAGAATCTCCTGGGTTCCATCCTCAGTACTGAAAAAAAAGAATTTTTATGCTACTTTGCTGTAGTGTCTCTGAGAATGGGAGCAGGGATACGCTGAATGGGCTCATGGGCTTTGATGTCTATAGTCCAGAAATAATACATATTATAAGCCGGGCGCGGTGGCGCACGCTTGTAATCCCCGTGCTTGGGAGGCTGAGACAGGAGGATCGCGCAGGTTTGAAGCCAGCCTCAGCTACTGAGTGAGACCCTGTTTCCAAATAAAATATAAAAAATAGGGGTGAGGGTTGGACTATCAAGGAGCGTTCAGAAATGTTTTCGGGGGGACAGAACTGTCCTGAACTTTGCTTGTGCTACTGGTTACATGACTATACAAACATCCAAAATCTGAAATCCAAGACTTTTTAAGCATGAAGGAGCATTTCAGATATTTCCGATTAGGATTCCTCAGTAGGTAAATTCTGTGGGAATATCCCACAATCTGGAAAATTCCAACCTTTGAAATGTGTCTGGGCCCACGCATCTGGGATAAGGGATCCTTAACCTATATCAGTTTGTTAATACTAAAAGAATTGTACAGTAAAAAGAAATCGATCTTATTATGTATAAATTAGAGTTCAATAAAATGACTTTTATATTTTAAAAAGGGGTCTTTTACATCCCCGAGGTATTAGCTAACATTTATCGAGCACTTAGGAACTCTCAGAGCACCATTCTAATCTCTTGGATTGTATTAGCTCATTCCGTCCTTACTATAACTTTATTTAGAAGGCACTATTATCAGAATCATCTCCATCTTTTAGATAAGAGAATTGAGGTTTAGAGAAATTAAGTAATTCTCCCAGGACAGCATAACAAATACAACTAGGCACTTGTCTAATGCCCAAGTCTGTGGGTTTAACCACCATATTATAGGGCTTCCCAAGATAAGTACATGAGTAACATTTATGCCTCTCACTCCCAGAGTCCTTTTTGGTTAAATCTCAACTGCTCTTATATTAGAAATTAAGTGGTACCGGGCGTGGGGGCGCACGCTTGTAATCCCAGCTTGGGAGGCTGAGACAGGAGGATCGCACAGGTTCGAAGCCAGCCTCAGCTACTTAGTGAGGCTCTCAGCAACTTAGTGAGACCCTGTTTCCAAATAAAATATAAAATGGGTCCGGGAGTATAGTCCGGAAGTAGAAAGCCTCTGGGTTCCACCCCCAGTACCACCACCAAAAAAAAAAAAAAAAAAAAAAAAAAGAAAGTAAGTGGTATGCACTGCCCCTCAAACACACACATCCCAGGGACATATTTCTCCAATTACCCCTAGCTAACATTCTCGGTGAGACTGAAGGACCCCTTTCTGTCAGGAGTCAGTGTATAAGAATGAGTCTGTAGCCGGGCGTGGTGGTGCACACTTGTAATCCCAGCATTTGGGAGGCTGAGACCGGAGGATTGCAGTTCACAGACAGCCTCAGCTACTTAGTGAGGCCCTCTGCAACTCAGTGAGACCCGGTTTCAAAATAAAGAATAAAAAAAATAGGGCAGGAGGTGTAGCTCGGAGGTTGAATGTCCCTGGGTTCCATCCCCAGACCCCCCCCAAAAAAAAAAAGAGTCTGTAGCCAAGGCTGGTGGCACATGCCAGTAATCCCAGTACTTGGGAGGCTGAGACCAGAGGACCAAGAGTTTGAGACCAGCCTCAGCCACTTAATGGGACCTTAGTAACCTAATGAGACCCTGTTTCAAAACAATAAAAGTGATTTTAAAAGGAGGGAGAGCTGGGAGTCTAGCTCAGAGGTAGAATGTCCCTTGGTTAAAACCACAACAAGCAAACAAACAAACAAACAAACAAACAACGTAGAGTCGGTTACCAGATAGAGTGGCCCAGGCCTGTAATCTAGTACTTGGGAGGCTGAGAGAGGAGGATCACTGGTTCAAGGCCAGCCTCAATAATGTGATGAGGCCCTGTTTAAAAAAAAAAAAAGAAGATTTGGGCTGTAACTTGGAGGTAGAATACCCCTTGGTTCAATCTCTAATATAAGGAAAAGAAAGATTCTGAGCTGGCTACTGTTGGCTAGAAGATTCCCCCGGAAAGCTCTAGGGATTGTGTAGCCCACCAAACCTCAGGCTTCTGACCAGGCCCTAAACCTATACTCTAAGCCTGGAGTATTGCAGTTTTGACAGAGCACAGCTAGGTGGTTTGTTTATTTATTTGTTTGTTTTTTGTGGTTTTAACCAAGGGACATTCTACCTAGCAAAGACACCAAACTTTGCCCATGCACACAGGGCTTCTTTTTCCAGCAGAATGCCTTTGGGGTCAATTCTCAGTACAAAAAAAAAAAAAAAGCGCTACTGGGTGTGGAACCCAGGGGCATTTTACCTCCAAGCTACACCACCAGCCTTATTATTATTATTATTATTATTATTATTATTATTATTATTATTGTTTTTGGTGGTACTGGGGTTCCTGGAAGCCCGTCTACCTCCGGGCTACACTCCCAGACCTATTTTTACATTTTTATTTGGAAACGGGGTCTCCTAAGCCAGTGCGCGTGGCCGGCTTCGAACCTGCGCGATCCTCCTGTCTCTGCCTCCCAAGCGCGGGGATTACAAGCGTGCGCCACCACGCCCGGCCACCAGTCCTATTATTTTATTCTTTATTTTGAAACAGGGTCTCACTACGTTGCAGAGGGTCTCACTAAGTAGCTGAGGCTGTCCGCGAATCACAGCCCTCCGGTCTCAGCCTCCAGAATGCTGGGATTGCAAATGTGTGTCACCACGCCCTGCTTATTTTTTATTTTGAAACAGGGTCTCACTACATTGCAGAGGGTCTCACTAAGTAACTGAGGCTGGCCTCGAACCTGCGATCGTTCTGTCTCAGCCTCTCAAGTACTGGGATTGCAAGTGTGGGCCCCCATGTCCCACTCCCATTTCTTCTTAACATGCTTTTATCGGCGCATTACAGTCTCACATCATGATGTAAATCATGTTGGCAGTGACATACATGCACACAGCACTTGGTGGGCCTCATCGCTTCCCCATCTCCCCCTTTCCCAATACAGAGTGCTGAGATTGCCGTTTGTATATTCGTAATATGTACATAGTCGATGGTCGTATTTCCATTAAGGAACCTCAGTCTTCCCCTTCTAAAGAGTTCCTATTGTATAGTAAGCACTGAGCTGATAAGAGAAAGGTGCCTTTACCCAAAATTATGCTGCCCCGGGGAAGATCAAGGATCTCTTATTTAAAGGAAATTTCATGAGGTGGAAAACTGTCGCAAAGGTCCCGTTTCCACTGACTAACACCCTCTCCAGCCTCCCTCCCCAGCGTGCCTTTTCTATAAAACATTCAAGATCACAGTCCATTGATTAACATAGTGTGTTCATTAATTTGTAAACACGGACCAAGATGCCAGACCACAACTCATGCAAATTGACCTTGCTCGCAGATATAGAAACTCAAATAAATCAGACCTCGGGCCCGCAAGCCATCAGCATGACCTCAGGAGGCAGAGAGGCCCGGTGCCCTCTCTCTATCCTTCCTTCAAGGCCAAACAGTGAATCAACAATGTCCTGCCCTGCTGGTGCTGGATTCTCAACAACAGAAGATTCAGGCCCACCCCCTCCCCAGAGTCCGTTTATCTGTGACGTGCACCTGTATATACGGTTTCAGCCCTCAGATGTTAAAAATTCCATCTGGGTCAGCCAGAACTGGGGAAAGAAAGGCCTGTGGGCTTCAACAATGCAGGCAGGGTGTTTCAAGTTTAGCCTTTAAGAAAAACGAAAACAATATAGGTTCCTTTGCAGGGAATTTCTTTGGGAAATACAGAAACCTGCTTTGAAATGTTGCTTTCAATCTTGTTTTCTATTAATTTTTATGCAACAGTATCAGTCAAAGTCATCTTTAAGATTTTTTTTTTTTTGTAGTACTGAGGATTGAACCCAAGGACATTCTATTTTGTTTTTTATTTTGCGGTACTGGGGATGGAACCTAGGGGCATTCTACGTCTAAGCTACACCCCCAGCCCTATTTTTTTATTTTTTATTTTGAAACAGGGTCTCACTGAGTTGCAGAGGGCCTCATTAAGTGGCTGAGGCTGTCCGCATTGAACCGCGATCCTCCTGTCTCAGACTCCCAAATGCTGAGATTACAAGCGTGCACCACTGTGCCCAGCTTGTTTTTTTATTTTGAAACAAGGTCTCACTAAGTTGCACACCTGCAATCTTCCTGTCTGTCTCCCAAGTACTGAGATTAGAGGAATGAGACACCATGCCAGGTAAGAATGTGTTTTTTTGAAGCACATCTGTAATCCCTGTAGTTGGCAGGCTGAGACAGGAGAAGTGCGGATTTGAGGCAAGCCTCAGCTGCTTAACGAGACAGAAAAACAAAACAAAAAAGACTGGGAGTGTAAAAATGGCTAGAGGTAGAATGTCCATAGGTTCAATGCCTAGTATCCTTTTCCCCCTTAAGAAAAGTGCATTTTTTTTTTCTTTTTTTTTGGTAGTACTGGGGTTGAACCCGGGGCATTCTACCTCCAAGCTACATCCCCAGCCCTATTTTTTATTCTTTATTTTGAAACAGGCGCTCATGAATTTGTAGAGGGCCTAAGTAGCTCAGGCTGACTGCAAACCCGATCCTCCTGTCTTAGCTTCCCAAGTGCTGGGACTACAAGTGAGCGCCACCACGCTGGCTGAAAAATGCATTTTTTGAGGAAAAATAAGTAGCTGTAATAGCACTATTTCTCCTTATTCTATAACATTGCCCAAGAGTTTCCATGGACTCTTTATCCTTTGCCCTATCATCCAACCTGATCAAACATAAAGCCGTTCTGGAAGTGGGAGTGATGAAATTCTTAATGCAATGTCTCAGTCCTGCCCAAATATTTGTTCTTCTATAAGACACTTCCAGGAAATGAAGTCTCTTCCTCTTCTTTGTCTCCTGCTGTGGTTTTGGTCTAGGGAGGGGTAGGTGGAGTAGGGTGCTAAGAAGTGCCAGAGGATTTCTTCACCCAGAGTGGTCCTGGCATGGTATAGCACCTGCTGTTACACCTGTTGAAGCCCCACCCCCCACCCCCTGCCAGACTCCTGGATTGCAATGTAGCACTTCCCAGCATCTTGGCTTCCCTTGGGTGGGAGGATTGTCAGGATCTGCACAACTGTCACACCTCCTTGATGTTGAAGCTAGCAATAAAAGTCCCACCTCGGTGTTGAGTAAACACCTTTTGCTCAAGCCATGGTCCTCGGGTCTTTGGGGAAAACTCTAAATGTAGTACCTTATAATTCCCTGGAGAGTAGGGGGCTATCCAACAGGAAATCCAGGGAAGAAGCCATTCCTTTGCTTTGTCTCCCCATCAAAGTCCATTCCAGGGTCAAAGCTGTTGTGTTTGCTGACCCTTAAGTCAGAGTAAATCATTCACCCAGCGGGGGACAGGGAGAGATTCACTCTTCAAAGTCTATTTGGACAGGCCCACAGTCCCCTTCCCCACTTCTCCGCCATACCTGCTTTTACTTCCTGCCTGAATCATTCCTTCACCCTGCACGGGGGCCCCAGGCGGCACAGGCAGGGCTCACAGACTGCTGGCCACATCTAATCAGAGGAGCTGAGATCAAGGACCTTGAGGGCATGCTGGAGATAGAGGAGAAGAAATGACAGACGCCAAAACAGTGGTGTCTGTCTGCGCTGCTAGCCACAACCATGTGTGCTCGCCAGAGTGTGTGTTCGAGTCAGAATAACCCGGGCAAGGCCCACGTCAGAGGGCTGCTGCTATGGGAGCTTACGTGTGGTCTTAACCAGGAAGGCGTTCCCAGGCAGGCATCTGGGGCAACCTGCAAGGAGCAGCACCCCCTTCCAGGACCGGCTGCTCTTCTGGGAAGCATCGGTCTTCTCTCCCTTCCTTTGTTTTCTTCCTGCAAACTTGGTAGATGTCACAGAGCCTGTGTGCCCAGGTACTGATAGCTCCCTCTGGGTTCTGGCATTTGTTCCTCTGTTATCTCTTCAGCATCATCAGACAATCCTACTGGCACCCAGCCCTGGCCAGGCTCGCTATCCAGTGCTCCTCTGAAGCCTCTCCTCTCTTGGGCCTGGCTGCCTAAGCTCTTGGAAACCAACTTGCAAATCTTTCCATGGGAGCATATGGGACCCCCATGGGGGTCCGACGCCTGATGCAAAAGGGAAAAGATGAAGGATGAATGAGAAGGACTTCTCCCTGACCTTGGGGGAGTTACAGTTATCACCTCAGTAGCCCTGGAAACTTCCATTTGTTTATGAAGTAAGCAACTGTTGTAATCTTTTTCTTTGCAGAGGTCACCGAATATATGTGGTGGTAGAAAACTCAGGGCCTGGGGTCACAGAGATTACATGCTGACTCCCTTTTTTCTTTTTCTTTTTTGAAATTTATGACTGATGTGTAATATATATGTATGTATACATGTATGTATGCAATATATGTACAGATATATATTACACAATATATATGCATGCATACATATATGTGTAATATGTATCTATTATGTTATTATATACATATATTATGTGTATTATATACATATAATATAATATATTATAATATAATAATATATATACATATAATTATTTGTATTGTATACATATAATAATATGTATAATATATGTATATATATGTTTTATGTGTGTACACTCATTTAATAGCTGTGTGTCCACATCCATGTAAGCAGTACCCAAAGAATGAGTACATTACCAGCAGCACCCCTGGAGCCCTTCAGCCCCTCCCGGTACTGATCAACAAAGGACCCTCTGTCAGCTCTGTCTGCGCAGATCGGTGTTGCCCGTTTCGGAGCTTGATAGAAATGGGGCTTCACAGTGCTCGTTTGTGTCTGGTTTCTGCATTCCACATTGTGCTTGGGAGATTTCTCTGTGTTTTGCATATCGAGCAGCTCATTCTCACAGTGTGGCACAGTGTTCCAGAGTTCTGGTCTTTCGAACCAAATCAAGAGACACATAGAAGCCGGGCGCGGTGGCGCACACTTGTAATCCCAGCATTGGGGAAGCTGGGACAGGAGGATCGCAGTTCGTGGCTAGCCTCAGCTACTAAGGGAGGCCCTCTGCAACTCACTGAGACTGTTTCAAAATAAAGAATTAAAAAATAGGGCTGCATGTATAGCTCAGAGGTAGAATGCCCCTGGGTTCCATCTCTAGTACTGAAAGAGAGAGAGAGAGAGAGAGAGAGAGAGAGAGAGAGAGAGAGAGAGAGAGGTGTCCTGTGTCCTTTAAGAAAAAAAAAAGTTAAAGCAACCAAGTTGCTGACACACACATACACAAAGTTGTCTACAAACTGGATCCATTTTATTGGCCATCTATTAAAAGCCACTTTTGCAAATCACTCCTCCACCCCCCACTTTTTTTACATTCCTGCCTGTGGCTCTGGCCACAGCACTCCAGGCGGGCCCAGCCTCTATACATAGAAGGAGACTGGAGGCCCTGTGGCCGTGTTCGACAAGGGGGAGCCCACCTCGATCCCAGAATAACGTGGAACCTGGACTGTCCCCCACTCGATCTGTAGTTTCCTGCCGCTTCAGTGGCATCACAGCCCTTTTCCTCCACATCCAGAGAAACTGCCTCTTACAGCTGACATTTTAGAGTTGCTCCCCTGGGCCCCTATGGCGTCAACCTCAGGATGAAGCTGTTGCAGCCCTAGGCCAGCGAGAGACCGGATGGAGCCTGCAGACGGGGCTGGTGCTCTGCCCTGCAATCACTGCCGCCTCTGGCTCGGCCTGGGCGCTCAGCACAGCTGGACTGCACAGGGTCTGAACCACCTCTCATCTTTTTTCCTTTGCCAGAACTACAATTCATCCCGATTTCTTCATGCTTATCAACATTTTTGGGGTATCCCTCTCGCTGGTAACAACGACCTAATCCCAAGATGCAGTTTTAGAGGAGCCGGGGTGCAAATCAGCGTGACTCCTGGGTCTGAGCCTAAGTCCATATATGGTACAATCCCCAGCCCCGGCAGGGCTAGCGCGGACTGTAATGCAACACAGCTGATTCACCAGCTGTCCCTGTCTCCCTAAGCTGGGCCGGCCCACTCCAGTTTCCAGTGAGGTCAGCACTGCAAGTGACAAGAGCCTAAGTGCAGGGCTGCGTGCCTTGGGGAGGCTGAGATTTCGTGTTCTCTTCTTTTCAGGCTCCCCAGTTCCTGGGAAGCCTTTTCCGGAATGGAATAGAATAATCATCCGGCTGGTGCTTTTTCAGTCCTTTTCTCATTGTGGGGGTGGCCCGGGAGAGGCCAGACAGCTGTAGCCTAGAGGCTTGCTCAAGCCCAATGGCAGAGGACAGTTTGGAACTGGACGCCATCACTGGGCCCCACCCTGACCCTGGGCAGGGGTCAGTATTCACAGCCCAGAGCTGGAGCCTTATCTATTCCTTCTGGTCTCTGCCCTTGACTGCTTTTTATTTGTTTGGCCTTTTGTAAAGTAGAAGGGATAAACTAAGAACTCCTCAGGAGGAGAGAAGACCCGGATCCTGGTCCCAGCTCCGTTCAAAGCTCTAAGTGGATAATCGTGTTTGTTTTATTAGTACCCTCACTACCATTCCACGCCTATTATAAGCCAAGCAAAGCATTACACTAGACTCTGCCAGCGGGGACCCGGAGCTGGCGCAAACCAGTTTGTGGGGCCAGTTGTTAAATTTTCAGGAAATTTGCAAGCCGATTGTTAAGTCTAATTATTAAAGATTGAATTACATGACATTACAATTGACTGAATTGGATTTAAGGCAGAGGTAATAAATACCCAACTCATCGTTTCCTAATTATTTCACTCTGGAGGCTCTCTGCGTGGTAGAACACAGGGTAGGCTGTGTGGGTAGGCCCCTCCCAGCTCCTCGCTCAGTGCCATCCCAGAGCTTGGCATGGGCCACAGCGGGAGTGTGCGCTTGGAGGTATGGTGAACCACGTCAGTGGTTAACCATTTGCAGGCCTGACATGGTGGGCATCAGCTATCCTATAATCCCAGTACTGCAGGGGCTGAGACAGGAGAACCGTGGGTTCACAACCAGACTCAGCTACTTTGTGAAATAGATTCACTATTTCAAACTAAAAAATAAAACAGAGCTGGGGGTGTAGCTCAGAGGTAGAAGGCTTTCTGGGTTCCAGTCTCCATTTACAAGCACACCACCAACTCTAGGGGTCATTAGGCAGGTTCAGTCTCTGCCCTCGGGGTGCTTAGAATGATTGGGGGTGGGGAACAGGCCCTTCAGGTCTTGCTGGGCAGTTTCCTCTAAAATACTAAACAGGAGAGGACTGAAATCAAAGAGACTTATGTTAGCATCCCAGTTCTCTAAACACTAGTGATGTCCTCAAAGTAAGTGACCTCAAAGTTGGATTTTTTATTTATTTATTTATTTATTTATTTATTTATTTATTATTTTTATTTTTTGTAGTACTGGGGCTGGAACCCAGGGGCATTCTACCTCAAGCTACACCCCCCAGCCCTATTCTTTATTCTTTATTTTGAAACTGGGTTCCACTGAGTTGCAAAGGGCCTCACTAAGTAGCTGAGGCTGGCCGAGAACCGTGATCCTCCGGTCTCAGGCTCCCAAATGCTGGGATTACAAGTGTGCGCCACCACGCTCAGCTGACCTCAGAGTTTTTAATCACCTGCAAAATCAAGATAACAGCACCTCCTCACAAGATCCCCATGAAAATTTAGTGGTAAAGATGTAACAATTATAGAAAGAGCTTTTCTTTCTTTCTTTCTTTCTTTCTTTCTTTCTTTCTTTCTTTCTGTATTAGAGATTGAAAGCAGGGGTGTTCATGTTCAACCTCTGAGCTACACTCCCATTTGTGTGTGTGTGTGTGTGTGTATGTGTGTGTGTGTGTGTGTGTGTGTGTGTGTGTGTGTGTGGTACTGGGGATAGAACCCAGGGGCATTCTACCTCTGAGCTATGTCCCCAGCCCTGTTTTTTATTATTATTTTTTTTATTTTGAAACAGGGTCTCACTGAGTTGCAAAGGGTACCCGAAGGTGGCCGCGAACCCAGATCTTCCTGCCTCAGCCTCCCAAGTACTGGGATTACAAATATGCGTCACCATGCCCGTCTCTACATTTCCATTCTTTTTCTTTTTTATTTTGAAACAGCATCTCCCTAAGTTGCTGAGGGCTTCACTAAGTTGCTGGGGCTGGCTACGAACCTGCGATCCTCCTGTCTCAGTCTCCCAAAGTACTGGGATTTCAAGCATGTGTCACCACGCCCAGTAGAAGAGGTATTTCTGATTGATGTACCTAAGGAGAAATGATATAGAGGCATACAACTTTAAAGGTCTAGTCAGAGAACGGCCACCATTAGCATATTAGGATACTGAGGTTCTAGCAGTGCCGAGTGTGGATATACGCCCGGGACTGAGCAGGCGGTCATAACCATAGTGAAACAGGTTAATGTTTGGGGAGGTGGGTATTGGTGCTATAATAAGACCAAAATAAAAGGTGGGACCTGCAAGCCAGCTGCCAAGTAGAATAGAACCAATAATCAACTTCGGGAGAACTTCGGCCAGGATGAATTCAGCACAAGTAGCCGCGTTTGATCAACAGCGGTTCAGACAAGAAGGAGACTTAAGTGTCTCATAAGAAGTCTGGAAGTGGGTGGCTCTGGCTCTGGGAGGGGTTCAGTGGCCCAGCTTTGCCACCAAAAGGCCACCTCTCTTTACGCTAATTCTCACCGCTGTGTGTGGTGCCC
The DNA here is from genome assembly GCF_963383645.1 of Muscardinus avellanarius. Taxonomy (NCBI): domain Eukaryota; kingdom Metazoa; phylum Chordata; class Mammalia; order Rodentia; family Gliridae; genus Muscardinus; species Muscardinus avellanarius. Next base: position 10,582,297 of record NC_137794.1, on the reverse strand, counting down.
GCTTTTATTCTTAGCCTTGATGCCTTATGGTCATAGACGGCTGCCAAGGCTCACACCACCTCAATCGGAGTAGACCAGAGTCGGGGGAACTTCAATCTCTCCTCTCCTCTCCTCTCCTCTCCTCTCCTCTCCTCTCCTCTCCTCTCCTCTCCTCTCCTCTTCCCTCCTCCTCCTCCTCCTCCTCCTCCTCCTCCTCCTCCTCTTCTTCTTCTTCTTCTTCTTCTTCTTCTTCTTCTTCTTCTTCTTCTCTCTCTCTCTTTGGTGGCACTGGGGTTCCTAGAAACCCTTCTACCTCCGGGGTACACTCCCAGACCTATTTTTATACTTTTTTTAATTTTTTTTTTGGTGGTACTGGGGTTCCTGGAAGCCCTTCTACCTCCGGGCTACACTCCCAGACCTATTTTTACATTTTTTTAATTTGGACACAGGGTCTCCTAAGCCAGCGCATGGGGCTGGCTTCGAACCTGCGCAATCCTCCTGTTTCTGCCTCCCAAGCGCGAGGATTACAAGCGTGCGCCACCACGCCCGGCAATTTTTATACTTTTTTAAATTTGAAAAAAGGGTCTTTTAAGCCAGCACTGCTGGCTTCGAACCTGCGCGATCCTCCTGTCTCTGCCGCCCAAGCCGGGATTATAAGCGTGCGCCACCACGCCCAGCTCTACTTTATATTTTTAAAACAGGGTCTCACTAGGTTGATGAGTCTCACTACTTGAGGAGGAGGCCGTCAGCCTCCTCAAGTCCTGGAATTACAGGCATGTGCCACCATACCTGGCTTTCAATATCTCTTAATATCTCTTCAGGTCACAAAATCCTTTTTTCAAACCCCATAAAATTTTTCTTTATATCTTGTTGGCCAGAATGGGTCACATACTTTAGCAGGCAGAATAATACCTTCGAAGATGGTCACATTCTAGTCCCATGGTACTTGGGACTGTGTTACCTTACACAGCCAAAGGGATTTTATGATTGAGGGTATGAACTTTGAGATGGGTGAGCTACCCTGAGTTATTCGAGCTGCATAGTCTAGGCGCATCAGCCCAAATAGGGAAGGGCACGAGAAGGATTTGCTACTGATTCTGAGATGTAGGGGGTGGGACCAGAGAGATGATGCAAGGGCTCATGTAAGCCTCCTGATGACAGCCAGCAAGGAAACAAGGACCTCAGCTGATAGTGTGTGTGTGTGTGTGTGTGTGTGTGTGTGTGTGTGTGTGTGTTGTATATTACTGGGAACTGAATCCAGGGGTGGTCTACCTCTGAGCTATACTCCTATCTCTATTTTATTTTTATTTTGAAACAGAATCTCTCTGGGTTGAAGGGAGACTCAGTATTTGCTGAGGCTATCCTCAAACTTGTGATCCTCCTGTCTCAGTCCCCCAAATACAAGGATTACAGGCATGTGCCACCATGCCAGGGTTATAGCTTATTTTTTTTCCATACTAGGGATGGAACCCAGGGAAATTCTATCTCTGAGCTCCACCCCCAGCCCTATTTTTTATTCTTTATTTTGAAACAGGGTCTCATGGAGTTGCAAAGGGCCTCACTAAGTAGTAGCTGAGGCTGTCCGCGAACCGCGATCCTCCTGTTTTAGCCTCCCGAATGCTGGGATTACAAGCGTGCGCCACCATGCCCGGCTTATAGCATTATTTTACTAAGAAGGAGAAGAATGTTGCCAAATAAACAACTACCATGACACAGATTATAACATCAGTTACAGTCAGATAAGAAAAAGTGTGTACCTTGGAATCTACCATGTGTGATGATACACATGTCCCATGAACAAACAGTCAGGGTTCATTCTTGAGCTGCTGCTGGCTCAGCTAAAGCTGGTAAGGGGTTGGGAAGGACCAACAACCAGCAGTTTTAGGAAAGCAGAGGCCAAGGTGGGATGGGGAGCGTGTGCTCATGGGACTTGAAGCCGAGCTAAAGGAAGAGAACTCCTGCCCAGGAAGCCACTGTAGGAGATTATGATGCTAGTTCCTCTCATCAAATGGCTCCTGTATCTGAAACAGCATTGATTGATTGATTGATTGATTGATTGATTGTGCTGGGGATTGAACCCAGGGGGCATTCCACCTCTGAGCTACACCCCCAGCCCTATTTTTTATTCTTTATTTTTTTGAAACAGGGTCTCATTGAGTTGCAAAGGGCCTCACTAAATAGCTGCGGCTGTCCTCAAACTCAGACCCTCCTGCCTCAGCCTCCCGAATGCTGAGATCACAAGTGTGCGCCACCACGTCCGGCTGCAATTGCTTTCTTGAAACACCAAAACGGTTCTGTCTTTCAGAGGGTCACACAGCGTGTACAGTGTCTCACTGTTGTTCTCCAAGGCGCAGACTGCCTTTGCTCTCCAGAGCTTTGCTTGCGACCTGCCCAACTGTCTGTCCTCAACTCCCACACCCGTCGCACTGACCTCTTCGTTCTCCTCCTGCACAGCGGAGCCAGTGTGTATTTCCTTGAATGTCTGAGGCAGCTTCACCTTGAACTTTGAATTTCTCAGCAGCTGCTCGCCGAGATAAATCCCTGATCTTGGCTCCCACTACATGACATGGCTCTCGGAAGCGGGGCTCTTGTGGACATCTGGTCTTGTGATGCCCAAGAGGCTGTGCTTGGGTTTTCGGGTAGTGACCCAGCATCCCCAGCAAACGTGGAGGAGCTGGTTTGGACATACTCCCCGTGGCTTCTTTTCACTTGGACTCTGTTTTGCTTTGCTGACTGGTTCTTCATCCATTTCAGCCAGTGAAGAGCAGCTTTTTGCTTTTTTTTTGCAGTACTGGGGATGGAACCCAGGGGCATTCTACCTCTGAGCTACACCCCCGGCCCTATATTTTGATTATTTATTTTGAAACAGGGTCTCACTAAGTTGCAGAGGGCCTCACTAAATAGCCGAGGCTGGTCACAAACTGTGATCCTCTTGTCTCAGCCTCCCAAGTATTGGGATTGCAAGTGTGCACCATGCCCAGTTAGCAGGTTTTTGTTTTGTTTTGTTTTTAATAAGTAGCTCAGGTTGGCTCATCCTGATGTGCAGGGTGTGTGTGTCCTTTGAGTCACTGGGTGATCGGCAAGTTCTCTTTGCAGCCTCCTTGGGATTGTGCCCCAGGTCCCCGAGGGACACCAGGGATTGTTCACTTAATAGGGACAAAGGGAAAAGTTGCACAGATGAGAACCTTTAGGGCTCACCAGAGATCAGTTTGCCTCCCACTTCATCCCTTTGCCCTGAGTTAGTCTTGAGTCCAGAAAATTTGGAGATCTGAGCACTCATATAATTAGGAGAAAAAAAAATATAGCATCACCATATGGAGTGAGCTATTAAGAAGTCATCTCAAATCTCATATTTTTTTTTCTGATTAAAAATCAGAGGCATGAGCAAACAATGCGGCTGGCCTCAAGCAGTTCACCTGAGGAGCAGAGCTGGGCTGGAGCCCAGGTTTCCTGCCATCCTTGGGGCATGCCAGAAATGCAGCCCAGTGATGCAGAAATCCCATCCCTGCCCATATTCTGAGTCTGCCTGGTACCAACCTGGGGAATAGGACAATTTTCTTAACATCTCTGAGCTCCATTTTCTTGGCTATGAAATGGGGCTAGCAATAATATCTACTGCAGAGAGTTATTGCACAGATGATGATGATGATGAGTGTGTGTGTGTGTGTGTGTGTGTGTGTGTGTGTGTGTTACTGGGGATTGAGCCCAGGTGCATTCTACATCTGAGCTACACCTCCGGCCCTATTTTTATTTTTATTTTTAGATTTATTTATTTTTGTGGTATCGAGGGTGGAACCCAGGGGCCTTCTACCTCCAGGCTACACTCCCAGACCTATTTTTATGTTTTATTTGGAAACAGGGTCTCACTAGGTTGCTGAGAACCTCACTAAGTAGCTGAGGCTGACTTTGAACCTTTGCGATCCTCTTGTCTCAGCCTCCCAAGTACTGGGTTTACAGGCATGCTTCCCCACACCCGGCTGCAGAGACTAAAGTCACTTGAAGGAACAACTGCCTGCCAGCTGGTAATTGCTTGCTCCCAGGGGTGGCCATCTGGGGCTGCCACCAGCGCCTGCTCCTGCTCTGAGCCTGGAGGGCTGCACTTCGAGGCCTAGGGACAGAGGCATCTACGGAATTTGCTCCCCTTGCTAATCTGGCAAAGTCAACAAACCTTTTCTGTTTGACCCCAGGATGGAGATGTTGGATGGTGGCATGAAGCAGTTCCCTGTGGGAGGCACAGCGTGCTGGCTGGAGGGAGACTGGACGGTCCAGCTGAGGAAGGGAAGAGGCTTTCTGAGGGATGGGGGTGGGGGGCTGAGTACGAAGGAGAACAGAACTGGAAGGGTTGTAGGAGCCCCGAGGCGCCTGGGCGGGGGCACTTGGCATTAGAACAGGGTGTAGAAGGCCAGGAAGGGGAGATGTGATGTGAGCATTTGTGGCTGGAAAGGAAGGAGACTCAGAGCCTATGAAAAGACCCATTTTCTGCAGGGCTCAGGAAGGGCCTCTCGCCGGGGATTTCCTACACGGGGCTCCGGGCCTTGGCTGCCTTCCCGGGAAAGGTGGTGTTTGCTGCGGGGGACTCGCACACTGCACGGCTTTAGTTCGGAGACCGGCGGTGCCCACTCCCTTTGCCGGTGCTGCTGGTCTCCCTGGGCCTCGCTCAGCTGAAAACAAACACGCTTTTTCCCTGAAACACGCACTTCACGCGCCTTTGCAAGACTGGGACACTGAGGTCAGGGCAGGAGTGAAATAGGGGCTTGGGAGCTCCGGATGGTACTGGAGGGAGGAAGGGCAGGTGAGAGCCATGGGGGCTATTACCAAGGAAAGGACTCTCAGCATGGGGCCAGCACCAGGTACCGGTTTTGTTTTTATTTCAAAGATGCTCAGGGAGATCTAAAGGAAGACCCCCTCGGTGAGAAGAATTTCCCAATTAAAAGCAGAACGGAAAGAAAGCACTCTCCAGCCCCCATCAAAAAGTACAGTATACGCAATTGGAAATCACATCTCAGAAACCACGCTTTCTGACAGGATCTGCCGAGGTGCGTAACGAGGCTGATGGAAACGTGTCCCATTTTCCTGTGGTATAATGAGTCGATGGCAGTCTCTGCACATCTGCTCGGGCAGATAATGATAATATTATCACTGCAGGCATTGTGCTGCAAACACAAGCTATTTTTTAATCTCTGCATCCCTCCCCCTCGCACTCAGCCTCCCTTCTCTTGCCCCTCTCCTCTGTCTTTCCTGTGTGCCTCCCTTCTTCTCGGGTTCCCCTCCTGACTCTCACCTTTCTCTTCTGTCTTCATTTCTTTTCATACCTCAGTGCCCCACTCAGTTTACAGAAACCCATGGGAAAAAGCGAGAAATTCCCATCAAATCAGGAGCTGAAGGCATCCTGGCCAGGGTCCGGCTGCCGTGAAGATGAGGGAGGAGAGTCTTGGGTGTCCATTGGGTCCTTCCTCCCAGCCTAGGGTCACTTGTCAGCAAGAGCCTGTCTTCTCAGTCGAAGAGACCTCTGGACCTGCCCCCTGCACAGAATCAAGACAGAGCAGAGTGACCAGCTCGTTCCTGCCAAAGGCGAAACAGATAGAAAGGCTTAATGTTGTTGTTGGGTTTTGTTTTTTGTTTTTTGTTTGTTTGTTTGTTTTGTTTTGTTTTGTTTTGTTTTTGGTGGTACTGGGGTTCCTGGAAGCCCTTCTACCTCCAGGCTACACTCCCAGACCTATTTTTACATTTTTATTTGGAAACAGGGTCTCCTAAACCAGCGCGCGCGGCTGGCTTGGAACCTGCACGATCCTCCTGTCTCTGCCTCCCAAGCGCGGGGATTACAAGCGTGCGCCACCACGCCTGGCGGCTTAATGTTTTTAACATCCAGGAATATTTGATCATAACAAGATACTTCTGGATCCATAATCAGTCAATTTATAAAGTAGGGAAATTTTATTTATTCATTTATTTATTTTATGGTACTGGAGGTGCTCCGGACTATACTCCCAGACCTATTTTATGCTCTATTTGAAAACAAGGTCTCACTATGTTGCTGAGAGCCGCACTAAGTAGCTGAGGCTGTCCTCAAACCTGTGTGATCCTCCTGTCTCAGCCTCCCAAGCGCTGGGATTACAAACTTGCGCCACCATGCCGGGCTTTTTATTCTTTATTTTTTTGAAACAGGGTCTCATGAGTTGCAAAGGGTCTCACACTGTAGCTGAGGCTGGCCTTAAACCGCCTGTCTCAGCCTCCCAAGCTCTGGGATTACATGTGTGCACTACCACGCCCGGCTCAAACTTCCACATATTTAACTGTCCATCTATCCACTTATTTCTTCACTTAGTTATCATCCTTCTAAGCATGGATGGTAAGAGATCAACTCTTAGTTCAGCGGAGATCAGGGTATACCTAACAAATTGTGACAGCGAGTGGAGCAAAGACCAAACCCTGGTATTGACATGCAATGCCCACACTTGGTAATTCACAGTGATACCTCCTGAACATTGGCCAAGACCTGAGAAGCAGAGATCCAATGAATAGATATCAAGGACTGGCAGCAAAGAAGCCGGGCATGATGATGCAGGCTTGTGATCCCGGTACTTGGGAGGCTGAGACAGAAGAGTAGCAGGTTCGTGGCCAGCCTCAGCTACTTAGTAAAAACACTTCGCAACTTAGTGAGACCATGTTTCAAAATAAAGAATAAAAATGGTCTGGGAGTGAAGCTCAGAGGTAGAATGTCCTTAGGTTCCATCCCCAGTACCACAAAAAAAAAAAAAAAGAAAGGAAGGAAGGAAGGAAGGAAGGAAGAAAGAAAGAAAAGAAAAGAGAAGAGGAAAAAGAACTGGCAACAAAGGTTTCAAGGAGATGCCTATCTATATTTAACCAAGGTAGAATCCAAGTTTCTTCCCAGTCTAGGAGGAAACTGTGCAGGGAAGAGAAACAGGGTGGTCAGATAAAAAAGTTCCAGGGTTGTCTTTACCCCATGAAAATGTTCTTTCCACTGAGGTTTTTTGTTTGTTTGTTTGTTTGTTTGTTTGTTTTGGAGGCATTGTGGATTGAATCCTGGGTAATTCTACCTCTGAGCTACAGCCGCAACTCTTTTTCATCTCTATTTTGAAACAGAGTCTCACCAAGTTGCCGAGTATGGGCTCAAACTTGCAATCTGTTTCAGCCACCAATACTGGGATTATTATCACCCCAGGCATTTCAGAGTTCTTTTTGTAGAACTTCTCCTCAAAGCGACAGTCCAGCATATCAAAATGGCCCACCCGGATGCTTCCTGCTTTCTCCTTGTGCAGAGGAAAACGAAGGACAAGCATTTGGGGGGACAGTTTGAGAGCCCAATATTTTTCCATACAAAATATGTCTTCCTAGTTAGAGATCTCAATGGAATATAGTGTCCGAAATTGTTGCTTTTCTTTGCAAATGTTGTAGTTTCGTATTTTTCTACTGGTGGAAAGTCTGACGTTCACTCATCTTAAAGTTGAGCTGTGTCCCTTTTTAAACATGTTACCCACTTCCTATCTGAAAGTCAGGTGCTACATTTATTAGTCACCTGGAATTAATCTGGAAAGGGGAAATAGGGTGCAGTGGTTAGAGTCCCGGCTCTGTCAGGAGTCCTGGTTCCCAGGCCTCACTCTGCTTCTGAGTCACTGGTCTGTGCTAGGGACTTGTATTTTTTTTGGGGGGGGTGGGGGTACTGGGGATGGAATCCAGGGGCATTCTACCTCTGAGCTACACCTTCAGCCATATTTTTTTATTCTTTACTTTGAAACAGGGTCTCACTGAGTTGCAGAGGGCCTCCCTAAGTAGCTGAGGCTGGCCGCGAACCCGTGATCCTCCTGTCTCAGCCCCCCAGTACTGGGATTGTAGGCACGCACCACCACGCCAGGCTGTGACTTGGCTTTTAGAGCTCTAGCCTGCCTTGTTGGCAGCAGTAGCTTGGAGGCAGGTAGCTGTCCTCCACTCCTCTCTCCAAATCAGGCTAGCAAGTCCTGTGGACTTCCTTTCTTTGTCTCTTAGTCGAGGGAGTGGGTGTATGACCTTTAAGGTTATTTCTAATGCATGGGAACTCTCATAGTTAGCATAGCAGATACCTGAGGCAGCTCATGCTTAACACCCTGCATCTATGAGAAAAAATATCTAGATATAATTATTCCAAAAAACAAATAATAATAAAATAATAATAAAATAATAATAAAATAATAATAATAATAATAATAATAATAATAATGTGTCTTCTGTTTCACTGTTTTTTATTTTAAACACAGAGCCAGACATGGTGTCAAGCGCCTATAATTCCAGTACTTGGGAGGCTGAGAAAGAAGGATAGTGAGTTTGAGACCAGCCTCGGCAGTTTAGTGAGATTCTCTTGTAATCCCAGTACTTGGGAAGCTGAGACTGAAGGATTGCAGGTTCACGGCCAGCCTCAGCAACTTAGTGAGACCCTGTTTCAAAATAAAGAAAATTGGGCTGAGGGTATAGCTCAGAGGTAGAAAGCCCTTAAATTTCAATTCCAGTAAACACACACATGCGCGCGCGCACACACACACACACACACACACACACACTTAAACAGAAATAAAAGGTTTAATCCACATTGAATGACAGATCTAACGGAAATTAAATGCTATTTCTTAGTCTTTACAATCACAGCTATCATTATTTGTTTCAAAAGTACAGTTCAAACACAAGAATCTGTAGTGCTAGAGGGTTGGAGACAGAAACTGCGCCCAAACAAAACTGGATGATTCTAACTGGACACAAACAAACGTGTGTATCTGAGTCTGCACATGCCCAGGACAGACTGTGTATGAGAAAATTCTTAGAAATAATTTGCATGCAAAGTGCAACGTTTATTAAAAGATAAATAATAATAAAATGAGTTTATATATGTATACATATACATATATTATACATACATATAAGCCCAATATTTTACCATCCAAAAATGTCCTCCAAAGTAGAGCGCTCAGTAGAATATAGTGCTTGAAATTGTTACTCTTCTTTGCCAGTGTTGTAGTTTTATATATTTCTGGTGATGGGAATTCTGACTGACATTCACTCATCTTAATATTGAGTTGTGTCCTTTCTTAAACTGCTACCCGCTTCCTATCTGAAAGTTGCGTGTGTGTGCATCTATATATTTAATTGTGTATTTGTGTGGAGGAGTGCTTGGGGATTGAACCCAGAAGTTTTCTACTTCTGAGATATACCCTAGCCCTATTATTTATTTATTTATTTATTTATTCATTTATATTGTGGTACTGGGGTGGAACAGAGAGGAATTCTACCTCTGAGCTACACCCGGCCCTATTTTTTATTCTTTATTTTGAAACAGGGTCTCACTGAGTTGCGAAGGGCCTCACTAAGTAGCTGAGGCTGGTCGCGAACCACGATCCTCCTGTCTCGGCCTCCAGAATGATGGGATCACAAGCATGTGCCACCACACACAGCTTTATTTTAATTTTGAAATAAACTCTCAGTACATTTCTGAAGGCCTCACTAAGTTTCTGAGGCTAGCTTTGAACTGCAATCCTCCTGTCTTATCCTTCCAGGCATGCGCCACCATGAATATATACCAATACACTCAATAACACTTATAATAATTTCTTAGAACTTAGACCACAGGATTTGGGGAAGGGGAAGAAGTACTTTATCATTATCTTTGTTTATAATGGACAGCAAATGGTGATAACAAGAAAGCCGACCAATTTCCAGAGCACTTAAAAAATTTTATTTTGCCGGGCGTAGTGGCGCACGCTTGTAATCCCCGCACTTGGGAGGCTGAGACAGGAGGATCGCACAGGTTCGAAGCCAGCCTCAGCTACTTAGTGAGGCTCTCAGCAACTTAGTGAGACCCTGTTTCCAAATAAAATATAAAAAAGGTCTGGGAGTATAGCCCGGAGGTAGAAAGCCTCTGGGTTCCACCCCCAGTACCACCAAAAAAAAAAATAATAATAATAATAATAATAAATTTTATTTTGAGCCAGGTGTGGTGGCGCACGCTTGTAATCCCATCATTCGGGAGGCTGAGACAGGAGGATCGCGGTTTGTGGACAGCTTCAGCTACTTAGTGAGGCCAACTTAGTGAGACCCTGTTTCAAAATAAAGAATAAAAAATAGGGCTGGAGGTGTAGCTCAGAGGTCAAATGCTAATGGGTTCCACCTCCAGACCCGAAACAAAACTAAACAAAACCACAGAGGTTAACATAGGTACAATACTGTTAACCAAACTCCAGATTAGACTTGTATTTCACCAGTGTTTTTCACTAAAGCCCCCGCCCAGGGTTCAATCTAGGATATCACGTTGAGAAGTTTATTACAGCTTCAAACTCTTTACATATCTCCAAGCCCTTATTGTCTGTCCTGGGGGCTGACCACCCCAATGCCCCGCACTGGTTATACGGAAATGTGATGTGTCATGGTTAAGGATCCATCCAATCTTCCATCCAACCTCCAGATCACAGACAGTACGACTGTGTCAAGCTGAAGTCCTGTTAAGCAGAAACGCTGATGTCAGGCGAGTGACTTTTACAAGGCTCTGGTGCCTCGTATACAGCAATCAGAATGCAAGGCTTGTTTGGGGCAAAGGCCACGTGTCCTGTAAGGCCAAAATGTGAAAGGTGAGATACACTGAAAAAAATCATAGCACGTATACTCTGGATCTGCGCTCCCCCTTTTATTTTTATTTTTTATTTTTATTTATTTATTTATTTTTTGTCTTTTTTGGATTGGGGATCGAACCCAGGGCAGTGCACTCACCAGGCAAGCGCTTTGCCATTGAGCTACATCCCAGCCCTTATTTTTTTTTTTAATTCATTGTGGTGCTGCAGAATGAAGCCAGGGACATGCTACACCTGAGGTATACCCCCAGCCCTATTTTATTTTTTATTTGGAAACAGGGTCTCACTAAGTTGCTGAGGCTGGCCTCGAACTCGTGACTCTCCTGTCTCAGCCTCCCAAGTACTGGTATCACAGGCGTGCGCCACCACATCTGGCTCTCCTTCTTCTTGTCATCTGGATTTTTATTTTGTCCAGGTGAGAGTTATCCAGGCTCTTCAAAAGAGGCTGGGCCTCTAACCGGCGACTCTGCGGAGGCATTCTTGGTGAATTTAATCCTGTCCATTCTGTTGGTGTTGTCCATGATTGTTTAGGAATTGGCTTGAGATACAGTTCCACTTACTGAGGTCTAAAGAGAAGTCTGGAATTTCTGAAAAAGTTTTCTTCACTTCTCAAAGTGCCCCTCCCCTTCTTGCCTGCATCTTGGGTCTTATTATTTGAGTTATCAGTTGTTGGAAGATAGAATGCCCACCCAGTGCTTTACAGCCATTTTATAACCCCGAGGAACAAGCCTGATACAAAAGCAAACACCATGTTCCGAGGAGGAAGGTTGGTGAGACTCTGGCCTTTGAAGCAATACTCTTCCCTGGGAGTAAATCAACTGGCAAGGTCTTGTTACATGAGAAAATACATGTTTTCTCTTTGGGGGGAACTTGTTTCCTCTTTTGGGGACGACTAGTGGAAAAGATTCATTAGCACAAAACCATGCTGTAGTCCATGTAGATAAGGCTAAAATGGTGGTCAATATTTGTAGAGTGCACAGAAGCAGCACCTCATTCAATCAAGCCTTCAGCCAACACTTGATACTGTAAGAATAGGGCAGGCCAGGTATGGTGGCGCCAGCATTTGGGAGGCTCATGGTTCATGGACAGCCTCAGCTACTTAGGCCCTTTGCAACTCAGTGAGAGCCTGTTTCAAAATTAAGAATAAAAAATAGGGCAGGGGGTGTAGCTTGGAGGTAGAATGCCCCTGGGTTCCATCCCCAGTAAACACACACACACACACACACACACACACACACAGAATAGGGCAGTACTCTAGAGCAGGACCATCCCATGGAAGCTAAAATGCAGAGACACGTGTACTGGTTGCAGGAGAACCTGGTGCTACCTGAGAGGTACTCACAGGCGCTGCTTGGCTGCCTCCAGACCAGTGCCTTGAGAGTACTAATAAAACAGGTACACATTCTGTTGATTTATTTTTTATTTTTGTGGTGCAGGGGTCTAAACCCAGGGATATTCTGCCTCCACGTAACACCGCTGGTCCTATTTTTATTTTGAAACAGGGTCTTGCTAAGTTGCTGAGGCTGACCGCAAACCTGCAATACTCTTAGTCTCCCGAGTCCTGAGGCGATGTGTGTGTGCCACCACGCCCGGTTTCTCAGTCCTAGTTTCATGAGATCCTGTTCCTTTTTCTTTTTTTTCTTTCTAATTTTCATATTTAAGAAAAAACATGTGGCCCTGGACTTTCTGAATGTAGCTTGTCTCACTTAATATGATGTTCTTCAGTTCCGTCCATTTTTCTGCAAATGACATCATTTAGTTCCCCTTTATTTATTTACACCCATCCATGGGTATAAATACCACATTTTTTTAGTCCATCTGTTGACAGGTTCCTAGGTAGGTTCCAAAGCTTGGCTGTTGTGAATTGTGCTGCTATCAACATGTATACACATATCACTATACAATCTACTTTAATTCTTCTGCAAAGATAACGAGGAGTTGTAGAGTTGGGTCAGATGGTGGTTCCTAGTCTTTTGAGTACTCTCCATACTGATCTCCACAGTGGTCCTAATTTTCAGTCCCACCAACAGTGTGTAAGCGTTCCTTTTTCTCCTGAAGGATGGCTGCCTTTTAGCAAGCAGACATAGAACAAGGACATTGTGAGGGCGATGAAGACACAGAAATTGAAACCATGAGGTCTGTTTTGGAAAGAGGTTCTGGTGCAATTCAGACAGGCTTGGATACAGCCGACTTGTCATGGCTGGGATGGTAGAGGGGGCGCCGGGAGTTCTGACCCTTGCTCTGCCTCAGGAAGCCTGGCCGGCTTCAGGAGGGTCCTACGCAGGAGCCGTGCGTGAGAGCCCGACTCGCTGGGCTCAGTCTAGGTTCACCTACCCACTAATTATGTGGCCTCTGGTCATTCATGTATCTCGTAACAGCTACAGGAAGAGGGAAGAGGCTGGTAATAACCGTCTTGCTTCCTCATAAGGCAACTGTAAAGTGCAATAGAAATGTGAGGGCTTATTATTTCTCCCACCCCCAGACATAACTATATAGTCACCAGTTCTTAGGTCCCCGTCCTGTCTCCGAGTTCTCCTCCCTGCTTCCGTTGGGGAACTCCCTCCAGCCTTTCTCTCTGGTCTCATCAATGATCTCCCATATTCTAATATATTTAGTCTCCTCTCTCCCCTGTCTCCTCTCTCTCCTCTCTCTCCCCTCTCCCCTCTCCTCTCTCCCCTCTCTCTCTCTCCTCTCTCCCCTTTCTCTCTCTCTCTCTCTCTCTCTCTCTCTCTCTCTCTCTCTCTCTCTCTCTCTCTCCCTGCCCCTCTCCCTCTGTCCCTCTCTCCTGAATTTTTATCTCCAGATATGCTTCAATCAGAAAAATTAAGTATGACTTAAGAATCCTTCCTTAGATGGGGTGGGAATTGGGTCGGGGCTACATCAGTGATGTGTACATGTATGTACACACAAGTTTTTTTTTTACCCCAATATGATGTTTGAATATAATGCACCAATAAAAAAAATCCTTCCTTAGGTTCTCTAGGTCCTGTAAAATGCCATCCATTTCTCCTTTTCTCATGAAACTTCTTTTAAAATTTAGACTTCTTTGCTACCACTTTTTAAATCTTCTGCCCATGGTTAAGCCCACTCCAAATGTCCAGTTAAACGTGGTCCCTCGGAGGCCATTGTGGGCTGAATCTCCTAGGAGCTCCACCTTGGTCTAACGCACCCTCGTGAAATTCTTGTGCTATGGCTCCCACTGCCTTTGCCTTCTCCTTTCTCTTCTGAGAGTTCCGGTTCTCTGGGATTCTGCTGATCTCAGACTTTCATACTCTCCCAGGAACACTTATTTAACCTTATAGCTTTAGCAATCCGATTGAAGAAGAGGCACAAATACCTTTCGTTCTAATTTTCCCTTCCAAAATCTGATCCAGCTGTTTCCAGCTAGTCTGTCCAAGTGTGCATTCAGGTGTTCTGTGACTCCTCAACCCCAGAATGTTCAGTGCAGAGCCCTCTTCTGCTCTTTTCTCAAACCTGCTCTTTATCTGTTGTGCCATACACACACACACACACACACACACGCTCGCGCGCGCGCGCGTGTGTGTGTGTGTGTGTGTGTGTGTGTGGTACTGGGGTTCCTGGAAACCCTTCTACCTCCGGGCTACACTCCCAGATATATATCTATATCTATATCTATCTATCTATCTATCTATATATATAGATATATATATATGCATACATATACATACACACACGCACATATATATATATATATATATATATTTGGAAACAGGGTCTCTAAGGCAGTGAAGCTGGCTTCGAATCTGCGGGATCCTCCTGTCTCCACCTCCCAAGCGCTGGGATTACAAGCGTGCGCCACCACGCCTGGCTTCCATACATATTTTAATGGCCCCTCCACAACATGTCATCCCAGTCTAACGTTTTGTCTCACTCAATTCCCTTACATCTTATATTTATATTTAAACAGTCATTAAATCAAATTAGTTAATTCTTGAAATGTCTCTCAAATTCCTTCCTTCCTTCCTTCCTTCCTTTCTTCCTTCCTTCCTTCCTTCCTTCCTACTGGGGGTAAAACGCAAGTCATTTTACTACTATAACTCCAGCCCTTTTTATATTTTATTTTGAAACAGGGTCTCACTAGCTTATTGAGTGTCTTGCTAAGTTGCTGAGGCTGGCCTGGAAGCTTTGATTCTTCTCTCAGCCTCCCAAGTGCTGGGATTGTAAACTGGGCATGGTGGCGCACACTCATAATTCCAGCATTTGGGAGGCTGAGACAGGAGGATCATGGTTCGCGGACAGCCTTAGCTGCTTAGTGAGGCCCTTTGCAAATCAGTGAGACCCTGTTTCAAAATAAAGAATAAAAAACAGGGGTGGGGGTGTAGCTCGGAGGTAGAATGCCCCTGGGTTCCATACCCAGTACCACACACACACAAAAAGGTGCTGGGATTGTAGGTATGTGCCAACGATGCCCAGCTTACCACTTAACTATCCTTTGTGCCGCACGCTTGTAATCCCCGTGCTTGGGAGGCAGAGACAGGAGGATCGGCGCTGGTTCAAAGCCAGCCTTGCTGGCCTAAGAGACCCTGTTTCCAAATAAAAAATATAAAATAGGTCTGGGAGTGTAGCCCGAAGGTAGAAGAGCTTCTGGGAACCCCAGTACCATAAAAAAAAAAAAAAAAGAAAGTGTTCATCTCTTTGTCAGACTGTTGTGATAGTTTTCCTAGTGGTCTTTCTGACATCATTTTGTTTAAATCAGAACACATGCCACATTCCTGATGGTTCTCCTCTAAAGATAGTTTTGATCATGCTTAAAAACTTCCCATTCCAACCGGGTGTGGTGGTTCTCGCCTACAATCCTAGTACTTTGGAGGCTGAGACCAGAGGATCGCAGGTTCAAGGCCAGCCTCGGCAATTTAGCAAGGCCTGGTTTCAAAATAAAAAATAAAAAAGAGCTGAGCTGCTGGGCGTGGTGATGCACGCTTGTAATTCCAGTACTTGGGAGGCTGAGACAGGAGGATTTCACAGATTTGAAACCAGCCTCAGTTACTTAGTGAGACCCTGTTTCCAAATAAAAAATAAAATAGGTCTGGGAATGTAGCCCGGAGGTAGAAAGCCCCTGGGTTCCATCCCCAGTACTCAAAAATAAATAAATAAATAAATAAATAAATAAATAAATAATAGGGCTGAGGATATATCTTAGAAGTAGAATGCCCCTGGGTTAAATCTCCATAAATGAATAACTAAATAAATAAATACAAAAACAATCTAAACAAACAAACAAAAACCCAAAAGCCTTTCTATTTCTTCCTATTATTTTCAGAACAAAGTCACAATCTTCATCATGGAATTCAAAACAGGTTACAGTGCAGCTCCACCTTAACTCTGGAAATTTAGCCCCCACCCTCCTTCTTCATTCCCTATCAGCAAAATCTCTGTCTGATAAAGGCCCAACCCAAATGTCCTTTTTCCTTTACTCCAGACAGAATTAAATTACCTTTTCTTTGCAGAGTGTACATATTTCAAATTGTCATTATAGTCGCCATTACACTGGCTTGTAAAGATGTCTTTGTCTCTTCTAAAATATTACAAGCTCCAGCAGTATGTATTAGTTACTTTTCCTATATAACATATGGCTTAAAACAGCAAATATATCAGTATACATGCCTGCAATCCCAGTACTTGGGAGACTGAGATAGGAGGACCACAGGTTCAAGGACAGTCTCAGCTGTGTAGCTGAAACTTTTCACAACCCAGTGAGACCCTCTTTCAAAACAAAACACGAAAAAAGGACTGGGGGTGCAGCTGGGAGGTGTAAAATGCCCCTTGGTTTAATCTCCAGTACCTACCTACCAAACAAACAAAAACCCCAGCAAATATTTATTATCTCACAGTTGCCGTGGGGCAGAAATTTAGGGGTGGCTGGGACCTGGCTGCATTTGGGAGTGGCTGGGACCTGGCTGCATTTGGGGGTGGCTGGGACCTGGCTGCATTTGGGGGTGGCTGGGACCTGGCTGCATTTGGGGGTGGCTGGGACCTGGCTGCTTCTGGTTTAGGGTCTCTTGGGAGGTTGAGTTCGAGAGGTCAGCTGGGGCTGCTGTCACCTGAAGGGCTCAGGGGCTGGAGATTGTGCTCAAGTGACTCATTCCCATGTGTGAGAGCGAGTGCTGCTTGTGGGCAGGAGGCCTCAGCTCTTGTCCTGTGGACAAGACACATTCTCACAATATAGCAGCTGGCTGCTCCCAGACAGAGTGACCCAAGAAAGAAAGGAGAAACCCCAATGCCACTTATTTACTTATTTATTTATTGTAGTACTGGAGATGGGACCCAGGGGCATTCTACCTCTGAGTTACACCCCCAGCCCTACATTTTTTTTCTTTCTTTCTTTCTTTCTTTCTTTCTTTCTTTCTTTCTTTCTTTCTTTCTTTCTTTCTTTCTTTCTTTCTTCTTTCTTTATTTTTTTGTGATACTGGGGTTCCTGGAAGCCCTTCTACCTCCGGGCTCCACTCCCAGACCTAATTTTACATTTTTATTTGGAAACAGGGTCTCCTAAGCCAGCGCACGTGGCTGGCTTCGAATCCTCCTGTCTCTGCCTCCCAAGTGCGGGGATTACAAGCGTGCGCCGCCATGCCCGGCTTATTATTTTGAAACAGGGTCTCACTGAGTTGCAAACGGTCTCACTAAAGTAGCTGAGGCTGGCCTCAAACTATGGTCCTCCTGTCTCAACCTCCCAAATGCTAGGATTTCAAGTGTGCGCTACTATACCTGGCTTCCCAATGCCTTTTATAATCTAGTCTTGAAAGTCACACACCATCAGTTATACCATATTTGTGAGAAGCAAGCCACTAAATGCAGCCTACACTCAAGGAAAGGGGGAGTAAATTCCCATTACTTAAAGGAGGAACATCAAAGATTTTGAGGCCATCTATTTATTATTATTATTATTATTGTTATTGTTATTATTAATTATTTTGTGTGTGGTGTTGGGAGTGGAACCCAGGGGCTTTCTACCTCCGGGCTACACTCCCAGACCTATTTTCTATTTTATTTGGAAACAGGGTCTCACTAAGTTGCAGAGAGCCTCACTAAGTAGCTGAGGCTGGCTTCGAACCTGTGCCATCCTCTTGTCTCAGCCTTCCAAGCGCGGGGATTACAAGCGTGCGCCACCACGCCTGGCTGAGGCCATCTTTTAAAACCAGCATACAAGCCGGGCGTGGTGGCGCACGCTTGTAATCCCCGCGCTTGGGAGGCAGAGACAGGAGGATGGCGCAGGTTTGAAGTCAGCCACACGCGTTGGCTTAGGAGACCCTGTTTCCAAATAAAAATATAAAATAGGTCTGGGAGTGTAGCTCGGAGGTTCAAGGGCTTGAATAACTATGACTGACTGAATAGGAGAGATTGAGAAGGTACTGGGCATTCCCTGCAAATTCCCTGCACGTGAGGGATGCTGTCAGATTTTTAGCATTAAGAATCCAGGGTCAGCTGGGCGTGGTGGCGCACGCTTGTAATCCCAGCATTTGGGAGGCTGAGACGGGAGAATTGTGGTTCGTGGCCAGCCTCAGCTACTACTTAGTGAGGCCCTTTGCGACTCAGTGAGACCCTGTTTCAGACTTTCACCCTGAATATGTCTCTGTGTGTGGGGTGTATTAGGGATGAAATCTAGGGGCGTGCTACCACTGAGCGCCAGCCCCCTCAGCTTTTTAAAAATTTGAGATAGGATCTCACTAAATAGGCCAGGCTAGCCTTGAACTTGTGATCCTCCTGCCTCAGCCTCCAACATAGCTGGGATTACAGGCTGGTCCACTTTCACCGCCAGCTTAAACTCTCAATTTCGTGAATGACAACATCCCGATATGATATCTCATGAGAAAATCCCCACCCCAACATCTACGAATGGCACGGAGAAATACAGGGGTGTCCTTAGGTTGAACCGTTTGAAACACTGGTATTCTACAGTTCTGAGCTGTAAAAAAAGCCAATTGTGTAGGGTTCAGCCCAATTAATGTGACTTTAGGTTAAAATGTGAATAACCCTTCACACAAAGAAAGTCAAGGAGATCAAGAGTTCTTGATCCTTCTGTCCCTCGCAACCCAAAGGGCCAGACATATTCAGGGTGAAAGTCTTGGGAAATAGATATTAAAATCTCATCTATAAATGAGAAAATCAGTCTTGAAGTTAAATGAGGTTTAGTCCAATATAGGATTACTGTAGTCCTTAGTGCACTTTTTCATTTCCTTGAAGCATCAGATACATAGAATTAAAGATACAAGACTGTACACTAAGTACCGAGCAGTGCAGACTTAGGAAGTGCTATATTCCTAGGTACTCCCATCTCGTCTCAATCGCCATTTCACACGCCGTGCCATTTTTAAGAAATCATATTTACTTAGAAGTGAAACAACTGTTGACCTAATTTTAAAAAATGAATGGAAATTAAACAGTTCTTTGTTCATTTTGCATTTCTGTACGCCTAGAAAGTGATTAGTTGACTCCTTCATCACTAGTAGGGTTACAGCCAATATTTGCCAATGTAAATTAATTTATTAAGAGGATTTTTCGTCCTTCCTGGAGCACTTTTAAGCCTTGCTCTGGCACAGAAACTTCCAATAGGAAGTTCCTTTTTTTCTTCTGCGGTATGGTTTACCCTTCCACTTCTTTCTCTCCATCAGTACCGAAGGCAGCAGCCTTTGGGTGCGCCGTGTATAGGTGGCGCGCGGGTCTGCGAGGCGGGCTGCGCCCTGTCCGCTCCCCGGGCGGGCCTCGGGCGATCGCGGGGGCGCGGAGGCCCGGCGTCCTCGGCCTTCCTTCCTTCCTTCCTTCCCGCGGAGGAGGGAGCGGGCGCGCGGCGTGGGAGCCGGGCCACTTCCTGTCGGGCGGCCGGTGCCGCCTCCTCTCCACGGCCTGGCTGGGCACCGGCGCCAGGCGAGGGGATCCCGGGCGCGTCCGCCGGCCCCGGCCCGGCCCCGCGAGGTCCCGGCGGCGAAGGGGTTAAGCGCGCGCACGTAGGGGGCGGGGCGGGCTGGCGCGCGCTCAGGGGGCGGGGCGGGCTTACGGAAAGGGGGCGGGGCTGGCTGGCGCGCGCTCAGGGGGCGGAGCGGGCTGGCGGGAAGGAGGCGGGGCGGTCTGAGCGCGCGCGCAGAGGGCGGGGCGGGCTTTGATGCGCGCAGGGGGCGGGGCGATCTCGGTGCGCGCGCGGGAGGGGCGGGGCCTCGTCCGGGGGCGGTTCCGGGCGGCGGGGGCGGGGCGGGCGGAGGAAGGGGGCGGGGCCCGAAGTTGTTCCGCGCTGGGCGGGCGGCGAGCGGGCCGGCGGGCGGGCCGGGCCGGGGCAGGAGAAGTTTGCGCTGCGGCTGGAGAGCGAGGGTGCGGGCCCCGCCGGCCGCTGCGCGCCCGCTGCCATGGCTTTCCGCAGGAGGACGAAAAGTTACCCGCTGTTCAGCCAGGAGTTCGTCATCCACAACCATGCGGACATCGGCTTCTGCCTGGTGCTCTGCGTCCTCATCGGGCTGATGTTCGAGGTGAGAGAGACCGGAGAGGGGGTGCTGGGGGGCGGGCAGTGCCCTCTGGTGCGCCGCGCGCGTACTCCTGCAGGTCCCCGGCTCTTCGTCTGAGCTGGGACTCCTGGATGTCTTGCACGCTATCTGCACCCCGGCTTTGTGCACCGTACCCCGCTGGCCTGTGGCCGGGTCAGCGCAGAGAGTGTCCCCCAGCCCCGCGCCGTGCCAGCAGTGCTATCCTCCGCCGCCCCCCTGGGCGCCCACCGTCTCCTGCCAGCTCTCTCTGCAGCCCTGAAACCCAAGCCTGGCCTGGAACCGACCGCCGCGCTGCTGCCACCCTGGCCCGACGCGTGGGGTTTCCTTTCTGGCGTCCGGGAACCAAGCGGGAGACTCCCAGACTCGCAGTCATTGCACAACCCCCTTCCTCCCAAGTGGGGGCCACCAGATCTTCTGAGCTCTCCCAGTGGGAAGGACACTGACGCTTTGCCATCTCCCTTCTGATTTTCTGGGTGTTTTGCATCCCCACCTCTGGAACGTGCTCTAGGTGTTCGCGTGTCGCTCTGGCTCTATCCCAGCTAGGGCTGTATGCTGTTCTTTTTTATTTTGTGTTTTCAACTATGGCTTAAACGGCCCGTTTTGAGATGCCCTTTGTCACTCTAGGGACTGTCTCTTTAGACCCATGTGTGATGGACCTAGATCTTCACCCCCTTCACAGGGGCAAGGGGAGGGACAGGGGTATCTTTTCTCTTCAGGAGAAAGGTGATTCTCTTGTGGCTGCAGTGATGGAGAGAGAGGGGCCGACAGCAGTGAGCTGGTGTAGGCCTCAGCACAGGGAGTTTCAGTAGGCCAGCAAGGGATCAGAACCCAAGGGGACTGATGGGAGGACTCCCTGCTCCTACAGAGTGAGGGAAATGTGATATCCAAAGGTGGGAAGAACTGAAGGAAACTGGGTATGGATGTGCATAGTATATCTTGTCTCAGGAGTGAGATATGTCAGTGGCACTCCCGTGGTCTCCTCTGGTTCCTCTGACTAGGCTCCTTGTCCTCCCTCCTGGGGAAGGCTGCTTATCTGAGCTCTGGGGGACGTGTTAGGAAGCTGTAACCATTTAAAAGCTTCCCTGGAGATGGAGGATTCCCAGCGTGGCTGGTTGCTCCTGTGTGCCTCTGTCCCTGAGCCCACTGTCTCTCTTGTGTAGATG
This sequence comes from Muscardinus avellanarius, assembly GCF_963383645.1. NCBI lineage: Eukaryota > Metazoa > Chordata > Mammalia > Rodentia > Gliridae > Muscardinus > Muscardinus avellanarius. Next base: position 10,561,060 of record NC_137794.1, on the reverse strand, counting down.
ACATCTGGCTGGTGGAGCTGCCCTCAGGCTGGGGACATGCTTGTGGTGACCAGGTCAGGGCTGGATGTGTGCATGTGATCTTGGCCAGGCTTCAGGGTCTGTAGGAAATCAGCCTGAGTCAGGATTTGGGGTCATACTCACTTTTGGTAGTGTGTCTTCAGTTCAGTCCCTCCACCACCACCACGACCCTCCTGTGATGTCCTGTTTCAGGGTGTGCCCCACTGTGGTCACCAGTCTGACAGGGAAACTGACTGTGTCCTCGGTTTCCCCATTGTTGAAGAAGTTGCTCAAGCCTGTCTTCCTCACTCGGTGGCAATAACCTTTAACCAAGATCATGTCAGCAGCAAAACCTGCCAGTGTGAGAATGCATTTCTTGCTCTTGGTGTGCTTTTATTATTTATCTTAATAATAGCTGAATGAAATAACCGATGATTAGTTTTGCTCAGCTGATACCCACAAAACATGTGTCTGTTTGCCCTCCTTCATTCTAAGATGTCTCCCAGTCTTGGAGGGTAAGGCCAGAAAGACACGCTGGTCAGCTGTAAGCCTCAAAGCCACATGTTCCATGACCAGCCAAGACTATGGCCTACGGCCCTCTTCTGTATTCTTAACATTTGTTAAGGTTTCTGGCTCTACCTGCTTTATTTTGGTATCTTAGTGCAAAAAGAGCTGCTTAGCTTTTGAGCTTTGTCCTTCCGTCCTTCCTTCCTTCCTTCCTTCCTTCCTTCTTTCCCTGTCTCTGGCTTGTGGAAAGTCATATGTATTAAGCCTGCCAATCCCTAAAAGCTGAAAGGTGCTAGAAACTCTTCTTCCTGGTACCTGATAGAAGGGAGTGGGCTGGAGAGTGTAGAAAGGCCCCAGTTGAAAGGCCTGTAGGCTCCCTCTTCCTTCCAACCTGGCTTCTTTTCCTATAGCGCCTTAGGTCTACAGGACATCCATGGCAGGGGGTTCCTCTGTAGGATCATCAGTCCCTATTGGTTGCACCTCCAGTTTATGAAGGACCGGGCACATAGTAGGTCTTCACTGTCTAGTTCTATCAACTAACTGTGTTTGAACATAGTGGGGAGTCGGGTTGGAATGGTGCTTCCCCTCCCAAATGAAAGCAAACTTCTAGGGATCTCAGAGATACCAATGTGGGCATCTTTACCCTTGGAGTAAAATGGGGAGTAGGGAGTGGAAGGGAGAGGCACCTTAAAGCCTAGTACAGGACTGACTGGGTATTACATAGGATATGTAGGTAGGGGTGCATGTGTCGGGGAGGGGGGTGCAGCCTGGAACTTAGCCATTTTTCCTAGAAGTGAGTGTAGAAGGAGGTGCAGGAGGAGCAGGGAGGGTGGGAGAGAGGCCGTCAAGCTTCCGTGGTTCTGTCTTGGGCCAGACTAGGATTCCTTCATTCAGAAGCTGAGTGGGGAAACTCAATTAGAATTCTTCCCACAAAGAGCGGCTCTCCTGACCACTCCCTCCTCTGAGGTCCCCAGCCCGGCCTCAGCAAACTGACCAGCTGAGCCGCCTCAGTCCTGCCTCGCTGGCCACTGCTGCAGCTTTCAGGGGACTTTGATTCCCTCCCGGGAACCCCAGGACTTCAGCTCTCTGTCTTCAGGGAGCTTTTGACTCCAAATTTCTTCCCTTGGGATCACTTCCTTTTGGGAATACACATGAAAGGCTGTCTGGCCCCAATTCCCAACTAATTTTCTCTCTCTCTCTCTCTCTCTCTCTCTCTCTCTCTTTCTCTCTCTCTCTCTCTCTCTCTCTCTCTCTCACACACACACACACACACACACACACACACACACACCTTTTAAAGGTTTAGTTTGGGGTCATCTTATTTTCACGGCAGGCAGGCTTTTCCCTGAACCCAGGTTTCCTCCCGTCCTGTCCTAGGGACTGCTTGGAATAGAGCTGTTCAGTGCAGCCACAGCACTTGGCTAAAAAATGTCAGGAATGTGGAACTTTATTTCCCCCTCCTTCCTTTCCAGCTTTCTCTTTCTTAACTCTTCTTTCTTTAGCTTTGTGCGGTAGTTTTCTGCTCAACACTCTGGTCCTTCTATCCGTAAGCAGAGTCCGCCCTGCTGGTCCTTCGGGCTTTCAGGGTGTGAGTGGCCGGTTGGGGTGTGTATGTGTCTCCTCCTTCATCTTCCAGAGTCCTGCTCTGTGCCACGTTTCCAACAGAAACCAGCAGGAAGACTCTCTCATTAGTGACTGGTGAAGGAGAAAAAGAAAAAGGGCCCTGGAAGAGAGAGAGAGGAAGCAACTTATTCACCACCTTTAAAATGTCATTTCGAGATAGACCTCCCCCCCCCCCAACCCGCCCAATTTCTATCTGCAGCTGAAAAGAAATGTTTCTGAAATTCTGTCATTCTTTGGTTTGGTTTCTGTTTGGTCTATGATGACTTCAGGGTTTAGGACCCAGAGGAATTTTTGGGTAGTGGCTGGGTTTTGCTTTTTAATTGTTTGGAAGTAGGTGTGGCCTATCTTTTCTCCAGGAACTAGTTTCTTCCCTGTTCCTGACACCACAATTGACTTCTCAGGATGAAATGTTTGCAGGAAAAAGAATGGGAGCCCATTGCTTGCGTCAGAGCTGATAGCACGTGGGTTTTAGTACGCAGAGTCTGGAGTAGTTCATCTCCTGCTGCACGTACCTGTGGGCCTTAGAACGTCAAGTGTCTCTTAATGTTAGCATTATAAGACGATTCTGCTTCTATTCTGTTAATAGAAGTACGTAACTGGCACAGTGATACATCAGTAGATGTAAGTCATCTTTCCTTGAATAACTTATAATGTACTTTTGAAAAAATTTCTTTGCCAGCTTATGTATTTCCTAATTTTATTTTTTATTTTTTGCAGTACTCGGAATTGAACCTAGGGGTGCTCTACCATTGTCCTTTCTTATTTTTTTTTTTTTTTTTAATCTTGAGACAGGGTCTAGCTAAGTTGTCCAGGCTGACCTTGAACTTGTGATCGTCCTGCCTCAGCCTCCTGAGTCACTGGGATCACAGGTGTGTGCCCCTGTGCTCAGTTAGCTCCTGTTTTTATCTTCAGCTTGTGATGTGGTCCATCAGTGGTGTTGTATAAAAGTGAGGGGAGAGCGACAGGGGTCATTCATTATCTTGGGTGCCTTGTTTGGTGATTGGATGTATACATGCATGGCTCAGTGAAATATTTGAGCAAGAAAGCAGATATTTGGAGGTAGATTTTACCCTGGTCAAGCCTCTAGTGTCTTATGGGCACAAGAAGTCATCTTTATTCCTTTTGTTCGTAAAAAGGTGATGCCTGAAAGATGGTATTGATATTGATGAGTATTGATGAGTTTTTAATTACTCACCCTGCATCCCCTTGCAGCGTGAAGTCTAGCGTATGTAACCAGCACTGTGCCTGGCACATGGGTACTTCACTGAGGGTCTCAGCAGCCACGCTGATGACGGTCATCATCGGCTTCATTGTTGGGTCTGTGAGTCTACCTTTCACCTTCAGAGGGCTCATTGGGCGCCGTGGTTGTGTTTTATCATAGAGATGACGTGTTTTGAGATGGAGCCTGGATTCTCTAGCACCGGCCATCTAGTCTCCAAATGGGATGATCACTGACTTTACCCCAGTGCCTCTTTCCCCAGGGCCCACAGTAATGTAGCCACTCCATGCAGAACATCTGTCTTCTCCCCAGCATCCACCTTACTAGGACGTGGGCCACGGGTACCGGATGGTCTTGCTAGAGAAGCCCACGAGGTGCCTCCGCTCTCTGGCTGCCTGTGCTGCCTGAGCCTCAGTCCCTCATTTCTTGGAGGCGTTCTCCAGACCCGTCACAACAGAGTGCCTTAGTCCCGACTGTTTGTAGAATAACATGTGTTGCTATGGTGAACGCTTCCCTCTGGCAGGCACGAACTCCTTTTTGATCTGTTTCTTCATGGGCAGGGGCCCCAGAAATCACTGTGTGGCGTAGCTGTTGTACCTCTCATTCCCACCCTGATAAGTGACTGAAGCCAGAGGTTTGATAAGAGCGGGTTAGAGTTCCCACATGACAAGAAGTGCTTTCTACTCAGCGAGAGCGCTATTAGCAGGCTTTGGTGGGAAACTTTACTGATAGTATCGTAGCTTAACCTTTTTATCCAGTGCTGTATATCTGGTATCCATTGGTACCTAATGGTTAAAGAAGGGGGTGATGGTTGGGGGGGGGACAGTAAATCTACTAACATAACCCCCAAACAGCCCTTCTTATTTTATGACCAGACCTTTATCACACTGTTACTTTGCCTTGGTTTACCTCCACTGTCTCGAATGTCTAAAACAGCTGGCTAACGTTGCCGGTTCACGGCGTGGTTTAAAGAGCGTCGCAAGGGGTTTTTCTGGATGGCAGCTTTTCTTGCTTTTCAGCAGAGGAGAAGTGAAGCGGGATTGTGAGTGGGGCTCTGAGGCTCCGGCGCCCTCAGGTGGGGCTGTGGGAGTCCTGGGTTAGGAAAAGGGCCTCTCCGTGGCTCCCGCCAGAGCCAAGTTGCCTCATGACGGCCTCTCTCGTCTGTCTGGAGGGGCTGGCCGCAGTTCCCATCTGTGCAATGCTTTACTGGCCTCACCCTGTAATCAGGATGGTTTATGGGGGTTGTCATACCCATCCCGATCCTGGCTTCTAGAGGAGAGACTTGGCCAGGGACCATCTACTCCACATCCGAGTCGGAGCCAAAATCAGAATTCAGCAACGTCTGGCTCGCATTTAGAGCTCAGCCCTGATGCTTCCACGAGCGGGGCGTCGATGGAATGTAGACACAGGCCGCTTTATTTTTCTTTGTCTGAGTGGAATCTGTTTGTTACCTGGAAGAAATGTCTGTGGGTTGTTGTTCTGCTCTCTGCCAGGAATAGTCACTGAAATTCGCATCTCCCTGATAGAGACCATAGAGAATGACCCAGATGTGCATGTATTACATAGGACGTGGGTGAAGGGGCGGGCGCAGTGCAGACCCCCTGGAGCTGTTGCTCGCTGTTCCCCCATGTCAGTGTGAGAAAAGGTGCTTCTGATTATTATTGTCAAGTTAATACCATGGCTGCACTCCAGGGTACATCTTTTCTCCTTATTTATAAATTTAAGATCTTAGAGGAGAACCTAAGAAGTCATTTACTGTGTTTATAGAAAAGGAAAATAAGACCCCCTCCAAGAGGGGGGGCATCTGCCCACGTCAGTAGAGTGAATTTTTAGCAAAACTGGGGCCGTGTCTTCTGACTCACTTTGGTATCATCTTTTACACCTCTGCCCACTGGAATTCTAGACTCTATCTTTCGATGTCAGTCTATGTGCAGAGGCCTTGAACTTGATGCATCTTTCTTAATAACTCTGTGTTCTTATTTGGCAGCTGTTTATTGAGTGCCTCAGTACTTTTGTGTGCCTGTGTTGAGCTCTGGGGATGCAGAGACAAATAAGGTGGGGTCCCTGTCCTCAGAGAGGTCACTGTGTGGTGACTTAAAGCTGATATGCTATTTGTGCATGGGAGTCATGTCTTTTTTTCTTTTTCTTTTTGCTGTTCTGGGAACTGAGCCCAGGCTCTTGCACATACTAGGCAACTACTCTACCACGGAACTCTACCCTTAGCCCCAGGTCTTAAACTTGCTGTGAGTGGTGGGTGCAACCTCAGACTCTTGGGCCTCAACCTCAAGCCACGGCTCTTGGTGGAGGGGTGGTTGATGAAATTAAGACCTAACACCCTGGGTGTGAGGTTGTCAGTATTCAGGGGAGAAAAGTGGTGGTCATTCCTAGATCTTTCGGGCACATCTGATATGCCTCTGCACGTTACCACTGCAAGGCAGTCTGTTGGAGTTGCTATCACAAAAGTTCCATGGGTTTGGAGGCATATGCATCTAGCATATATTTTCCTGTTTTGGACTCCGGGATCAAGGCACTATTCTGTGTCTGGGAGGGTCCACTGTGGTCCATAGATGGTCTTCTTGTCTTTCTATACGGCAAAGAGAAAGGAGGGTGGGAGAGATTCAACTCCAGGCCCTTTTGTAAGGGCACTAATACCACTCGTGAGGGCTCTACCCCTGTGACCTAGTCATCCTTCAAAGGTGTTTGGGTTGCAATGCCATTGCACTGGTGGTTCGACTTTCAACTTGGGAATTTTGGAGGGACACAAGCATTCTATCTACGTGTGTGTGTGTGTGTGTGTGTGTGTGTGTGTGTGTGTGTGTGTGCACATAAGTGCTATTTCAGGTATGGAGAGGCCTTTAATGGTTAAACCTTGATTGAGGTTAGGAGAGTATGTCCTTATTCCCTCCACCCCCAGAACTATAGATTGAACTCAGGGGCTACAAGTTATACCTCTAGCCTTATTTTTTATTATTTATTTTGAAACAGAGTCTCACTCAGTTGCAGAGGGCCTTACTACATAGTTGAGGCTGGCTACGAACCAGCGATTCTCCTGTCTCAGCTTCCCAAGTACTGGGATTACAAGCGTGCGCCACCACGCCCTGCTTTGAAGTAGGGAGAGGGCTTCTTAACACAGCTCCTGGATTTTGCAAGGACAAGAGTCTTGTTTGTTTACTAATCAGTCTGTTCCTTCATCTTTATTATAGAGGCGAGGGACTCTCTCATAGGGAGTATTTTATTTTTAATTTTCACAGGAATTTGAAGAGGGTTTATTGAGTGACCCAGCGCATCATGAAGACTTCTGTGGTTTTTGGGGAGGGAAAAGCATGTGTCTTAGGGCAGTGGGTTAAGAATGGAATTTGTACAGTTGGGCCTCTGTTGACTTCACCCCATGCTTCTGGGGTGCCCAAGACCACGCAAGCCGGTCAGCACGTGTTGGCAGTCTGCTCGGTGTGACTGGGGCAGTGCCAGAGCTTCAAGAAGGTTGTGTGGAGAGTGTCGTGAGAAGGCGGCTTGGGTTTAGGGGTGCCGGGGATGTATCATCAGCTCTTTTGCTCCTCCAAGTCAGGAGTCTGGGGGCTCCGGACTTGGAAGAGCAATCCTAGGATAAACAGGCCTCCCCTCCAGCAATCCCTGGAGTCCTACAGGAAATCACAGGGCCTGCTTCACAATGCCTGGTTTCCGGCTGAGAATTCCTCAGAACTCGGAGCCGCACTGAGTTTTTCAGACCCGATGCTTCTGGAGCTTAGAGTTTGTTTTTAGTTTGCAGTCTTTCTTTGTACTGGATCAACTTTTGACCTCAGTGGGCAAGGAATAACTTGTTGGTATGGATTTTGTGACTCTTGTTTGGAAGAGGGCTGTTGGGGTGGAAAGGAAGGGGCGACGGTTCATTTTTGTATGTCAATAGCAGTTTCGCCTCTGGTTTGGGCATGAAGGAGAGCACGTGTTCCCCTTTCAGAGTCCTCGAGGCATGAGTTGTGGCTGGGTTTCTGTAGGTGTGTGTGCAGGGAGTGTGTGGTGGTTGGGACGAGGAGTGGGGCCTGGATTCCTCCAGTAAATAGCTGTGTGGCCCACCCGCCCACGCGGGGCCTTTCACCTTCTGGGTCACACTTGCTTCATGGGTGTCAGCCGTTCTGTGGCCCGGTCATGCCCTCTTAACACTGACATGTACGACGGGGACAGAAAATGTACACAGAACTCAGGTTGCCCGTCAGTAACTGGCGGAGAGGGAAGGCGGCAGCGTCCATCCTCCAGCTACGGATGTTGTCGCTAGAACCAAGTTGAGTTGAGCATCGCTGTGTTAGACAGCTCAGCTTCTCATCTTGATTTCAGTTTTTGTTTGTTTGTTTGGTTTTGGTACTGAGGATGGAACCCAGGGGCATTCTACCTCCAAGTGAAACTCCTACATTTATTTATTTATTTATTTATTTATTTATTTATTTATTTATTTTTGCGGTATTAGGGGTGAAACCCAGGTTTTTTTTTTTTTTAAACCTCTGAGTGACACCCCCAGCCCTATTTTTTATTGTTTTGAAACAGGGTCTCACTGAATTGCAAAGGGCCTCACTAAGTAGCTGAGGTCATCCTCCACTAAGTAGCCGAGACTGTCCTCAAACCTTGATCCTCCTGTCTCAAATTGGGATCACAAGCTTTATTTTTTATTCTTTATTTTGAAACAAGGTCTCACTGAGTTGCAAAGGGCCTCAATAAATAGTAGCTAAGGGCCGGGCGTGGTGGCACACGCTTGTAATCCCCATGCTTTGGAGGCAGAGACAGGAGGATCACGCAGGTTCGAAGCCAGCCACACTGGTTTAAGAGACCCTGTTTCCAAGTAAAAATATAAAATAGGTCTGGGAGTGTAGCCTGGAGGTAGAAGGGCTTCCAGGAACCCCAGTACCACCAAAAAGAAGAAGAAGAAGGAGAAGGAGAAGGAGAAGGAGAAGAAGAAGAAGAAGAAGAAGAAGAAGAAGAAGAAGAAAAATATTAGCTAAGGTTGGCTGCAAACCATGATCCTCCTGTCTCAGCCTCCCAAATGCTAGGATTACAGGTGTGCGCCACCACCCTCAGCATTGACATTGACTTTTCTTCTTGAGTTGAAATCAGGTTCTAGCCTAAATTCGGATGTAGCATGTAATTACAGCTTAGTGGAACTTGGGCTGGGGAAGGAGAAAAATCCATATATTGAAAAGGAATCACTGTCTGGAATGGGGAAGGGTGGGCTTGGCTTTGTGGCTCTCATGTCAGAGGCCCCAGGACCTTTCCAAGGCTCTTCAGGGGAACCAGGAACAGCAGAAGGTGGTCCCTACTGGGCAGATTGGCCCGTGCCCTCTGCTCAGCCAGGTAGGTTTTATTGCACCTGTTCTCAGCATGTGTCTGGGACCCTGAGGGAGTATTTTCATACTTGGGTGTGTATTCATCACACACACACACACGGGTACTTCTGTGGCCTACTTTTTGAAATCAGTAAGGTGGACTTAATGTTTGAACCTAACCTGTGATCTTCCATACCTCGGCCCTCCACCCCCAACAGTGCTCTGAATCAAGTTTCCTCACCTATTAGGAGTGTTAATTCTACAAGTTTCTACTTCATCTCTCAGGTCTCTTCACCTGCTGCCACCAAATGGTGTGCTGTCTTCCTTAAAATGATGGGGATGGATTAAAAATAGTACCGGGTGGAGAAGATTTTGTGCAGGGATGCATCAGCTCTTAATTATATTCTTCTGACACTCGATTTTAAATAGAAATTAATTATGGTATCTAATATTTGAAATACCACAATTTCTGACTCACCAAAAATAGTTCTAACCAATGCAGTAGTGGCTAGCCATATTTGGCTATTTACATGTGAATCTATTACAGTAAGCTTAAGTTAAAAATTCAGTTTCACCAGGCTTGGTGGCACATGCCTATAATCTCTGTATTTGGGAAGCTGAGACAGGATGATTGCAGGTTCTAGGACAGCCTCAGCAAGTAGTGAGACTCTCATCAACCTATCAAGACCATGTTTCTAAAATCAGGTAGAATGCCCAGTAAATCAATCACACACACACACACACACACACACACACACACACACACACACACACAGAGTTTCTCATTCATACTGACTACATTGACTACATTTTAAGTTCTTGGTAGTGTGGATATAGGACATTTTTTTTTTTTTTTTTTTTTTTTTTTGCGGGTCTGGGGATGGAACCCAGGGGCATTTGACCTCTGAGCTACACCCCCTGCCCTATTTTTTATTCTTTATTTTGAAACCGGGTCTCACTGAGTTGCAGAGGGCCTCACTAAGTAGCTGAGGCTGTCCGCGAACCGTGATCCTCCAGGTCTCAGCCTCCCGAATGCTGGGATTACAAGCGTGCGCCACCACGCCCGGCGGATATAGGACATTTTGATTATCTCAGGAAGGGCTGTTGGACAGTGCTGGTGTGTGCTTTATAAGTTTGCCTTTTTGTAGTGATCACAAAGCATCCTTGTGCCGTGGCTCTGTTAGGAAACGTTATAGGCCATGGACACAGTGAGTAAGGCCATGAATGGTCCTAGAGCAAGATTGCTTGAGTTTAAATTCTATTCCACATCCTAGTAGAGCTATCTGGGCACATTAACTCACCTGTGTCTCAGTTTCTTCATCAACAAAATGGGGATAATAATATGTCAGAGTTGTTGGGACATGTCAATACAAATGGAAATGTCAACACAAATCCAGCGCTCGGCAGAGGGCTTAGTACAGCACAAGAACCTGATATATGTTCCTTATTGTTATTATCATGTGTACAGAGCATTGGCGAGATACCTCACCGTGTGTAGTTCCTCTTTGTGGCTGCCTCATCCATTTGGAACAGAGCTGAGAGCAGGATGCATGGCAGAGTAGACTGAGTAGCTCCCTAAGCCTGTGCCCCGTACCCCGCGCTCCATGCCCAGGTCCTGTTCCAGACCCACCTGCGCTTCCTTTACGTACTACTTCATGAAGCATGGCTATGCATTATCCGAGCTTACAGGACAAGAAAGAATAAGAAAACGGGAGCAGTAGTGGTAGTAGAATAGGTAGTCTGCTGGTAGCTGGCTGTCAGAAGGGTTATCCATTATTAAATACTTAGAAGCCATAAGAAAGAAGAGGAAGGGGGAATATGAATGCTTGGTATTATTTAGTTTATGATCAAAGAGCTATAATGGATTTTAAGGTTATTATGGTAGAATAGTACAGTATACTATCTGATCATATTATTATCCTATTAGTTTCATGAAAAAGTATACAGTACAGGTTGAACCTCTTAATCCCCAAGTCCATAATCCAGAAATGCTCCAAAATCGGAAACGTTTTGAGCACTGACATGACACTACACATGGAAAATTTCATACCATGAGCTTTGTTTCATGCGCAAAATTATTTGAAATGTTTATATTTGGGGGCACTGTGTACAAAGTATATATGATATATACATATATATATACATATATATATACATATATATATATATATATATATATATATATATGAATTTCATATTTAAATTTAAGTCTCATCCCCAAGACATTTTAAGATATGTATACAAATATTCCAAAGTCAGGGGCCGGGCGTGGTGGTGCACGCTTGTAATTCCTGTGCTTGGGAGGCTGAGACAGGAGGATCGCACAGCTTCGAAGCCAGCCTCAGCTACTTAGTGAGGCTCTCAGCAACCTATTGAGACCCTGTTTCCAAATAAAGTATAAAATAGGTCTGGGAGTATAGCCTGGAGGTAGAAAAGCCCCCAGTACCACAAAAACACAAACAAATAAACAAATATTCCAAAGTCTGAAAAAAATAAACCAGCACACTTATCAATTTGCATACCCATAAAGCTTTTTAGAAGGATCTATATTCATAATAACTAATTTTACGATTTCAAATGCAGATCTGTGGTAATATGGAAAAGTTGGCTATCCAGAAGGATTCATCCCCAGAAATTTCTGGAGAACAACAGTTTTGTAGCCCTGAAACAAAAAGCAGAATTGGTCTATGATATGGTGTATGAACAGCCACAGAAATGTGAAGGAAGCACTTTTAGCATTCTTGTTAATGGTATATAATATAATATATAATAATATAATATAATATAATGCTATATAATATATAATATATAATATATAATAATATAATGTTGAATATTCTCATTCAACATCGTTCAACCGGTTGCCTGCCCTTTTGCTGTATTTTTTTTAATCTTCCAGCAAATGTATCTGTCTTGTGCAAAATAATGAAAATGGGGAGTTGCCTGACAAGATGTATGGACACAGTTTGCCTCTCTCTGGTCACTGTTGGATCTTGAGAAAGGAGCCCTTGCAGCCGCTCTCCCGTGAGTCTCAGGTCCAAGTCGCTCCGGGCATGACGGATGGCTTTGCCTGATCGCCACTGATGACCTACGCGCCTTTAGCCTTTGGCTGTGGGAGTGAGTGTAATGTGACCTCGCTCCTGGCCTCAGTCCCGCCCTTCAGCGTTGTCCTGCCCCAGGTCAGTTTGGATTTAGCTGGTTCTTGTCCCTTCATTTTTGCAAATGTCGACGAAACGGTGCTTTTGTAAGAATCATCATCCTAAGTGTTCAGAACACAGAAGAAAAGGACCATTGCCTGGCTGCGAGGAGCCTGCCTGTCCCTCAGGAATGGGTACAGTCGCCTGAGGCTGGGCAGTCCGGTTGAGCTGCCATATTGGTAGTCAGTGTCTAGCACCCAGGGGTGCTCAGTCTGGTAGTCTTCTAGAGGGGATGCTTTGGAAACAAGGACAAGGGGCTTATAACTCAGAATTGGAGCAGGTAGATGGTAAGTGAGACCAGGAGCAGAGGAGGTGCAGGGAGACCTAGACACAGGGAACAGGGTCTCCATGAAGACTGAGTGAGGACGAGGTGGAGCTGGGGAGGAGCAGGGAGCACTAGCAGGCTGGTGGCATAGGATGCTCTGGAGGTGGGATGAGGGGAGAGTGAAGGGCGATAGGGGAGGTGGGTCAGGTCATGGAGGGCCTGGAATTGAGACTTTATCCTGGAGGTGATGGGGAGCCCTTGAAGGGCTCTAGGGAGGACGCTTGTGATGAGCTCTCTCTAGAGACTGCTCGGAGAGGTTTTGAGGGTGAGATTGGAGACAGGGAGTCTGGCCGGAGGCTGTGGCCATGGTCCCTGTGGGAACGTCCACCTGGGAACCTGTTTCTACCTCCAGCCAAGAAGCTGGGACCCCCACACCTGTGTGCTTTCTGGTGTAGATTCTCGGCTCTTTTCTGTAAAACAGGAAGCAGCAAGGCACTTGTGCGGGGTGGGCACACCCAGTCGAAGCTGGGCGGAGAGAGAGGGTTTCTGTGGAGGGTGCAGTGGTACCAATCTTGCCCCGTGCAATGGTGCCAATCTTGCCCCGGACATAAATATCATTGTCCCATTTCATGGGTCCTGTTGTCTCTACGTGACTTTATCACGGAAGCGGCCTTAGTAAAAAGGTATTTGTTTGCACGTCATGTGGTTTCTGACTTTTTGTAAGGGAGAGCTTTGGTGAGTTAGAACATTTTCCCCCTCTACCCTTCACCTGTTTTTAGCTAAGTAGACCATGTCGAGTTAGATGCAAGTACAGCGGCCTTGCCTAAGGAAGCTGGTTGGTTCCAGTGCTCAGCGGAGGTGGGGGGCGGGAACTTCTTTAGTGACAGTGTTTCTAGGGGCTGTGGGGAGAGGCGGGGCATGGTGGAATTGGTGGACAGAGGAACGTAGGCATGGCCTGTCTGTAACATTCATTCAAAAAAGTTACCAGGTGCTCACTGAGTGCCGGGCTCTGTCTACATTTTGTACCTGGGACTACCTAATGAGGGGTGCCAGTAAATAACTTTGAGGTGTGTTTGACAGGGAGATGGGTCCATCCCTAAACGGTTGCCAGGCCTCAGAAACAAACGCAGTGAGGTTTTCTCCAGGTCTGATTTCTAGTTGCGTATCTGTGGTGTCACTGAGGTTGGTTGGTGATCCTGAGGATTTGATTAGTTTTCTGCCCCCTGAGGACTGTAGGTGGTATAGCCTCCAGGAACCCTCGCAGCCCACACGGCGTTCACCAGGCTCATTGTTTTTACCTCCCAAGTTGCTCCAAGTCTCCTCTTGCCCTTAGTGCTCTTGGCCTCAGCTCAGACACTGGACATCGGTCCCCTGAATGGCTGAGGGTCCCTGGTGAGGCTCCTAGGGTCTCATATCCTCCAGTCCTTCCTCCATAGTGCTACCACGGATCGTCCTCAGAAGCAAGGCTGAGCATAGGTCTCTCCTATATAACCCCCCTCCCCGATGCTCTCCTAAAGAAGGCTTTTAGGCTTCCTGAAACCTGACCAGCACATTACTCAGGTGGCCCTGCCCTGACGCTCATTGCAAACCAGGCTACCTGGGCCCCATGCTTCTCTGCAGACCTCTCTCTCTCTTTGGTACTGGGGATTGATGAGCTAAACCCCAGCCCTATTTAATTTTTAAACTTTGAAACAGGTCTCACTAAGTTGCTGAGGCTGGTGTCCAGCCTGCCATCCTCCTGTCTCAGCTCTGCAAGGCCTGGGATTGCAGGTGTGTCTCCAGGCTGCTGCTCTTTTCTCGGTTGGTGCTTCTTTGCTTCAGTTCCTGTGCCCCACACTCTGAATTACTTCTTGGCCCCCCTTTGAGTTTACTAACGCCCGCTTCTCCTTCAGTGCCCCCTCAGGGTCACAAACGAACGCCCTGCTCAGGATGGTTCTGCTGGTCCTTCGGCCCTAGTAAATTCCTTCTCTCTGCCCGACTCTCGTCTTCTGTCTGTCTCTCCATCAGCCAGACTTGGCCTGAACATTTGCTCTGCGCCAAGCGCTGTTCTTGTGCCTTGGGATAAAAAGATAAAAAGGTGAAGATTCCGCTGTCTTGGAGCTGGAGACCTCAGGGAGGCGACAGTGTCACCGCTGTGCTTGTGGTTCAAGAGAAAGTGCACACCAGGAAGGCGCACGGCCCCTGCGAAGGTGGGAGACACTTTACTCTGAAAAGGAGAAGTTTGGCTGGAGCTTGAGGCCAGGCGGTCACGGCGGGACAGGGTGTTCCAGGCAGAGAGAGGGGACGGGGTGCAGCGGGTGTCTCTGTATTGCCAAAGTGTGTGTGTGTGTGTGTGTGTGTGTGTGTGTATGTGTGTGTGTTGACAAAAGATGAAGACGATGGGTTTGGGCTGGCGGGCATGTGCAGGCCATGAAGGCCCTTACTGACAGATTCGGATGTGGTCCTTAGCTCAGGTAACGGGCAGCCATGGGAGGCTTCTAAGCAGGGGGGCGACTTGACCCGACTCCGGGCTGTAGGGCAGGCTTGGCCCCTTTCATGTTGCTGTGGTCCCCCCACGCCGCCCCAAAGGAAGGAGCTGTTCCCCGTTTTCTTAGTGTCTCCGGCACCTCTGGGCCTCACGTGCTTGGTGTGGATTTCCTGGGGGCAACCTGCGAGTCCACAGCATGGCGCGTGTCTCGAGCCGCTTTCCGCTGCTGCTGGTCCTCCAAGGCGTTCCTAGCCACGCCGGCCCTCTGGGCTCTCAGGTGACCAGTTGGAGATGCTTGTGAACACGTTAGGAACGCCAGCTGCTCCAGCACATGCATCCAGATAGAGAGCCAACAAGATGAGCTTTGCAGAGCTGAAAAAAGAACAACTTTTTGGAATAGGTACTATTTGATGATAGACTGAAGTGACTCAAAAATCAAAACTTGTAAGAAGGAACACATTCAGAAACGTCCTTTACCACCACCTGTTCCTATCCAGCTATGCTTCCCTCTCTCTAGATAGCTACTTTTTAAAGTTTTTGTATGTCCTTCTTGTTAGAAATTTTTTCTTTTCTTCTTCGTGTGTGTGTGTGGGGGGTACTGGGGATTGAATCCAAGGCATTCTACCTCCCAGCTACACTCCCAGCCCTATTTTTTTTTTTTTTTTGAGGGTCTGGGGATGGAACCTATTCGACCTCCGAGCTATACCCCCTACCCAATTTTTTATTTTTTATTTTTTTATTTTACAAATTTTAACCCCACAAAGTTGTATGAATATAATGTACCAATAAAAAAAAGAAAAATAAATAAATAAATAAATACTCCCCCCCCCAAATTTTTATTGAACATAAATAATATACATTTAAACTATATTTGGTGCCCTCTCCTCCCCGCCCCCGTTTTCCCTTCCCCCCTCCCACCATTGGTTGGCCAGGTTAACCATGTCATATTCATAATTTTACACATGTTCAGATGTAGACCCTCATTAATCAAGATCAGCCTTCCTCCTCTCCTATCTTTCCATTCAAACTTTGCTTATATTTCCCCTCCATTATCCGGAGTCCCACTGGTATCCTCTGTGTTTCCTAGTTTGGGCGTATTAGAGGAAACATATGTACCTTCTCCTTCAGTGCTTGGCTGATCTCACTTAACAATGCTCTCCAGGGCTTTCCATCTTCTTGCAAATGATATAATTTTGTTCTTCTTTATGGCTGAATAGAATTCCATTGTGTGTATTTCCCACAGTTTTGCTATCCATTCATCTGTTGATGGTGGTCTGGGTTGGTTCCATATTTTGGCTATTACGAATTGTGCTGCTATGAACATAGGTATGCATATGTTGCTGTATTTCTCTGAATTCAACCCCTTTGGAAAGATACCCAGGAGTGGTATAGCTGGATCATATGGTGGATCTATTCCCACCTTTCTTAGGAATCTCCACACAGATCTCCATAGTGGTTGAACTAGTTTGCATTCCCACCAATAGTGTAAAAGAGTTCCTCTTTCCCCACATCCTCGCCAGCATTTGTTGCTGTTTGATTTCTTTATGCTTGCCACTCTGACTGGGGTTAGATGGAATCTCAGTGTAGTTTTGATTTGCATCTCCCTGATGGCCAGTGATGAAGAACATCTTTTCATGTATCTATTGCAAGAAGATGGAAAATCCTGGAGAACATTATGTTAAGTGAGATCAGCCAAGCACAGAAGGAGAAGGTACATATGTTTCCTCTAATATGCCCAAACTAGGAAAAATAGAGGACACCAGTGGGACTCCAGATAATGGAGGGGAAATACCAGCAAAGTTTGAATGGAAAGATAGGAGAGGAGGAAGGCTGATCTTGATTAATGAGGGTCTACATCTGAACATGTGTAAAATTATGAATATGACATGGTTAACCTGGCCAACCAATGGTGGGAGGGGGGAAGGGAAAATGGGGGCAGGGGTGAGAGGGCACCAAATATAGTTTAAATGTATACCATTTATGTTCAATAAAAAATATTTGTTTAAAAAAATGGTATACTGCCGGGCGTGGTGGTGCACTCCCGACATTTGGGAGGCTGAGACAGGAGGATCTCCATTCACAGACAGCCTCAACTACTACTTAGTGATTCCCTTTGCAACTCAGTGAGACACTGTTTCAAAATAAAGAATAAAATGTAGGGCTGGGAGTGTAGCTTGGAGGTTGAATGCCCCTAGGTTCCAATCCCAGTACCACAAAAACACACACACACACACACACACACACACACACACACACACACACAATGTATACAGGGCTCAGGCTGTAAGTCAGACACATGGCTTTAAATCTTGGCCTGGCATGTAGGAGCTTGGGGGATCTGGTCAGGTTAGACTTAGTGAACCTCAGTTTCTTCATGTGTCAATGAAGTACTCAAGCTGGACGTGGTGGTGCACACTTGTATTCCCACGCCTTGGGAGGCTGAGACAGGTGGTTCAGTGGGAAAGCCTGGGGTTCTGGTTGAGTGTGGCCAGAGCAGAGAGGTGCTCCTTCAGGGTTGGGTCCTGGTGGTGTGGGGACAGGGAGGGGAGGAAGGTCGTGCCAAGGGCAGGACCACATGACCACCCAGAACTCCTGGGCTTCTTCTTCGGCTCCTTACAGATTATGTTCCAACACCCCATCACTCCCTGTTGGAACTGTGCCACTTCTGTTTCTCAGAGCCTTGGGAGACCAAGTCAGCAGATCCTGCTAGTTCGGCAGAGCCTTGCTCTGCAGCTGGGCCCACGTGGCCCCGGGCGAGGGCAGCGCAGGAGAGGGCACTGCTGCCAAGACTAGAACTTCACCAAACCCCAAATCATCGGCTTGCCCAAATATAGTAACCTCGACCTTCCCCCCGTCATGTTTGAGCTAAATATACTGTCCTTCAGCTTGCGAGCTCGCCCGCCTCCGGGAGTGAGTCCTGTGATTATTTCAAGCGCTTTTCTCCATTTCACATCTAAAAACGGACTGCGGGGATGTGGCCCAAGTCTCAGGCAAGGGGCACGAGTAGACCTCAGTGGGCCGCAGGCGCCGGCTTCTGATCGCATTCGGCCATGTGCGTCCCCACGGTGACCTCTTGGCAGCGAAGATAACTGTGAAATTCCTGTACGATGTTCTGAGGTTTTGAGGACTATGCACTTGCAGGTTCTGCAGGCTGGAGGTCCCCTTGCCTCCCCTGCCTGGATATGCGTTTGGATTGTTTGATGTTACCGGTTTCTGTGGGGCTTGTTCATGGTCCAAGTGTGGGCCTTGAATTCCGATTTCAGGACTCTATTCCTTTAACTAACTAGCCAACTTGGTTAAATTGCTTAACTCCGTCCCGTGGGCTGGTCAGTAAAGAAGGAATGAAAATACTTGTACCCACCTCATTGGGTTTTTAGAAGGACCAAGGAAGCCGGGAATGCATGTGTAGTATATAGTTGATGTGAGCTGTTGGTAGCACATGAATATTAATTAACTCCATGAATATTGCATCTGTCACTAGGCAGCCACTTTCCGCATCTCTCATTTTCATGTTGTAGATGATGTGCAGCCCGTGCCTCCTGGTGAGTCTGTTTCCCACTGGACACACCTTGTCCACCCAGACATTGCTGCCCGGGCCGCTGAGACCGTCGGGAGAGGCACGGGCTGAGCGGCTGGCCGGGCTCTCCTTTCTCTCGAGCCTCCGCGTCCGGCCCCAGCCTGTGCCTCCTGCAAGTGCTTAGTCCACAAGGACCCGTCTCCCTGCCTTTCACAAGGGTCCTGTGGCTTTACAATTGCTGTCTCCTGTTCCCACTGGGAAGAAAACTGGGAGGCTAAATTTCACGGAAATCTGCTACTTGGAATATTTTATTCCAAAACATCAGCTAACCAACATAGCAAAAAAAAAAAAAGATAATTGGGGTTTTGTATTTTACAGGCCACTGTTGTTGCAGGACTTTCTAAATATGACTGGCCTTCTTTCCTTTTTTATTTTTGTGCTACCAGGGATGCAACCCAGGGGCATTTTACCTCTGATCTGCAAGCCCAGTCCTATTTTATTTATTTATTTATTTATTTATTTATTTATTTAGTGATACTGGGGAATGGAACCCAGGGGCATTCTACCTCCGAGTGATATCCCCTGCCCTATTTTTTATTCTTTATTTTGAAACAGGGCCTCACCAAGTTGCAGAGGGCCTCACTAAGTAGCTGAGGCTGGCCGCGAACCACGATCCTCCAGTCTCAGGCTCCCAGATGCTGGGATTACAAGTGTGCGCCACCACGCCCAGCTCCTATTTTATTTTTATTTGGAAAGAGGGTCTCATTAAGTTGTTGAGGCTGGCCCTCAAACCTGTGATCCTTCTGGCTCATCCTCCCAGGTACTGAGATTACAACTCTGTGCTCTACGCCCTGCTAAATGTGACTTTATAAACAGATATCTTGTGCCGGATGTGATGGCACATGCTAATAATCCCCACACTTGGGAGGCTGAGACAGGAGGATTGCACAGGGTCGAAGCCAGCCTCAGCTACTTAGTGAGGCTCTCAGCAACTTAGTGAGACCCTGTTTCCAAATAAAATATACAATAGGTCTGAGAGTATAACCCAGAGGTAGAAAAGCCTCTAGGTTCCACCCCCAGTACCAAATAAAATAAATAAATAAATAAACATATCTTCAGTCTCACTCTTCCTCTTAACACAATTGATTTAATTTTGACTATGATTTATGCCTGGAAACTATGGTTTTTTCATGGTTGTAATAAAAATGCACAGATTGAATTCTGATTTTCTTCACCTAGGCATGGTAGCACACACTTGTAATCCCAGCATTTGGGAGGCTGAGACAGGAGGATTACGGTTTGAGGACAGTCTTAGCTACTTAGTGAGGCCCTTTGCAACTCAGTGAGACCCTGTTTCAAAATAAAGAATAAAAAACAGGGCTGAAGTATAGCTTGGAGGTTGAATGTTCCTGGGTTCCAACCCCAGTACTGCCCCCCCCAAAATAATAATAATTCTGAGTTTTTTCCCTACCCAGTAGTATAGCCAAATATTTTGAGATGTTAGCATTCTGTGTGTGTGTGTGTGTGTGTGTGGTACTGGGGATGGAACTCAGGAGTATTCTACTTTCCAGCTACACCTCCAGCCTGATTTTATTCTTTTACTTTGAAACATGTTCTCACTAAGTTGTAGAGGGACTCACTAAGATGCTGAGGCTGGCCTCAAACCTGTGATCCTGTCTCAGCCTCCCAAGGACTAGGATTACAAGTGTGCACCAGCATGCCTGGCTAAGATGTTAGGATTCTTAAAAGATGAGGCTGCTCCTAAATGCCCACTAGTAAGGGATGGGTTTGATCTGCTTAAGATGGCCATATGGCTCTCTATGTAGTATCATAAAATGATACCTAAAACATAGGGTTGTGTTTTTCTTAAAGCAGATTGTAGAATGTCATATTGGCATGGGCCACCATGCCCGGCTGAACTTTAAGCTTTTTAACATGTCAGTTGGAAATTTAAAGTTTATCCCCAGCCCAGAAGCCGCCTGTGGAGCTGTGGAAGCCGGCGAGCTGCTCACTCGGGTTTGGGAAAGGCTTCTGCCCCAGCCCCTGTCCGCCAGGGGTATGGTAAGCACACACAGCTGGTGGGGGCAGGCCGGGGAAGCCAGCGGGCTCTGAGAAGTTAGAGGCCTTGACTTTGAGGCCTTGAAGAATCTTAGACCAGGGCTGGGGAGACCATTTCCTGCCTGACTTTACCTCCCAGCAGGCAGGTGTTCTGTTCAGTGAACTATGGGCTGTTGGTGGTGGTTGCCTGTTGACACTCGTTAAACCCAGAGAAGGCAGGAAGATGAACAGCGCTCAGCCCAGGGTTTTCCCATAGCACTGAAAATCATAAATGAAAGGTAACACTGAAAATCATAACCGACCAAAGCAGTGATTAAAAAAAAGAAGAAAAATGGCTGATTGTTCCTTATTGAATACCTGTGATCTGCAAGGCCTGGTGCTACATTTGACCACTTAATCCCACTAATCCCCTCAACAATCCTTTTAATAGATTCAGTCTCTGTCTACACCAGGTAAGTGGAACGGCTCCTTGTCGGAGTTAGTGAGGGCAGAGTTGGGATTTGAACACAGGTCTTTCTGAATACAAAGTCCAGCTCTTAGCCCGCATGCCAGGCTATTTCTTGACCCGAGGCACAGGCCGGGAATGCCTCCACGTGGGGGACGCAGCAGCTCCTGGGCTGAAGGTCGGATGGGGAGAGATGGTCAGAGGTGAGGCCAGAGCTGCCGGCCAAAGGACAGTCAAGCAGAGGACAAATGGGCCAGCGATACCACTCCTGGGGATCTTCACAAAGAGACTGAAATCACAATATTACAGTGACGTGGGCATGACCGTGTTCACAGCAGCACAAGTCACGATATCCAATTATGGAACCCACCTAGGTGTCCATCAACAGAAGAATGGGTGACAAAATTATGGGGTATGGGGTATGCACACATGGAATTTTACTCAGCAATAAAGAAGAACAAAATTATGTCATTTTCAGGAAAATGGCTGGACCTGGAAACATTATGTTAAGTAAGATTGGCCAGTCACAGAAAGGGCAGGGTCATATGTTTTCTCCCCTATGCGGAAGCTAGGGCGTGATTGGGATACAAGAGGGACTTAGATAATGCAGGAGAAACAGCTAGTATGTTGGAACCAGGGGAGGTGGTCAAGGGGAAGGGGCAGGGGAGGGGAAGGGTCCGCGTGGGAATTACTTCCATGGACATTATGCATTGATGGGAGACGACCAATGGCAATCTCAATGCCCTGTATGGGAAAGGGGGTTGGAGAGGGAGCTGTCCCTTTACACGCGCTGGCATAGTCCATTGTCTCTCAAACTGTATCATCAGGTGAGACTACTGTGCCAGTGAAAGTGTACTCATCATAAATGAAAGACCGCACTGAAAATCTGTGTATCTGTGTGTGTGTGTGTGTGTGTGTGTGTGTGTGTGTGTGTGTGTTACTGAGGATGGGACCCAGGGGCATTCTACCTCCAAGCTACACCCCCAGTACTATTCTTTGTCCTTCTTTCCTCTCCCTTCCTTTCTTCTTTTCTTTTCTTTCTTTCTTTCTTTCTTTCTTTCTTTCTTTCTTTCTTTCTTTCTTTCTTTCTTTCTTTCTTCTTTCTTTCTCTCTTTTGCAGTACTGGGGATGGGACCCAGGGGCATTCTACCTCTGCTACACCTCCAGCCCTATTCTTTTTCCTTCCTTCCTTCTTTTCTTTTCTTTTCTTTCTTTCTTTCTTTCTTTCTTTCTTTCTTTCTTCCTTCCTTCTTTCTCAGTACTGAGGATGGGACCGAGGGGCATTCTACCTCCAAGCTACACCCCCAGTACTATTCTTTGTCCTTCCTTCCTTCTTTCCTCTTTCTTTCTTTCTTTCTTTCTTTCTTTCTTTCTTTCTTTCTTCTTTCTTTCTCTCTTTCACAGTACTGGGAATGGGACCCAGGGGCATTCTACCTCCGCTACACCTCCAGCCCTATTCTTTTTCCTTCCTTCCTTCTTTCCTCCCTTTCTCTTTCTTTCTTTCTTTCTTTCTTTCTTTCTTTCTTTCTTTCTTTTTTCTTTCTTCTTTCTCAGTACTGGGGATGAGACCCAGGGGCATTCTATCTCCGAGCTACACCCCCAGCCCCTTCCTTTCTCTCTCTCTTTCTTTCTTTCTTTCTTTCTTTCTTTCTTTCTTTCTTTCTTTCTGATCCTCCTGTCTCAGCCTCCCAAATGCTGGGATTATAAGCGTGCACCACCACGCCCGGTTTAACTGCATTTCTTTATTACAGGTCTTGTCAGATCCTTTAATATAGTAGTAATGAGTATTATACATCTGCACCAAACATATTTGTTGACCTTAGGGAGTGTTACATGGAATAATATTATCAGAATATCTTGTAAGATGCTCAGGGCAATTGTACTGAGTTTGTTTGATGAGTTGTCGTAATTGAGGGTGGAGAGGGGTTTTTAAAGCAGTAGGGAGCCATGGCAGGGGCTGTGTGTGTGTGTGTGAAACGTGTGTGTGCTGACCTAGCTAGATACCTGTGTATTTTGCCTGGCCGGCCTAGCCAGGACGGTGGCAGGAGGGGAGGAAGGTGGACTGAGTCCTGACGCAGAGAATCCAGCTTCTTCTGGATGGGGCTGGGAGGAGATGAAAATATAGCTCGTTAGTAGCACAAGGAGGGAAAATAATGGATTTCTCAGCGTGGTGAAGGAGAAAGCCACCCGGGGCTGTAAGGGCAGGCGGATGCTGGCTGCAGCCCGGGCCTGGTGCACGTAGCGATCCCTCCTGGGTACCAGCTCTGCCGCCCTGTGGGAGTTCACGATGCTCTCTCCCGGTCAAGATGCCAGCGCCTCCCCGGGACACAGCTCTGAGGAGGAACAGGAGATCCGGGTGCCTAGAGTGGAGGTTTTCCAAGGTAGCACGGCACGCAGAGTCCTGGATGCCAGGTCTGGGGAGAATCTGTGTCCAGGAAGCACACGGAGGAATCTGCGGAAACAAAGGACATCAGAGGACTCTGGGAGAGACACGAATACCTGGGGGTCAGGGGGAGGTGGCCAGAGGCCACCCATGTGGCGTACGGCTGAGCTGCCAAAGAACAGGTCTCTTTGTTTGCCTCTTTTTGGCACTGGGGATTGAACTCAGGGGCCTCCTATCTTGAGTTACAACCCCAGCCCTATTTCATTTTTTATTCTGAAACAGGGTCTCACAAGGTCACTGAGGGTCTCACTAAGTTGATGAGTTTGGCCTCGATCCTGTGATCCTCCTTTCACAGCCTCCCAAGAATTGGGATTACAGGTGTGCACCACCAAGCCGGGTTCTCATGGTGCCTCTTTGCTGTGCTTATTTCCCTCTCCCCTTCCATGCGCCCAGCTCCCTCTTCTTATATAGATGATGTAGACATACATTTTTATTTGAGTTTTGAGGTTTCGATAGGTGCAGATGTTTTGGTATGGCTGCAGGTGGCCACCAGGTACCCGCTAAGATGTCTGATTCCAGTCTGCTCTTGGCCCCCTAATCTCTGGAGGGTGCGGAAGGGCTGGGCGGCCTCTCCAGTGGGCCTGCCCCTGTACCCTTGCCTCTGGGCCCTGCAGCCGGCAGCCTAAAGCCTCTCTCTTTAAGGCTGGAGGTCAGCCTGGCTCCGTTCGCTGGCTCTCCGTTCCCTCCCTTCTCGCCTGGCCGGGGTTTGGGGCCGACTGTGGCCCAGGGCCTGCTTGTCAGCACGTGGCTTGGGTTTCCGTGTTAACGTTCCCGAATTGGGATCGTGAGGATCAAGTGTCCGTGTTGTCCGATCACGCTGAGCCTTCGGGAGCAGCCAGCTGCGAACTCTTCAAAGGGCTGAGTGTAATTGGTTTGGGAGATGCTGCTGGGAGACAGAGACGGGACAAAGAAGTCAGTTTTTAAAGGGAGACAAAATGAATGACCGTCACAGCCGTGGGCCATCGCGCGAGGCGTGGTGTTCGGGCACACAGAGACCCCTTCCTCTTCCTCTGGAGTTTTCCATTGCCAGAGTCCTTGGCGACCTGCGCAGACCCTCTCTCTGCAAATACAGCCTCCGTCTCCCACGGCTCCCTTATTATGCTTTCCTTTAATCTGACCCATCTTCAGGTCGCCAGCTGGCAGGGCCTCAGCAGATTCCAAACCCCAGCTGGTGCCAGAGTGTTTACACGGGCGGGAAGCTTGGCAGACGGCTGGCCCTCCAGCCAGCCACTCAGCTGAAGGAAAACGTAGAAAGACATCCGCGGAGAAGTGGCCCGCGTGCGCCCGCCCGCCCGCCCTGCTTCTCCCTCCTGCCCACCCTCACGCCAGTCTCTGCTCTCCCCTGAGGAGATAAGAGGAGAGACCCTTCGAGAAAAGAGGGCATGGCCGGGGGCTCCCTGGGTCGCCCCTCCTGCCCAGCGGCCTTCACACAGCGCCTGAGCCCAGAGCGCTAGGCCCGGTGCCGCCTCAGGTTCTGTGATCATGATGGGTGTGCCTTTTTCTAGAAGCTGGAGGGGGTGAGTGTCCAGGAAGCCAGGGCTGGGGATCATCCCTGCAGCCTGCCGTGTCCTCAAGATCCTGTTCCTCCCTCCTTCCTCTGCCAAGGTCCCTGGAGATGCCAGGGAGGCTGCTGACCCACGGCGGTGGGTCGTCTGGACCAGAATCTGTGAGAAGCTGGTTCTGGAGTTGTTCCAGAAGCCAGTTGTCCACACTGGGGCGTTCAGAACTGAGGGCCCCTGAGCGAGGCCGTGGGGAGGAGGGGCGGTGCCAGTGTGCGTGCACAGAGGAGGGTTCTCCTGACCCCGGGTCCCGTTGTCCGTGTCCCATTGGCGAGGCTAACTATTATGCTGTGGTCTGGGTTTAAACCTTTCATTTGAGAAGCACGGCCATGTGGCCACGTCCGTCGGAGACCCCAGCAGGACACAGATGGGGCAGTTGAGGAATGGCTATTGAAGGCACTGTTCACGAGGGCTGGGCTGAGTCTGGGGAAGCAGATGTGGTACCACAGAGCACGTGGGGGCTGGCAAAAGTGGGGGGATGCCCCTAAGTCGCGGGGGGCTGTGGATGGAGTGGGTCAGGAAGCACCAGGAGGAGAGGGGCCGGGGTGAGAGCTGTGTTGAAGGACGGGGCTGGGCCTTTGAAGAGGATGAGAGTCGCTACAGCAGCCGCCTGGCAAGGAGGGGTCCGGGGCCTGGTCCCCTCCGCACGGTCTCTCGTCCCCTGGACTCAAGCCAGAGCCCACTGATGGCCCCATAAGCACCAAGCTCTGCGTCTCTGCTCACACGGCGGTGGATACCCAGTCTCATTTGCACGTCCAGATTTTCCTCTACCTCCTGCTTGAATCTTGCCTTGGCCATGATGACAGATGAGCAGAAAGGGATCCTCGGATGCCGGGCGTGGTGGCGCACGCCTGTAATCCCCGCGCTTGGGAGGCGGAGACAGGAGGATCGCGCAGGTTCGAAGCCAGCCGCGCTGGCGTAAGAGACCCTGTTTCAAAAATATGAAATAGGTCTGGGAGTGTAGCCCGGAGGTAGAAGGGCTTCCAGGAACCCCAGTACCACCAAAAAATAATAATAAATTAAAAAAAAAGAGATCCTCGGATGCGCTAAAGTACAACAGGCTTTGGGACAGACGTCTCCTGGTGGCAGTCAGCCCAAGAGTGTAACACATTGACTCTAAGCAACTTTTTTTTTTGTGTGTGTGGTGCTGAAGGTGGAACCCAGGGGCATTCTCCCTCCAAGCCACCCTCAGCCCGATATTTTATTCTTTATTTTGAAACAGGGTCTCACTGAGTTTCAGAGGGCCTCACTAAGTAGCTGAGGCTGTCCTCGAACCTCGATCCTCCCGTCTCAGCCTCCAAATGCTGGGATTACCCTGTATTCTTGTGAGACTCAGTCTTGCTTCTTAAGGTGGCAACATACGAAGTGCTTCTGCTTCCGGCCTTGATAGTCCTCAAGTAGTGCTAAGTCCGTTCATTCCTTCGATGCCCCACTCTGCACACACAGCTCTCAGGAATGCACAGGCCCTTCCAGGGAGAGCAAATGGGTTCTCTTCACTGTCTCTAGTTACCACACACCTTTGAATATCTGCATCTGACAGGCACCTGCTTGCTTGACAGTTTCACGTGGAGGAGCTCGGACTCACTTGTCCATTAGGGAACTAATCAAATGTCCTTGGTGAATCTGACACGGTGGCGCACGCTTGTAATCCCAGAATTTGGGAGGCAGAGACAGGAGGATTGCAGGTTGGAGGACAGCCTCAGCAATTTAGTGAGACCCAGTTTCAAAATAAATAAATAAATAAATAAATAAGGCTGAGGTGTAGCTCAAAGTGGAATGCTCCTGGGTTCAATCCTAGTACCACACACACATACAAAAAAAAAAAAAAATGGAGTGGGTGAATTATAAAATATGGGCAGTGTTTAGAACTTTGTTTCTAGAAAGCAAAAGTTTGAAAGTTTGTTACAAGTATGCTTTGAGGAAAGCAGTCTTCTCTTTATCTTGACTTTTCATTCTGGGAAGCAAGGCTGGGGCTGGGGCTGGGTCAGCTGATGTCCCAGTCAGTTGTTGAACTTGGGAGATGAAGGCGGCCCATTTGGGGGCCCAGTAGCTTTTTTTTTTTTTTTTTGGTGGTACTGGGGGTGGAACCCAGAGGCTTTCTACCTCCGGGCTATATTCCCAGACCTTTTTTTATATTTTATTTGGAAACAGGTTCTCACTAAGTTGCTGAGAGCCTCACTACGTAGCTGAGCCTGGCTTCGAACCCGTGCGATCCTCCTGTCTCAGCCTCCCAAGCACGGGGATTACAAGCGTGCGCCACCACGCCCGGCGCCCAGTAGCTTTTTGTAGAATAGAAGGAAGAAGGAAGGAATAAATGAATGGGTGAATAAAAGCTTCAGGGGTGGCTAGATTTCCTTTCCACTTTTCATTTTAGACTAGACACACGTGGGGGCAGCTGAGCTCTGAGGGTGGCCCACACCACCACACTCCACTGAGCTGAGCCAGCCCAGGTCCAGGGCCCCCACCGCCCCCGTGCATCTTCCTGGCTCAGCTCACCGCCTTCCAGAAGTCTTCCAGAGGAGAGCCATAAATCCCCCCTAAGCCCAGAGCACTAACAGATGTTTACTGAATCCGTTTGTTGTGCCAAGGACATGGGGAATGCAAGACAAATGGACACGTGCTCTCTGCTCTCGAGAAGGGACTCGTCGTGCTCTGTGGGTATTCTGGCCCTCTCTTAAACCTAACTCTGCATGCACCAGAGTCTCACGTCCAGATGGTCTTAGGTTCCGGTCCCGTTTCCGGGGCTTCCCAGCTGTGTGCCTTCAAGCAGGTGTCTTGGGCTCGCTGAACCTCACCGTTTCTGCACATTAGGGTGTCAGGACCAGGTGAGATGGCTTCAGCAGGTGTTGGGCGCCATCCCAGGCACGTGGAGACCGCTCACGAGGTAGTGACGTGCTAGTTCTTTGTAGACGTGGAGGTTGGGTGACGTCATCCTGTGTGGTGGTTTGAACAGCGCCCAGCAGTTCCCAAGATGCCAAGGTTGCTCCTCACAGGGTGGTGGTGGGTGATTATTTGAAGTAATTCTGCAAAGTGGCTTCACCTGGCCTGGCTTGCACTAAGTGTTCAGAAAGAGGTTAATTGGATCATATCTGCAGTAAGGGAGTGCGGCTCGGTGGGCAGCATAGCTCGCTCCTGATTTGCGTCTCAGAGCCTTTGCAGGAAGGACGTGGGTCTTGTAATTTTTGGTATCAGTGACAGCGCTGTGCCTTGCCTAGAGACGTGCTCAATAAATATTTTGTAATTGAAGGATGGCTCTAAATATTTTTTAATTCCATTTGTCTACATATAGTACTGCACAAAGACATGTTTGGAGGAACAGGTAAAAGTGTCTCACCGTTTTTGTGTGTGTGCCTGCTTTGCATGCACACACACAAAAATACACACAAACACACACACACACATACACACACACACACACACACACACCCCTAATGCGTCCCTTGACACAACCACACTGTGAGGTCCAGGAGGAAGCTTGGAACGGCCCGTGCTGTGGTGAGGCCGCCGTGGAGTGTGGGCCAGGCTCACGGCCAGGAGCTTATCCGTGTGTCTGTGGGTTCTGATTCCAAACTGATGAGCCCAGCCAAGAGGCAGTGAAGGCTGATAAACTGATAGGAAGCTGGAGGCCCCGTGGAGCTCCAGGCCTCGGGCACCCCAAGGTCTCGTCCCGGGAACCTGCAGAGCAGCAGTCCACGCAGGTGCCGTCCCTCTTGAGCAGAGTGAAGTCACCATTGCGGAGAATGACAGTGCCACGTGGCTTTAAAGAATCACTCAGTGGATAGCAGGAAATATTTCTTGGGGCTTTGTGAATAAAACGGGAGAGGGGATTACATTTGTTTTTGTCTCCCCACAAGTCCTCTTTGCATTTTATTTATTTATTCTTTTTCCAGAGCCGAGGATCAGACCCAGGGCTTTGCATGTGCTAGGCGAGCGCTCGACCACTGAGCTGCACCCCCAGATTTTATATTCCTCTGCAGCTCCCAGTTACGCTCCGTCTCCTGGATTACATCAATTCAGGGGTGTTTACTGCTCATCTTCTCTCTACCTAGACCTAGTGTCTGCACCGAGGCAGATGTGAGCACTGCAGAGGGAGCGGGGTCTTGGGATCAGAGGGAGGCTGTGGCGGGTGGGAGCCGCCCAGGGCCAGCGTGCTCCGTTGGGTGTCCCTCCCGGCCGTTCCAGATCTCATTTCCTAAAGAGCCCCCGCTGGTGTGCTAGATCAGCCTGTCTCACTCGCCAGGGTCCTATGTCTTCTCTCATAGGCAGGAGCTAGAGAAAAAAATAGGAAATGAAGGAGGATTTATCTCTCAGATAAATTAGGAGAGACCAGTAGAACAATGGAAGGGGGTTGAGAAGGGAGAGCAGAAAGGAGAATTGAAGGATATAGATCAAACAGTCCATATATATGACAGTGTCACTACCAATGTCACTAGCAGGTATGGGCAGGATGTGGAAGGCAGCACACCAACTGCTGCGCACAGCTGTTGAACTCCACATGATACGTCGTTACAATGCACCAATATATATATATATATATATATTAGTGCATTCAAGTGTCCCGAGCCACTTGAATGTGCCCTCTCAGAATGATGATTGTGTTAGGCAGCTTGCCATCACTATAACAAAACACCTGAGATAATCAACTTATAAAGAAGAAAGGTTCATTTGGCTCACAGTTTGGGAAGTCCCAGTGAGTGATGGGGTGGATCCTTTGAGTGTGTATCAAGGCAACACATTCTGGCAGAAACATGCAGCAGAGCAAAACTGCCCACCTCACCCAAAGAGCCTGGGAGCAAAAGAAAGAGGAAATTGCTGGAGTCCCATAATCTCCTTGGAGGGCACCCTAAAGCCCTCCTACAAGGCCACGCCTCCCAGTGGCTCCACCCCAGGAAGCAAGTCTTTAGCACGAGGGCCTTTGGGGGACATTTAAGATCTAAACTATAGCAGTGACTTTGGTGGGTTGTGTATTAGTCAGCTTTCTGATACTATAATGAGATACCTGATGCAGGGTACTTATGAAGTAGAGAGGTTTATTTTGGCTCGTGGTTCTGGCGGGTCAAGTCCATATCAGGCAGCTCCATGGGCCTGGCCTTCTGGTGAAGGCAGTACATTGTGGCAGAAGTATCAGAAGACCTTACTTTTTAGTATGTGTGTATGTATGTATGTATGTATGTATGTATGTATATGGTGCTAGGGATTGGACCCAGAAGCATTTCACTTTTGAGCTACCCTTTTATTTAATTATTTAGTTATTATTTATTTAATTTTTTGTGGTACTGGAGATAGAACCCAGGGGCATTCTACCTCCAAGCTACACCCCCAGCCCTATTTTTATTCTTTTTTATTCTTTTTTTTTTTTTTTTTTGAAACAGGGTCTCATTGAGTTGCAGAGGGCTTGACTAATTACCCAAGGCTATCCTCGAACCGTGATCCTCCTGTCTCAGCTTCCCAAATGCTGGGATTACAAGTGTGTGCCACCATGCCCAGCTTGTTTTTTTGTTTTTGAAACAGGGTCTCTCTAGGTTGTGTAGAGTCCCTCTATGTTGCCCAGGCTGTCCTTGAACCCGTGATCCTCCTGTCTCAGCCTCCCAAGTACTGGGATCACGGGCGTGTGCCACCATGCCTGAGACCTTTTATCTTGAGGCAGAAAGCAGGGGGAGAGAGGGAAGATGCCAGGGTCCCACAGTTCCCTTCAAGGGCAGCCCCCAGTTACCTAGGGACCTTCTCCCAGGCCCCACCATCTCCCAGGGCACCACCCTGAGGACCAAATTTGTGACACGTGGGTCTTTGGGGGACATTCGAATCACAGGAAACCATAGCAGGTAGAGATGATCTTTTGCATATCGATTTGTCTGGCCGGGCTGCAAATGTGGGGGGCGCGTGTCCTGCCTTTGATGGTGCTTGGGGGGGACGAGCAGTGTTCCCGTGTCTGCGAGTTGAGGGAGCAACGCTTGGAAGGAGAGTGGGGGCCGCTTTCCTGAAAGACCAAGGCAGGGGTCCTGATGTTCTCCCGGCCATAGGGAGCCATGGGGAGCTGTGAAACGGGGCCTGGGGCATATTAGGAAGATGAGCCTGCTCTCCACTACCTGCTCAGGGGGAGATGGCAGGGACTGCCCCTGAGGATAGTCCTTTCATCTGCCCTGTGCCACCTCAGGGGTGTGCAGTGTGTGTGTGTGTGTGTGTGGGGGGGGTATGTCAGTGGCTGGAAGAACGAGGAAGAGACCAGAGCGGAGGCTGGATTCATCAGCAGGGAGGTTGCACAGGGAGCTGGGGTGAGGGGCCTGATGATATGTCGGCCTCCAAGGACCGGCTTTCAGTCCAGGCTGTGCACCCTTCCCCGAGGCTCCGTGTTCTTCCTGAGCTTCTGCCCTCCCGGTGCGACACCCATAGACAGCAGAGTTCTTGGGGGCACCGTGGAGACGGGTGCCGGGCTGAGAAAAGGCACCGAGTCTTTTTAGGTGCGACGTAGAACATCACTTCCAAGTTAGTATAATGAGATTTCTTTTTCTTTTTCTTTTTTGGTGGTGGTGCTGGTGCTGGGGTTCCTGGAAGCCCTTCTACCTCCGGGCTACACTCCCAGACCTATTTTATATTTTTATTTGGAAACAGGGTCTCTTAAGCCAGCGCGGCTGGCTCCGAACCTGCGCGATCCTCCTGTCTCCGCCTCCCAAGCGCGGGGATTACAAACGCCTGGCGTTAATGAGATTTCATAGTAATGTGTATAACAACATGTGTGTGTGTGTGTGTGTGTGAGAGAGAGAGAGAGAGAGAGAGAGAGAGAGAGAGAGAGAGAGAGAGAGAGAGAGAGAGAGATCCTGAAATAGGGCATTAGATGCAACTGTTGACATTTGCTTGACTTTATTTCTTCACACCCGGGCTGTGAGGTGCCCGGTTTGGTGGCCGAGTGTGGTGGTGTTTCCCGAGGCCACACGTGGGGTGTGAGGTCTGTATTTTCCGTTTTCCTGTGGCACCCTTCCTGAGGGCACTGGCCCTATACGTTGTCATTTCCCTTCTCCACCCTGAAGCGACTCTGACTGTCCCCTTGTGAGCCGTGTTAGCTGAGGAGCAGGGGTGTCTGCTGCTGGCATTTTTTCACTGCCCTCGTTGGCTTTGGTTTAAGTCACCTGAATCTAAAGCATCCCCATCCCCAGTGGGCTCTGCCTACCAGGTGTCCTCCGTGTCCTTGGCAGGTCTTTGTAGACTCAAGCGAAAGGGGTTTACGCCGGCCCACCCCGCGATGATGCCTCCCCTGCTGGAGTGGAGTGTGTCCCGGTCACAGATGGTGGCAGGAGGCAGAGGTGGCTGGGACCAGGCCAACAGGGCAGAGCCCCGGGCCTGTGCTTGGCCTTTCCATGGGATGGTTCTGTCCCCTGCTGCCTGGGTCCATCATTGGCTTTCACCAGCACAAGGGCGGAGGGAGGTATGGGAACAGGGACCACACCTGGAGCATTTCAAGAATAAACCATTTGTAGATTCACCTCGCAGCCCCAGTTTTCCCCTCAGTTTGACCAAGGGTGGAGATGAACAGCCCCTCCCGTGCAATCCTAGGCTCCCCCCAAGGAGCCCTGGGGACGCTTTCACCCCGTCCATCCCTGGGAAGTCCAGGCCCCTCTTCCAAGCACGCTCCTGTGCACATGCCAGGCTCTCAGCTAGATGCAGGGGTTGGCATGCTGATGGTCTGAGCAGCAAACCGTCCAGGTGCTTAAGACAGATTGAGAAAGCTCATAGCCCAGCGCGGTCTGCCGCCCGCACCTTCCCAAGGTGCAGACAGGGAGACAAGGCGGAGAGGGCTCGGCCGGGCTGTGGATCCTTGAATGACCCTTACATTTCCCCGAATGCCAGGAAATGCTCGAGCCAGGAAATGCTCGAAGTTCCTTGGGCAGGATTCTCCCTGGCACCCACTCATTTTTTGTGTGGTATTGGGAATGGCCCAGGGACATTCTACCTCTGACATATACCCCAACCCCATTTTGTTATTTTATTTTGAAACAGGGTCTCACCAAGTTGAGGAGGGCCTCACTAAGTAGCTGAGGCTGGCCGCGAACCTGTGATCCTCCTGTCTCAGCCTCCAAGTGCTGGGATTACAAGTGTGTGCCACGCCCGGCTCCTGGCACCCACTCTTAACACTTGTTTCCGCCCACCCATCTGCATTGATTAGAATTACTCCCTTTGTCTTTCTGCCTTATAGAGCTGTAGCGCCTTGAAAACTGCAGTCTAAGCTGGGCGTGGTGGCCCATGCTTGTAATCCTAATACTTGGGAGGCTGAGACAGGAGGATCCGGGTTCACGACCAGCCTCAGCTCTTTAGTGAGGACCTCCCCAACTTAGTGAGACCCTGTTTCCAAATAAAGAATAAAAAAATTCGGCTAGGGTATAGCTCAAAGGTAGAATGCCCGTGGGTTCAATCCCCAGCACCACGGGAAAAAAAAAAAAAACAAACAAAAAAACCCGCAGTTTAAGCCGGGCGTGGTGGCCCATGCTTGTGATCCCAGTACTTGGGAGGCTGAGACAGGAGGACAGCCTCAGCAATAGCAAGACTCTTAGCTACCTAGAAAGACCTTATTTCAAGACAATAACAACAGCAGCAGCAAAAAGGACTGGGGATGTAGCTTGGAGGTAGAATACCCCTGGGTTCAGTCCCTAGTACCCTACCTTACAGACAGACAGACAGACAGACAGACACACACACACACACACACACACAGAATATCAATATTCTTAAAAATTATTTTGCATGAGTAATTCTCTGTTTAGCTTTTAGCTTCCACAAAGAATGGTTTATAAGTATACTGCACTATCCAAATAAGAGGAAAAGCTATTGGGCATAAGAAATATCTATCCAGGGCTTCTTTTCAGAGGAGGGTGAGGATGTGTGTAGGTATATGTGTGTGTTGGGGTTGTGTGTGTGTGTGTGTGTGTGTGTGTGTGTGTGTTTATACGTATATATGTAAATTATTTCGGATGAGTGCATTCACTTCATGCAAATGCATTTATTTTATATAAAGCCGTCTGTAGGACATGTAGGTCAAGATCCATCTATGCAAGCATAGATTGCATAAATATGCATTGTTTTTAAAATTATAAGTTGGGGCTGTAAAGGAAGCTGGGAAGGGCTGTCCCTACGACACCTCCTAATTTTTCAGTAGTTGACTTAATTTAATTTCTCAAATTGGGGGAGCGTAAAAATAACAAATTTGAGCTTTTTAATGTATTTTTTTATTTGTGAGGGTTTTTTTTTTTTTTTGGTACTGAGAATTGAACCTAGGGTCATCCTACCTCCAAGACAAAACCCTGTCCTGTTTTATTTTTTTATTTGAAATAGGGTCTTCCTAAATTGCTGAGCTGGCCTTTAACCTGTAATCCTCCTGGGATTACAGGCATGAGTCACCATACACAGTTTATCTGTAGTGTGTGTGTGTGTGTGTGTGTGTGTGTGTGTGTGTGTTACTGGGGATGGAACCAAGGGGCATTCTACACCTCCAGCCCTATTTTTTATTCTTTATTTTGAAACAGGGCCTCATTAACTTGCAAAGGGCCTCACTAAGTAGCTGAGGCTGTCTGCGAACCGCGATCCTCTTATCTCAGCCTCCCAAATGCTAGGATTACAAGCTTGCGCCACCATGCCTGGCATATATATATATTTAAAGCCCAGTTTCAAATATTTTTAAAGCTTTCCATGTGTCCCTTTCTACACTCCTTGTTATCCAGCATAGTTTAGACTTTGAGCTGGTGATTCTAATGAAGCAGTTTCTCGCGGGTGTTTTTGTCATGTATCTACACGTTGCTTTTTAGGCCTGAGACTGTGGCCATGACTGTTAATAGCGAGCTGTGCTGTGTGTGTCTAGCTTTGCCCTGTTCCCCCATCAGGGCAGTTTTTCAAGAGTGGAATCAGAGTCTCTGGGTGCTGCTCGAAGTGACTCAGGAAGGTACTGGCAGAACCTGGCCCTGCATTTCAGGCTCTCACCCTCCCTGCCTGCCTCTGGTCACCCAGCACGGAGGTTTGCAGAGACCCAGAGTGAACAGCATCTTTGTCTCGCTGCTCCTGCTTTTTCTTCAGCATCGGAGCCTGCAGCCCCGGGACCTGGCATCTCACCCCTTACGAGGCTCCTGCAGGTCATCAGGCGGCCCACTGGCTCTCAGAAAGCAAGAAGCTCAGGACACAGACACTCCAGGAAGAGAAGGCTGAAGAAGTCTCTTATTTAAAAGAAAAAAAAAAAAAAACCACTCTTCCTCACCAATTGGGTGTAACTTTCCAATGTTTTCCTGTCTGACTGAAATTTTCCTATCCACCCCCTCAGCAGAAAGATGCAAAATCAATTTTGGGAAGCCCGAGTGGAGATGATCTGGCTTCCCGAGAGCGAGGCTGGGCTGGGGGAAGAGAGGACGTTTTCCAGCCACAGCAGGAGAATTCACTTGGCTTTAACCTGTGCGTCCAAGGAAGAGAAAGAGAATGTCCTCATTGGCAGTGGGGGGACCCTGGGCCCGCAGGTGGGCGAGGTGGTGGTATCCGTGAGACCACTCGGGTGGTTGGGAGCAGAGGTCCACACGTCCCTTCCCAGTGCCAACATACAGCTGCATCTACACAGAGAAGTAGAGTGAACCGCAGGGCTGAATATCTACAGCAAAGCGCCGGGACTGCATTCATTCATCAAAGTTCTCTTTTTCATCTCTGGAGAAGGGTCTGGGGCATTTGGCAGCCTAGGTGTACCCAGGGTCCATGGCTGGTGGGCCAGTGGGCTGACCCAATAGGCCTTTTGTCACAACGCATCTTCGCAAGATGTAAAAGCAACCATATGTGTATAGTGTGTGTGTGTGTGTGTGAGAGAGGGGGAGGGGAGGGGGGAGGGGTGGCCTCACCAATGTAATTTAGTGTTCTTCTTTGCATTAGTATATTAGCACATTGTCACTTTTAACCTTTCACCCACTGAGTGTGGCTTTTAAAATGTTATTAAACTCAATAATGCTTCCTATAAACAGCTTTAGAGGGATGAGAAATAATTGGAATGACGTTTTTAATAGGCCCCCGTTTCTCGGTCCTCTGTGCTACAGAACCCGCTGGCGCTTGCAGAGGGGGCTTGTTAATTGTTTGGTTTCTGGTCCGAGGTCGGGAGAGGGTTACGGGATGAAGATTTGGGGTGCCGGAGGGCCTTTGAAAGCCGAGTGGTTCTTATGCTGAACAAGTAGAGTTGTTCTTTTCGGCTAATGCCCTTTCTCCCTCTCCCCCTCCCTTCCTCCTTTCCTTCTCCTTCTTCCCTCCCTCCTTTATTAATGAACATGGTGAATTTAGTTGCTGAGCACTTTTTCCTCCTTCAGATGACTGAAAAAGCTTAGAGCCCAATTTCTGACCCCCTTCCGCCCACGAGTAGGACTTTGGAATGCATTTTTGTGGACTAGCCTCACTCCCTGCGCCTTCTTTCTGCCTTTAATGTGTTTTTCATAGGCTTTTTGGAGGGTCTTCTGCGTCTGTTTTCTGTTACTATTCTATGTTGTGAGGCACACTGTGTTTGCAAAACTGGGTTTTCAAAACACGGAACAGGTGTGTAAAGAGTCAAGCGACTGTCGCTTCCCTCCCTGGGTAGTTGTGAGTCTCGGGGACACGTACCTCTCTGTGCCACACGTTCTGCGTCTTCATCTGTAAAACAGAGAAACTGACGCCGTCCGGCTCAGGCACAGTAAAGTGGGAGTGGGTGTAGCTGCTTTCAAAGCAAGATGGGCGTTTTAGAACCGGTTTCCGTGGTCACTGCCGGGGCATAAGGACGGAAAGATCCTGGATCTGGTGTTTTTGCCTTAACTCAGGACCCTAGATCTGTTCTCTTGGAGTCAGAAGATCTATTCTCTCAGAGTCGCGTTCAGAAAACACGTGCTAAGCATCCATCCTCGGTTACCAAGCATTAGAGCTGCTTTGCAGTATGAGCTCATCGAGCGGGTATTTGTGAGACACCTACTACATGCCCAGGCCCAGGGAGAGAAAACACAGCATAAACACGGGCAGGTGACCGCCAGCCGAGCGCACCCGGCCCGTGCCCGTGGCTGTGTCCAGGTGACGGCGCTCACTGCTGAGCGCAGGTCCGTCCACAGCACCGTCAGGCCGTGGACTGGCCACCATCAAGGCAGGCAAGCTCCCTACCCTCCTAGAACTCATGGAGGAAAGGACGGCTTAAAAACAAAGGTGACTCCCTTAGAGTGAGACACTTAACACGGGAGAATTTTATGGTGGTTAAATTATACCTTAATAACGACATTAAAAGAAATCTTGGCCCAGGTAGAGCTGACATTTTCATTGGCCCTAATATACTCGAGCCTTGTAATTTGTGGATTTCATTGTATACAAATTTGCAATTTGCTTGCTTACTAAGATTTATATGTAGCCTACCCCCAGTCAACGTGCGGCTTCCCTGTGGTCACTCGCCAGCGTGTACAAGACAGTAAGTGAACCCCCGACGGGCACGGTCCCAGCCGAGGTGCGCGGAGGCTGGGCTCTGGCTGTGCGTCCAGCTCACACTGCACGCAGGTGTCCTCTTTGCAGTCTATTTAGTGCCACGATTTTTGCACTTTTGCACTTTTTGTTGGGATTTCCCTATTTTAAAATGGTTCCCAAGTGTCGTGCTGAAGTGCGGTCCAGCGTTGCAAAGCATGCGAGGGCTGTGATATACCATATGGGGAAAATATGTGGGTTAGATATGCTTCCTTGGGGCTCGAGCTGGCTGTAATGCAGCACTGTTGGCTGTGAGTTCAGTGTTAATGAATCAGCATATATATGTTAAATGAGGTGTCTTTAACACAGAAGCACATATGAAACAAGGCTATGTATTGGTCAGTGGGTGGAAACTTGACCAAAAATTTTGGGAACTTAACCTTGTGTTTCTCCTAGGTGTAATGTTTCAGTTTTCACTAATTTAGAGTTTGCAGTGACTTTATAGCGTATAACTGATGAATAATGAGGAGTGATTGTACATGTAGAGCTAGAGCAGAGCTAGAGCAAGAATATATTTTTGCGCGTGAGCTCTCTCTCTCTCTCTCTCTCTCTCTCTCTCTCTATATATATATATATATATATATATATATATATATATATGTCTATGTCTTGTATAGCAGATGCTGGTCTTGTACCAGTTCTCAGATGTGGCTTTTCAGACTTGGTTGCAGTGTTGTGGGGCCCTGGCAGGATGCTGTGCCCCAGAGGGTCTGGTTTAATTGCCTGGCATGGAGATTTTAAAAACTCCTCCAAGATGTTAATTGCAGCCAGGGTCGAACATCAGTGCTCTACACATTAAATAATAATGTGGCCAGGCGTGGTGGCACACGCTTGTAATCCCTGCGCTTGGGAGGCTGAGACAGGAGGATCGTATGGGTTCGAAGCCAGCCTCGGCTACTTAGTGACTCTGTTTCCAAATAAAATATAAACTAGGTCTGGGAGTATTGCCCGGAGGTAGAAAGCCTCTGGGTACCACCAAAATAAATAAATAAATAAATAAATAAATAGATAAATAAATAAAGTGTCTTTAAATGGACAGCGGCCAGCTTAAGAAGTCTCTCTGGAGGCTCACACAGGGACAGGAGGCTGATGAATCTCGTGTACGCCAGGACCAGAACTTGAAGAACCACAGAATAGATGGACTCCATAGGCTTGGGGCACTGACCGGCATTCCCTCCAGTCCCATCCAGGATGTTCAGAGCCCAGTACAGCTGTCCTGGCAGGGAGTCCCGCCCCTTCATTCTTTCAGGAATTGGGTGGGTGCCCATGCTCTGTTGGGGGACGAGTCGCCCCCTGGAAGCCCTGGTGCCGTTAGGAAGGGGAGAATGGTCTCCACACGG
The DNA here is from genome assembly GCF_963383645.1 of Muscardinus avellanarius. NCBI lineage: Eukaryota > Metazoa > Chordata > Mammalia > Rodentia > Gliridae > Muscardinus > Muscardinus avellanarius. The sequence continues at coordinate 10,522,640 of NC_137794.1, read as the reverse complement.
CCAATTCTCTGCAGAAGTCCCTCTGCCCCAAATCCTCAAAAGACAAGTGCATTTCCCAGGTGAAACCGCGTGGGAGCTTTGTGCTGAGGCCATGATAGAGTGTTTGGTAAATATGTTCTGCCCGACTCCCCTCTCTCCTTCCTTCCTCCCATTTCCTCCAGCTCCTCTGGTTTTTCCTAGCAGGATTTCAAAGTCTGCAAGGTCAAAGTTTAACCTCAAAGGAGTCACAGCAGACCACACAGAGCTGGGTGGCTGGGTCTAGCTTGAGCACTGGGAGTAGAGTTGGGAGAGGGAGAGTGGGCCCCAGGGCTCTGCGGGGGAGCTGGACTCCGGAGGTGGAGCAGCTGGACAGATCTCAGGAGGAGGCCATGGGTGACCCAGGGCAGCTGAGGGAGAGCGCTCGGAGTGGCTCCCTGCAGACTGGGAGCACTTGCAGAGAAGGAAGTAGACTTGGGTTTTTATTTTTGATCTTATCCAATGAGCAGTTAATGAGCACCTCCTAATGCATTGGGCGTGAGGACAAAGGCGTCAGCACTGTCTCTGCCGGGGCAGCTAAGGAAGTGGAGTGACAGTGAGCTGGGTCAGGAAGGATGAGTGAGGTTCTGATCCATTAGCTGCGGGGGCTATAGGAGGAGGAGAATATAAACTGAGCAGCGCTAACCCCCCTGAAGGACGCAGTGAGCGGGGCATTTGGGCTGAAACCAAGTCTGTCTAGTCTAGAGAGAAACAAACAATTGGACTGAGAGATAGGCTGGGGACACTGAACAAGGTCTTAAGGACCAAAGTAATCTGGTTTGGGGATGGTGACTGGGGAGGACCTGTGTGTTTGCAAAGCTCCTTCTCATGCCTGCTGTCATTTGGGTTTTCCCTGCAAGGTTGATAGTACATGTTTAAGCATCAGCACAGCCAGGCGTAGTAGTGCACATATGTAATCCCAACTACTTGGGGAGGCTGAGGCAGGAGGGTCGCTAGTTTGAGGCTGCCTGGGTAACTTCCACATCTCTGTCTCAAAATGAAAAATAAAAAGGGCTGGGGATGTAGGTCAGTGGTAGGGTGCTGCTGGCCTCAGTCCTCAGTATGGCTCAAGAGTGCACACACACACACACACACACACACACACACACACACCAGCGCATGCACCAGCACACACACACACAAGTGTACAAAAAGCTTTTTCTTGCATCACTATAAGAAGTAAACGACACCCCACTCCACTGCAGAGTAACAGATCTCCTTGGCCGTGGGGTTTTCTCTGTGGGGGAGGCTGAGGACAGGCACCGCCCCCTGGTGTGTCCAGAGCTGAGCTAGAGTGGCGAGCGGAGTCTGCAATGCGTCCTTCACGTATGTCTGGGCCGCACTGGCCGTGGTGTAGCATACGTCCCCCCTCCGTCTCCACCATGTGCATCTTTCTGCATCTGTTCACAGAACCACCAGAGGCCTCCTGGCAGAGCGCCTCCTCCTCGCCCGCCTCGCTGCAGGTCCCACAACAGCGTGGCTGGTGCTTCCCAGGCCGGTGGCACTTCTGGGGAGCTCTAATCGATGCTCACACCTGAGTGAGAGTGGCCACAGGCTACAGCACCCAGACCAGCTGAGGCCTATGGGCATCCCCGATCCTACAGAGAAGGAACCTGGACTCGGGGTGGGAATGGCTTGCTCCTGGTTATCTGGCTCTGGGAGCCAGCATTTGAACCCAGGCAGTGATTTTTTTTTTTTTTTTTTTTGTGGTGCTGAGAGTAACCCAGGGCCCAGCACATGCTAAGCAAGCACCTACCACATCCCTCTCCCCCTGCCCTGGCAGTCAGTTCTTGAGTTCAAGCTTCCAATGCCCATATTTTGCCATCTCTCCCCTGCTGGGTAAACTGTCACAGTACTGATTTGGCTATTAATAACCAGGTGATAGCCCCCACAGCACAACTAAAACTCTAAAGGCAACTTTCGAAATAAACAAACCAGCGGTGTGGGGTGTAAGATCTTGGTGCATGGCCCACAATGGGGTAGATGTGAAATGAGCAGCTGGAACTCTCTGTTTCTGAAGCTGAGGTTTAAACACATCGGGGCTGTCAACGTGCAGACAGCTAGAGTGCCGGGGAAACTTCAGCTGGGTCCTAAGCCCTTGTAGACTGTGGCCTCGACTTCCACAGTGCTGAGTGCAGAGCCCTCAATGAGAGTGAGTGAATGAGTGAATGAATGAATGAGTGGCAGACAGATCGTGAGCTCTCGGCCTGCCAAGTGCAGTGAATACAAGTCTAGACACTCTCTGTGGCCCGGGGTTGTTTTGGCTGTTAGTGCAGGTATTGGGAGGAATGTCATTAAAGGCAAATGGGACAAACCTCGTGCTGACTGTGCACTGGCAACACCCTCCCCGAGAGGCCTGGGGTCTGCGATGTAAGAGGGCCGGGCCCCTGGACCTGGGAGCAGGCCTCGCGTGTTTCTTTTGATGTGGCCGAGAAGTTAAACGAGAGCATTTTTCTTTTGTTTTACAGGTCACAGCCAAGACTGCCTTCCTATTTATTTTACCTCAGTATAACATTAGCGTGCCCACAGCAGGTAAGGAAAGCGCTGGTCTCCATCTGCCTGGCCCGGGGATCCCTGAGAACGTCCCTTTTCTCCCAGTACTTGTGTGACCTTCTGGTTAATTCACCTCGGCTTCTAGCATCTTCCCAGCGGTATTAGCTGTGGTGTTAGGTAGGAGCGGCCCTCTGCCCCAGATGCTCTAGGGGGCGCCTCCTTCCCCAAGGAGTTGACTTTTGCTGGGGACAGGACTTAAGGCGTCTTGGCCATTGGTCTCTTCTCAAGAGCACCCTTCCTTCCTTCCTTCCTTTCTTTCTTTCTTTCTTTCTTTCTTTCTTTCTTTCTTTCTTTCTTTCTTTCTTTCTTTCTTTCTTTCTTGTGGTACTGGGGTTCCTGGAAGCCCTTCTACCTCCGGGCTATACTCCCAGACCTATTTTTTTATACTTTTTTTTTTGGAAACCGGGTCTCTTAAGCCAGCGCAGCTGACTTTAAACCTGCGCGATCCTCCTGTCTCCGCCTCCCAAGTGCAGGGATTACAAGCATGCGCCACCACGCCCGGCCTTTCCAAGTTCTTCAGTGAGGAGGGTGGCCAGGATGTGGCCCTTTGATGGTGTATGGAGATGCAGCCAGGGACGAAGTGCTGTGCTCCGACTGGTTTGGGGTCAGGGGTAAACCCAAGCCTGGGCACGTGTCTTGACACGGGACCATCACGCAGGCCACTGGCCCCAGCCAGCTGTTGCATCCTGAGCCGGCCTGCAGGTGCTGAATGTTTCTGAAAGCCTGCTGGGAACCCAGCCACAGTGTCAGGTACCACATGGTCCTCACAGCAGTGTCCCGGCCAGCAGCAGGGTTAGGCAGGTGCATGGCTGGGCTGGGCTAAGCTGAGCTGGGGAGAGGGCTCATCTAAAACAGTAGCTGCTACTTACCCCCAGCCGGTTCTTGACACTTGGGTTGTGAACACTGTAGCTGACAGCTTCTTCTTTTGCCCCCAGGAGAATCATAAGAAATCTCTAGGTAGAAATACTCTGATTTTAGTTGGGCATGGTGGTGTAAGCTTGTAATTCCAGCATTTGGGAGACTGAGACAGGAGGATTGCAAGTCATGGACAGCCTCAGCTACTTAGTGAGGCCCTTTGCAACTCAGTGAGACCCTGTTTCAAAATAAAGAATAAAAAATAAGGGCTGGGAATGTAGCTTGGAGGTAGAATAACCCTGGGTTCCATCCCCAGTACCGCAAAAAGAGAAAGAAGAAAAGAAAGGAAGAAAGAAAGAAAGAAAGAAAGGAATGCCCTGTTTTTTTGTTTTTTTGTTTTTTGTTTTTGGTGGTGGTACTGGGGTTCCTGGAAGCCCTTCTACCTCTGGGCTACACTCCCAGACCTATTTTATATTTTTGAAACAGGGTCTCTTACACCAGCACGGCTGGCTTCGAACCTGCGCGATCCTCCTGTCTCCGCCTCCCAAGCGCGGGGATTACAAGCGTGCGCCACCACTCCCGGCGAAAAGCCCTGTTTTTCAGGGCTAGAGGGAGAACTCAGTAATAGAGTGTGGAGAGTGTGCTTAGCATGCATGAAGCCCTGGCTGTAATCCCAGTACCAAAACAATAATAAGTAAGTAAATAACAGATTTCAAGGAGATGGGCATGGTGGCATGTTCTTGGAATTCTAGCTACTTGAGAGAGGGAGGCAGGAGGATCACAAGTTTGAGGCCAGCCTGAGCAACATGGCATGATTCTGCTTCAAAAGAAAAAAGATTGAGCTGGGCGTTCTTGCAACACGCTTGTAATTCCAGTACTTGGGAGGCTGAGACGGGAGGATTGCAGGGTTGAAGCCAGCCTCAGCAACTCAGCAGCTTAGTGACAGCAATCCCAGCAACTTAGTGAGACCTATTTTATTATTTATTTATTTATTTATATATTTATGTATATATATATTTATTTATTTATTTATTGCGGTCCCGGGGATGGCTACACCCGCAACCCTATTTTTTTCTTCTTTATTTCGAAACAGGGTCTCACTGAGTTGTAAAGAGCCTCACTAAGTAGTAGCTGAGGCTGTCCTTGAACCGTGATCCTCTCGTCTCAGCCTCCCAAATGCTGGGGTTACAAGCGTGTGCCACCACACCTGGCTAGTGAGACCTATTTAAAAAAAAAAAAAAAAAAAAAAAGCTTGAGGAAATAGCTCAAAGGAAGAATGCCCCTGGTTCAATACCTAGTAACCCCCACCACCACACACACACACACACACACACACACACACACACGCGGCCGAGGGTGTATCTCCGAGGAAGAACGCCCCTGGGTTCAATCCCCAGTACCAAAAAAGAAAAGAGATGGTAAATTAATGTTAGGTATGTTTTACTATGCTTCCTTTTTACCCCTTATCTTGTTTGAGACAGTCTTGCTGTGTTGCACGGGCTGGCCTGGAACTCCTGTGCCCAGCCCAAGTTTACCATCATAAGCACTTAACGTAGGGGCAGTAAGTACATTCTCACGGTGCTACCTTCGTCTGCAAAACTCTTCATCTTGTAAAATCAGAACCCTGTCTCGTCTATGCGGCCCGCCGCCCTTGGCAGCCACCATCAACTTTCTGTCTGACTGAAATGGTAAAGTTTGGCTTATAAGAACTGGAGGAAAGCGCCTCGTAGGCATAGAATCACACAGCATTTGTCCTTTCATGACTGGTTGAAATTTATTTTCAAATGCTTATTCAACATATATCTAGGTGGCCGGGCGTGGTGGCGCATGCTTTTAATCCCCACGCTTGGGAGGCGGAGACAGGAGGATCACGTGGGTTCGAAGCCAGCCTCTCTGGCTTAAGAGACCCTGTTTCCAAATAAAAATATAAAAATGGGTTTGGGAGTGTAGCCCGGAGGGTAGAAGGGTTTTCAGGAACCCCAGTACCACCAAAAAAATACAAATAAAAATTAAAAAAAAATATATATATATACACATACACACACACATATATATATATATATCTACATGAACAATACATAACTCTTCAATAAAATGTATAAAACACAGAAAAACATGAGAAGATAAAAAACACACCTGACTTTACAACCCAGCAAAAACTAGTTAAAGCATTTTAGGGTACTGATTCATAAAACACTTCTCTGTGTTTTATGTCCAAATGACGGACCTTTCCCCATGACATTAATTATTAGCCCATTCAACAAGACATTTTAAGAAGCTTCAGAGTGTTTTTTAATAGGGATTGCCATAAATGATCTAATCAACTTCAAAATTATTGGATACTTAAGCTTCCAGTTTTTATTGTAAACTACAGAGAATATTCTTATAGCTAGATTTTGACTTCATTCATGATAATTTTCTCAGGATAAATTCCTATCCCTAGAATTTCTGGGTCAAATAGTATGTGTATTTTTCAAGTTTTTTCTGCGTGGTCAAGATACTTCCTGCCACGTAATTCTTATGACCCATGAATACCACATTTTTGAGGTACATTTTGAGTGTGAAGTACATTGGCTATTTTTAATGTCAGAATGTTAATTTGTAAATTTATAAAGCGAGATCGAGCTATGTGAAATATTGTGCTTATATTTTCATTACATTTATTCCCAAAGACATCTTACACAACGCCAGATCATAACCTAACAGGTTTTATTTATTTATTTATTATTTATTTATTTTTCTAACAGTTTTTTTTAAAAAAACTTACCATGAGAAAGTGTTGTGCTGGGAACCATAAGCGTTGATATGCACGTGGCCAGAGCATCTATTTATCTCTAGGAAGAGCCTTCGCAGAGAAATTAGAAGACACATGATGCCCTAAAGCGTCCTTCTCACAGCCAGGGAGAGACATATGGGCTGTGTGCTCCAGGGCTGGACTCCGCCTCTGGGCATAAAGAATTTCCCTCTGAGTCTTGAGAATGTGCCTCTCTTGGTTACATCGAGCCTTCCTGTGTTTTATCAGTCACTTGATCAATGTAGACATATACTTCTGGCCTAGGGATTGTGGGCCAGGCCCCGATACAAAGCAATTTAGGGGAGGGCTGGGTAATAAACAAGTAAATAATAATTATAATATACAAGATTGTGCAGTAGGAAAAAATAAATAGATGGAGACAGAAGAGGTTCACGAGAAGCTAGCTGACTCTGAGCTGTGGGGTGGAGAAGTGTGTGTTGAGGGGACAGAGAGAGGTCCGGGCAGGACGATCATCCCGGACGTGGGGATCTGGGTGTGCACAGGCTCCCACGTCCAGTGACCATGCATGGGCTCGCGTGCCTGGAGCCAGCCAGGGCTGGCATTTGCCCCTGCTTGGACTGCTGGGTTCTGCTTCTGGAATCCTCCTCCAGGCCCACAAGAGGCCTGGGTAAAGGGACAGTAGAATCCGTGCTAGATTGAGGGAGTTTCAGTTACTTTAGAAAGAGAAGATAAAGTAGTGTGAGATAGCCTATCACATCTTCTCTTTGGGAATATTTGAAAAATGAAAAGCAAATGATGAAGAGTCATTGAAATCAGACTGGCTGCTTCATACTGGTCCAAGCTCCTTAATCACCAACCCAATATGGTAATGTTTGGCTTGTAAGAACTGGAGGAAAGCATCTCATGGGATTAAAACACACACACAAAGACACAAAAAAGCGTCACTATAACAGGTTTGTTAAGGTTGTGATTTCTAAAAGCCCTTCCCCAGAATCTCTTTCTGGCTGAAAGTGCTTGGAAATGTATCTCTCTCTCTCTCTCTCTCTCTTTTTTTTTTTTGTATAATCAAGGTAAATTCTGACTTCTTCTAAGATTTCTTCCTTAAATGGTATGTAACTTGCTCAGTTATGTTTAAAATTGAATATTAGTACAGTAGTGACTGTGTTTGTACCAAGTGGCCTGTCAATTCTAAATCCCTGTGTCTTCCTTGCCTGAGGTTTTAAGATCTGAGGAAAATCGCTGTAATATTAGTGTTGACGAGGCTCTTTCTCGACGGCTTTCTTTTGCCATTCTCCCTGTTTTCTTCCACCTCCTTCTTCCCCGCTCCCAGACTTGTCCTCCGAGGGCTCTAGTAACAGAGTGGCTTAAGCAACAGAAGTGTGTCCTCTGCAGTTGGGCGGCCTGCGATGGCGTCACGGGCCCCACGCCCGCTGAGGGCCTGGAGAAGCGTCCGGCCAGCCTCTCAGAGCTTCTGCGTGTCCTGGGCTCGTGGAGGCACCTCGGTCCTCACACGGTGCCGTCTCCTTACACATGTCAGTCTCTGTGATCAAATTCCCACTCCACTGTCCTCCCTCTTAACTCAGTACATCTGCCAAGACACTGTTTCCAAATAAGGTCACATTCTGGGGTGCGGGGAGTTAGGACGTCAGACGAATTTTAGGAAGGATGTGATTCAACCCGTACCACCCATGACAAACTGGGATTTTGTTGTATTATAATCAGCAAATTAAGACAATTAGGCTCCTTACAGAGATAATGGCGTGCATCCTCATGGGGTGGCCGCCACGCTGGCTGCCTGGTGCTGTCTTTAGGGTCGACAGCAGGATTTGTCCCTTTCTGACAGCTCTCTGCTCTCATTTTTACCTGCCATTCTGTTAGGGCTGCCAGGATTAGCAAGTGAAAATCTATCAGTGCCAGTTAAATTTGAATTACAGATAAATACCGACTACTTTTTTGTTATTATAAGTATATCCCAAGTTATGCATGGGACATAATTATACTAGAAAATTATCCATTGTTTACCCCAAATTCAAATTTAACTGGAGGTGCTGGATTTTATCTGGTAACTATGTGCCCTGCCAACTCTGGCAGGGAGTGAAATCCAGGTGTCTGGTCTTACCAATAGGCATTCTATCTCTTCTTTCTGCTTTAAATACCTGAAAGAGGGTGGTATTATGAGCAGAAATATATAGACCATAAACTGAGTGTGGAGGTGCATGTCAGTACTTGGGAGGCTGAGGCAGGAGGATCACTGGTTTGACATCAGTGCAGTAACTTGAAGAGTCCTGCTTTAGCTGGTATGGTGGTGCACACTGGTAATCCCAGCATTTGGGAGGCTGAGACAGGAGGATCCAGGTTGGCGGACAGCCCCAGCTACTTGGTGGGGCCCTTTGCAACTCAGTGAGACCTTGTTTCAAAATAAAGAATAAAAAACAGGGCTGGGGGTGTAGCTCAGAGGTGGAATGCCCCTGAGTTCCATTCCCAGTACTGCAAAAAAAAAAAATAATAATAATAATAATAATAATTTAAAAAAGGGGGGGGAGGTGTCTTGCTTCAAAATTTATAAAGGCAGAGGGTATAGCTCAGAGGTAGAATGTACCTGGGTTTAATCCCCAGTACAAATATATACACACACACACACGTGTATTTGTATATGTGTAAGTATATATATGTGTGTATATTTGTATATACATACATACATGTACATACACATATTATAAAGGGTCAAAAATGAGACGAGTTCTATTTTTTCTAGAGATGGACTCAAGGCCCGTTGGCCTCCTTTCTGATGGGGAGCAGGTAGAAGCCCACAGGAGCCAAGCCTTTATTACATGGTTGTTTGGCCACTAATCTGTTGAATTGTGTTGGACAAACCATTAACATGGTGTGTGTATGGGCTCTGTCCCTTCTATACAAAATGGAGGGCAGCGGTCACTGGCCACTGCCTCAGCCTCAGCTCCAGGGCTTTCTGAAGACAGGAAGCCCCAGGAGTCCCCTTAGTGCTTGCTCCTCAGATTTTCCCAAGGCCAGCACCATTGACATGGCCTTGCTGGAACTGCAGACTCCGGGCCCCGGGTGGCATCATAACCTCATGTAGCAAAATCCTGGGTGGCCATTAAGGTTTGAGAAGCTGGCTACAAGATGCATGGGGAGAAAGCTCCAGTTAGGCTTTCAAGTCATCCTATGCTTCTAACTGCAAAGGTAAGGTAGAGAGACCTTCTAAATCCAGTAACTCCTTTGCATCTGTCTGTCCTCTTCCAGTTTATTTTTTTATTTAAATATTTGGTGTAGGGAGCACGACCGAGTGGTTTTGGTTTCCAGCTGGGACTGCAGGTCCCCAAGCACTCCTGACACATTTACCACGTGATGTGGACAGGAGTGCTGTTGCTTCGCCGTCCCCGAGCCTGCCTATCGCCAAACACCTAGAACAAGGCGTCTGGTGGGGGATCTCACCATGGGAAGGGCTTGTTTTGCAGTGATCAGAGGTGACGGGCATCGATCCCCTGGCCCTGTTGATCCAGCTGGTTTTATCAATTCCATCAGTTGTGTTACATTTTGCAGGTAGAGATGAAAAGCCCGGGAGCCTCCCACACCAAGGCTCGCCGGTTCTCACAGCCCCTCTGAGACAGGAGACGCACTGTCTGTAAAAGAACCTCAGGCAGAAAGCCCTGTTCAGCTGTTCAAAAGCCCTGTTCAGCTGGAGGCCTTTGTCCAGGGCTCAGTGGTTCTTGTTTCCTCTACTGGCTGGCAGGAATTAGTGTCATCTCCTGCTCGTGTTGTATAGTTGAAAGATGGGCATCACAGAGCAAACTGAGCCCCTTTGTAAGATGAGCTCACGGGGGACAAGAACGGGAAGAGACAGGTGGCAGGAGCGGCCCTGAGATGGAAGCTACCCAACCTGGCCCTGTGGCACATACAGCTGGTGGAGATTCATACAGCTGGCCTGATACCTGTACATCCTGGGGAACTGGGGCTCAGGGAGTTGATTATGCCCCCAAGGAAGTACCAGTAAGGGTAGAGGAGGGACCAGGCTGCCCACACTCCATGCAGCACCAGGGCCCAGCAAAGCTTTAGCAAGGCTGCGTTTGCCCTATGGGGTAGCAGGCATAAAGGAACGCCAACCAAGAAGGCAGAGACCTGGCTCTGTCCTGGCCCTGCTGTTCCAAACAGCCAGCAAGATCACCTCTGGCCCCAAGGTCCTGTGTGTATGAATAAGAGAAAAATAAACCTGGCGGTGGGGAGCCTTTGCCCTGGACATATGGCCAGCCTGGACTTGATTTCCCCCCAAAAAAACTTACTCAGTATAACAAATGTGCAGAAAGATGGACAAATCTAAGCATTGAGCTTGAAGAGTTTTCACACACAGAACATATCCATGCAACCTAGAGGGGTCCCCTTCCAGCCCAGACTTGATTTCATTCCGTTCCCCATCACAGCCCAGAGAATTTGTCCCATCCAGTGTGGAGCTTCCAGAGGTTTAAATAAGCAGAACCAGCGAGTTGCTGTGGCTAATTGTTAACCAACTTGAAGCCTGCGGTCGTGGGAACGGCAGTATCTTTGAACGGCTGCATCCTGCTCTTACCCTCTGCCACACATCCTCGCATCCACACCCACCTCACATTTTCTTGATCTTCACCTCCCTTATTATTATTATTATTATTATTATTATTATTATTATTATTTGGTAGTATGGATTGAACCAAGGGGCATTCAACCTCTGAGCTGTATCTCCAGCCCTATCATCATCATCATCATCATCATCATCATCATTGTTATTAATATTGTGTGTTTTTGTGTTGCTGAGTATTGAACCTAGGGACGTTCTATCTCCAAGATACACCCCAGCTCTTTTCTGTAATATTTTGTTTTGAAACAGGATCTTGCTAGGTGGCTGTCTTGCTAAGTTGCTGAGGCTGATCTTGAACCTGCGATCCTCCTGTCTCAGCCTCCCAAGTACTAAGATCACAGCCCTGCACCCACCCACCTTACTTTTTCATTTTGAAATAGGGTCTCACTAAGTTGCTGAAGTTCTTGCTACGTTGCTGAGACTGGCCCAGCATCTTTTTCACTACATCTTTTTGTACCATTAAAAAAAAAAAAAAAAATCCAAGCCGGGCATGTTGGCGCACGCTTGTAATCCCAGCATTCGGGAGGCTGAGACAGGAGGATTGCGGTTCGCAGACAGCCTCAGCTACTTAGTGAGGCCCTTTGCAACTCAGCGAGACCCTGTTTCAAAATAAAGAATAAAAAATAAGACTTAGGGTGCAGCTCGGAGGTAGAATGTCCCCTGGGTTCCATCCCCAGTACCACACACACACACACACACACACACACACACACACAATAATAATAATAATAATAATAATAATAATACAAATAATAACAAAAACTGGTAAGGATGTTGGGGAAAGGAGCACTTAGACACCTGAGGTGAAGTTGTAAATTAGTACAACTATTATGGAAACCAGTTTAAAAAAAAATTTTTTTAATTCCTGTAGTGCTGTAAAACTAGAGGAAATATATTCCAGAGCATAAAATCTATTGGCTAGATCTTTAATTCTCTGCTGTGTGTGTGTGTGTGTGTGTGTGTGTGTGTGTGTATGCGCGCATGTGCGCGCGCCATCATGGTGCTTGTAGTTAAGATGAGATGCCAGTGGTTTCATCTGTGTGTGTGCGTGTGTGTGTGCGTGTGTGTGTGTGTGTGCTATCATGGTGCTTGTAGTTAAGATGCCAGTGGTCTCGTGTGTGTGTGTGCGTGTGTGTGTGTGTGTGCATGTGTGTGTGCCACCATGGTGCTTGTAGTTAAGATGCCAGTGGTCTCATCTTCCAGGTTGGGAGGTCAGAGGAAGTGGCCAGGCAGCTTGGGGAAGGGTCGAGGGCGGAGGTCAGAATGCTGCCCTTTGAGGCCCCGTGACCCTGCCTGTCTACGCCCGTCTTCCCTGCCACCGCAGGACCACAGGAGTGCGCAGGCCTTCAAGGTTAGCAAATGTGCCCTGTGTCCCTGTGGCCTGAAGGGGAGCCAGGCAGCCAGGGCCCGGTAGGGAGACATAGTGGGGGGCCCTGGCCGCCTCCAAAGCTGCAGGTCCTGTGGACGCAGTTCCTGCTGGTCTCTGAGCTTCAGCTGCCGTGTCAGTAAACAGGGATAAGACTCAGGATTACCGTGAGGAGCAAATGATGTCACTTAGCAGACATGCTCAGTGCGGTGCGCAGCAGTAAACGGCTTACAAGTGTCATTCGCACTGTTTATCCTACATGGGCACTGTAATGGGGTTTATGGGGCATGCTGCCCAGTGACTGTTCTCTTCTTTTATCTTCCTAGCATTTTTTTTTTTTTATGGTACTGGGGATGGAACTCAGGGGCATTCTACCTCTGAGCTACACCCCTGGCCCTAATTTATTCTTTATTTTGAGACAGGGTCTCACTATGTTGCAGAGGGCCTAAGTAGCAGGGGCTGGCCGTGAACCATGATCCTCCTGTCTCCGCCTCCCAAGTACTGGGATTACAAGTGTGCACCACCACACCCGGCTCTCTTCTTAATCTTTCTGTTGGGAACTGTCACAGTAATTCTATTTATTTGTACAGCTCATAAATCACTTATTTGTTTTATTCTTTCTTAGAGCTTTGTGAGGAAGGGTAGTTGGTTTTAATCCCATTGTTTAGAAGAGGTTACTGAGTCAGAGAGACCTTGGCTCCCATGACAGACAAAGTGCAGCCCCGGGAGTGAGCTCCAGGACTTGTCGTGCACACCCCTGGCCACTGCTGGGGCAAAGAAAGCAACAGCATTTATTTATTTATTTATTTATTTATTTATTTATTTATTTTATTTATTTTCGTGGGTCTGGGGATGGAACCCAGGGGCATTTGACCTCCAAGCTACACCCCCTCCCCTAATTTTTATTCTTTTATTTTGAAACCGGGTCTCACTGAGTTGCAGAGGGCCTCACTAAGTAGCTGAGGCTGTCCGTGAACTGCAATCCTCCGGTCTCAGCCTCCCAAAAGCAGGGATTTACAAGCATGCGCCACCACGCCCGGCTAACAGTATTTATTTATTTATTTATTTATTTAGGGTGATACTGGGGTTCCTGGAAGCCCTTCTACCTTCAGGCTACACTCCCAGACCTATTTCATACTTTTTTATTTTTGGAAACAGGGTCTCTTAAACCAGCGCGGCTGGCTTCGAACCTGCGTGATCCTCCTGTCTCCGCCTCCCGAGCGCGGGGATTACAAGCGTGCGCCACCACGCCCGGCTAACAGCATTTATTTTTAAGAATTAATTTTGAATAGAAAGTTACTCTCATGTTGTTCAAATATAAACCTGTATAAAAGGTGGTGGAGTGCTAATTTTGTTCCCGCTCTCTCACCAACCTCTCCTCACATCTCCTGTGGGCAATTGCTGTCCTTTCCTGAGTCCAGGATTTCTTGTCAGCCTTCCAGTGATGCTTTATGCAAATGAAAGTATGTCTTCCCCCCACACATACCACCTATCATATGAAAAGTGGAATACTATATGTTTTCTCCTGTACATTGCTTTATGTCCACTAAATAATAGATCCTGAATATCATTTTGTATCAACGTGCAACACATTCAGCGGATTACATATCCTTAGGAGTAGAGCATGCTGAATTTTCACCTGTGAGCACAGCCATGTAGTCATAATGTACATCAAGATACAGCATTCATGGCTTCCTCGTGCCCCTCCCAGGATGTTCTGAATTCTAAGTCCCCTGATTTGTTTTACCCGTTTTTCATTTCTCCCTGATTTTTTTGTTTATTGGCTTTGTTACAGAGCTTTTCTTTAACTTTAGCTGGTTCAGAATCACTTGGAGGTGTTTTTTCAGCATGGATTCCTGGGCCCCTTGCTCTAAGTTTCTGAACCTCGTAGGCCTGGAGTAGGACCTATGAATCTGAGTTTCTTTTTTTTTTTTTTTTTTGGTGTGTGTGTGTGTGTGTGTGTGTGTGTGTGTGTGTGTGTTGCTGGGGATGGAATCCAGGGGCATTCCACCTCCCAGCTACCCCCCAGCCCTATTTTTAAAGTTTGAAAGAGGGACTCCGTAAGTTGCTGAGCCTGTGATCCTCCTGTCGTAGCCTCCCGAATACTGAGGGCACAGGCATGTGCCGCCACACCAGGCTAAAGCATCCATTCCCATGCTCACAGGTGGTGCTGATGTTGCTGCCCATGGCCACACTGTGAGTCAAAAGGTGTGTTTCAGGTAGAGAGTATCCTTCACTGTACATGCTTGGGACTGGAAGTGTTTTGGGTTTCAGATTTGGATTTGGGAATATTTAAGTGTGTGTAATAAAATGTCTTAGGATGAGAGCAAAGTGTGAACACTAGTGTGTGTGTGTGTGTGTGTGTGTGTGTGTGTGTGTGTGTGTGGTTGAACCCAGGGACATTATACACCTGCTCTATACCTCCAGCCCTATTTTATTTTTTATTTTGAAACAGCATTTTAAGCTGGGCGTGGTGGCGCACGCTTGTAATCCCTGCACTTGGGAGGCTGAGACAGGAGGATCGCACAGGTTCGAAGCCAGCCTTGGCTACTTAGTGAGACCCTGTTTTCAAATAAAATATAAAAAAATAGGTCTGGGAGTGTAGCCCGGAGGTAGAAAGCCTCTGGGTTCCACCCCTAGTACCACCAAAAAAAAAAGAAAAAAAAAAGAAACAGCATTTTGCTAGGTTGCTAAGGCTAGCCTTAGACTTGTGATCCTCCTGTCTCAGCCTCCCAGTTACTGGGATTATAGGCATGCGCCATGCTTGGCTTAATTTGCATTTCTCTGCCATGTAAGGCTGAGCATCTTTTAAAATGCGTATGAGCCACCTGTGTATCCTTTTTCTTGGATTGTCTGATCATTTCCTTTGTCCATTTTATGCTGATTTTTTTTGTCATTTTATCCTTATAGTCTAAGAGCTTTTTACTTATTGGTAAATAAGTAAGCCGTTTGTCTCTGATCTGAATTGTAAATATTTTCTCCAGGTGGTCATTTGCAGCTTTATTTTATTTTATTTGCATATTGGTGATTGAACCCCGGGCCTCACACGTGTTGGGCAAGTGCTTTACCACTGAACCACACCCCCCTGGCCCCACTGTCCACTCGGGTGTGTGTGTTTCTAGTAGTTTTTCTCATATACAAGATCTGGACTTTTTTTTTTTTTTTGCAATACTGAGGATGGAACCCAGGGGCATTCTACCTTCAAGCTACACCCCCGGCCCTATATTTTATTCTTTATTTTGAAACAGGGTCTCACTGAGTTGCAAAGAGCCTCACAAAGTAGTAGAGGCTGTCTTCGAACTGTGATCCTCCTGTCTCAGCCTCCCGAATGCTGGGATTATAAGCGTGCACCACCACGCCCGGCTCTGGATTTATTTATAGTGTAAAAGACTTGACATAATGTGAACACAGAGTTGTCTGTCATCACAGGACCCTATAGAAGTCAATTTTACTAATCCAGATTTGCAGGGCTTAGGAAAGAAACTGGGAGAGAAAGAACCGTCCAGGGAGTACCGAGGCGCTCATTAAGCCACCACATTTTCAGATGAGGCAAGACATTTTGCTGGCAGGTTTTAAGACTCGTGTTCTGAAGCGCAAATGTGTCAGTAGTACCCTCAGGGCAGCCCAGGCCACAGGGACCACACTGCATCTTCCAGACAGCACTGCGGGGCGGGAAGGCAGGCGGGCTCTGCTGCCTACAGGTGAGGGCGAAGGAAATAGGCAGGCATGCGTGAGTCATCGGAAACAAAACGGGGTCTAGGAGAAGGTTCCTTCTCACAAGGGACAGCGCTCTCAGAGCTTGCCCAAGCACCCGAAGGTCCTCCTGATGATTTCAGGTCTCTCTTAAACTGTGATCAAAGAAAGCAGAGCAAGTGTCTCTTTTGGTGGGAAGTGGGATGACCCATCTACAGGTGCGAGATCATTATTGAAGGCACTTTCTTCCCGAACTGGAGAAAATCCTGCGCTAGTGCACACCGACATATGCCAGGAAGGAGATCATAGATATCAGTGTTGGAAAGGTGCTGGATCGTCCAGGCTAGAGGTTACAGATGGGTGGCCTGTGGTCACAGTTGGTTAACAAATGTGTTTTTATTGGCCTATATGATGTTTGCACAATTTTTTAATTAGTCACCAACATTTTAAAGTCAAATGATTTTTTTTATAAAGATCCTCCAGTCTCAGTATCTCACGTACATGGTGAAGAATTCTAAAACCAAAAAGGAGCCGGATGTGGTGATTCACACTTGTAATCCCAGCATTCAAGAAGCTGAGACAGGAGGATCGCAGTTTGTGGACAGCCTCAGCTACTTAGTGAGGCCCTCTGCAGCTCAGTGAGACCCTGTTTCAATATAAAGAATAAAAAAAAAATAGGGCTGAAGGTGTAGCTCGGAGGTAGAATGCCCCTGGGTTCCATCCTCAGTACCGCAAACACAACAACAACCAAACAAAACAAAGGGAAGGCTTTGGAGCTCAGGGGACCCCAGGAGGGCTTTGAGAAGCAACCCCGCCCTGCTCCATCTGCTGGGACTTTTGATTCCAGCTGCCAAATCAACCCAACAACTGTCTGTCCCCACTACTCTGCCACCATCCGGGGCAGGACACCGCCCGGCGTCCCCATGCCCTACGCTTATACTAACTCACTCTCCTGATAGGAGGAGATCTTGGTGAACGTGTAACTGAGATCTTAGGAGTTTGCCACTACCTTTAGGATCTCTGACCTCTGCAGGCCCGGCCTTCCCCCACCCCAGCACTGCTCACACCTCTCCACTTGGAAAATGTAATCCTGCCTCACAGGCTGGGGTGCAGAGGCCGTGCCATGCCGTTTTCCTCTTCCTCGCCTGTTTGGTAGTACTAGGGATTGAACCCAGGGGTATTCTACCTCTGAGCAACACCCCAGCCTGGTTTTATTTTTATTTTGAATGGTTCTCACTAGATTAATGAGACTCTCATGGCCTGCTGAGGCCGCCCTTGAACCTGTGGTCCTCCTGTCTCAGCCTCCTGAGAACTGAGATTACAGGCCTGTGCCACCATGCCCTGCTAGGTCTTCCTCACCTCTGATGTCCTCAGTCGAGGGGCCTGACTTCCCGTCTGGTGGGCCAGCCACCGTGTACCATCCATCCTTCACCACGGCCCGCCCTCCTCCCTCTCCTGCTCTGTGCATAACCTGGACCACAGCAGCCTCCAGCAGGTGTCCTTTCTCTACACTCCTCTCTGCTGCCGAGTAAACTTCCCAAAACACAAGTTTTGTCATCTGTTGCAGTTGAATTCTCCTCGGGTGTCCCCATGTTGCCTTCGGGAGGGAGGCCAGGCCGTTCACAGTGTACTCTGCTGTTCATGGCAGCCTTGGCCTGGGGTGCTCACAGCACCACCCGCCTGTTCCCACGTGTCCACAGCATCCTGCTCACCGGCCAGTGACCCCAGCATCTCGGCCCATGGAGCCCAGCCTCCTCCCTGTGTCCCACTCTGCCCTTTGGCAGCACTGAAGTGAGATTGTATGTGTGTTGGTCCCCTGCCGGGCTGTGCACTTGGCCACCTCGGCAGTGTCTTTTATCTCCAGATTTCAGCCATGGGGCCCAGCGCTCTTCAGAGTCAGTCTTTGTGGAAAGGAGGAGGAAGGGCGAGGGAAAAGGAAAGTTGGTCTGATTCCAAAGGTCTTGTTCTCTTCGCCGTCTGCTGTCCTGTCCTCCCTGCCCAGGGCGGCTGAGCTCCAGGGTGGCTCCCGGAGTGACCCGGTTCTACTTTACTTCATGCTCTGGCCACGCTGCAACAACCCGACCCTGGCCTACCTTCTGGTAAATGCATCCCAGCACAGACATGACTCATGTGTGTGTGACTTAGAGCGAATCAGCACAGCTGGAAAGGCAGCCAGCGAGCCTCCAGCCCCGCAGCCCTCAGCAAGCTGCGGGCTAGAACCCGCAATTATTCTTTTTATTTTATTTTATTTTATTTTATTTTATTTTATTTTATGTGTGGTACTGGGGATTAAGGAGCATTCTACCTCTGAGTAGAATTTAATTATTTTTTGTTAGAAACAAGGTCTCTCTAGGTTGCTGAGTCTTGCTAAGTCACTGAGGCTGGTCTTGAACCTGTGATCCTCCTGGTCTCAGCCTCCCAAGTACAAGGATTATAGGCACTCACCACCACACCCGGCTGGGGTTGTTGTTTCTCCTCCTCCTCCTCCTCCTCCTCCTCCTCCTCCTCCTCCTCCTCCTCCTCCTTCTCCTCCTCCTCCTCCTCCTCCTCCTCTTCCTCCTGTACTGGGGTTCCTGGAAACCCTTCTACCTCCGGGTTACACTCCCAGACCTATTTTTATACTATTTTAAATTTGGAAACAGGGTCTCTTAAGCCAGCACGGCTGGCTTTGAACCTGCACGGTCCTCCTGTCTCCACCTCCCAAGCGCGGGGATTACAAGCGTGCGCCACCACGCCCATCTTGGGGTTTATTCTTTTATTAATAATTTTTATTGGTGCATCCTCATTGTACATGATTGTGAGATTCATTGTGGCACATTTACACAGGCACTCAACGTGCCATTATTTGGTCTATTTCCTTTGCCATATTTCTGTCTGTGGAAGAAAAGGCTATAGTGGCAGAGTTTTACAAGACTTCTGCAGGTGGGGTTCTGTCTAATTTATTACTGTTATGTAGCAAAGCTCCATCTGTCACAGGCTTTCAGTTATAGGCACTGTCCTAGGCAGCCGGCGTTCAAATTATTTCACTCCATTCTCACAGTCATCCAACAAATCAGTAACAAACACGTTCACGGCGCTAACATCTAAAATGTCAGACGCTGTTCTAAGTATTTTACACTTATCAATTCATCAGTTTCCCACAATAACCCTGTGATACAGGAACCATCACCCTCGCTTTACTGGTGAGGGAGCTGAGGCAGAGAAGGCCCATGCATACAGGTCACGCAGTCTGTCAAACAGCTGCCATAAACGTGGGCAGTCCAGCTTCGGAGTCCACACTGTTGAGCCCCACACTGGGCTTCCCCTCAAGGAAGTGTGACTCCAGTCACATTTGACAGGGGAGGAATCAAGGCACAGAAAGGTGAGCCACGGATCTACAGTCACACAGCCAGGGAGTGATGGAGCTGCATTGTGTCCCACCCTGTCCCCGACCACTGCGCTCTCCTGCCCAGACTCAGGACGCTCGTCCTGGGCAGTCGTCACAGTATGGTGGCGCCCTCTGCCTCCTTGTTCGTGCTTCCAAAGGGCCAAGTCCAGAGTTTGGTCTGAAACATTCTTCTTCTCGGGCTACAGCGAATAGGTCTGCTGGTGGCACATTTTACTTCTCTCCTCTTTCCATTTTGGGGTCCCTGAGCGTTTCCTCACCCTGGGGATGCTGATGGGACTGTTCTTACCCCTGCAGACAGCGAGACAGTGTACTACCACTACGGCCCGAAGGACCTGGTTACAATCTTGTTCTACATCTTTATCACCATCATCCTGCACGCCGTGGTCCAGGAGTACATTTTAGATGTAAGTGTGCGGCCGGATTCTGAGATGAGAAGCTGGGGTGAGGCCTTGGGGCGGAGGGGACTGCAGATCTGAGTCCGTCCACCTGCGTGGTTCTGTGGAGTGAGCTTTGCTCAGTACACTTTGATCCCTGTCTCCTCTTCATGGCCTTTAATAATCGGCCCTTGGGACAGCAGTATCTATCACATGGGGAAAAGCTATCTGAAATATGGCAAGACAGTGTGTATGGGTCTGTGGCACAGAATGAGTAAAGGATGTTTTCTTTATGTGTTGGCTAAAGATGTCAATCCTGCTGCTTTCTCAGAATGCCTTAAATGAAGCATTGTGCGCACACAGTAGGCTTACACTATAACTGGGATTTTAACAGGGTTCAAACTTCTGATGGTGTTCGACACTTTCACGGGGAGGAAATGGGAGTTTGAAACCTGTCGGGTACGGATACACTTGTCTATTAATATGCGGGGTTCTCTTCATATTTTAGAAAATCAGCAAACGGCTACATCTCTCCAAGGTCAAACACAGCAAGTTCAACGAGTCTGGACAGCTGGTCGTCTTTCATCTCAGCTCGGTGGTATGGTGCTTCTACGTGGTGGTGACGGTGAGTGGTCCTCGGGGCTGGAGAAGGGGAAGCCAGGCCACGGGCAGCCCTGGGACTTGGCGATACAGTGACTGCGAAGGGCTTGCCAGGAAGAAAAAGAGCAAGTTCCGGAAACCTGAAGCTCTCTTTTGCAGTCCCGGTGCTGCAGCGAGAGGCCCTGGGGCATGCGTGCCATTTTCTAGCCGGAGAGAGTCGCCTGTCCAAAAGCAAACACTTGTTACAGTGATGACATGATACTACAATAATCATATCACATATCTGTGTAGAACTGGATCCCGTTACCAGACCCAGCCCATGGGGAAAATTTCACGTTCGCTACGGTAGCTGTGTAATTGATCAAAGAGTCCCAACCTCAGATTTCAGTGCATCCATAGCCACGTGTGCTTCTGAAGTGTCCAGGCCGGCTTGAACTTGGAGGTCAGCCTCGAGTCCAGGTCGCTGGCTGCTTTGGTACATGACCTTCCTCCGACCAGGCCAGCATTGCCCTGTGCATGCGTCCAATCCCATGAGAGTCGATGCCATTCCCACCCCTGCTCGCAGGACCAGGAGGTATCCACCTCCCCTTTCTACAATAGGACTCTTATTTCCAGCCACCTTTGATACGGCAAAATTCCTCTGTACAAAGGAATGTGGACAGTCCTTTGGGGTTCGCTGTAACAAGACCCTGCCTGTCCCGCTAGGAAGCGTTTAACACCCACCCTTACCCAGAGCCCCTCCTCTGTAACCAGGTCCCATTAAAAAAAAAAAATCTAGCCCTCGGGCGAGGAAGAGTCAGCCACGCTGTGATCTCTTGGGATTTCCTTCCCTGCCTGTCACAGTTCCCTCAGCTCTTCCTCCGCCCGCAGGGACCACAGTGGGCCCTTGCGTCATCGGGAGCTCTGTCTGCAGAACTAAATGTAGCACTCCCCTTCTCCAAGCAGGAGTCGACATGCCCTTCTGTACATTGCTTTTGTTCCTATTATCGGTTCATCACAGAACCCTTTTTCTAAGCAGGATGCTAGGAATTTTTAATGAGGGACTCGAGATTTCTGTCCCCTTGAGCTGGGGTGCCGCGTCTCACTCCAGGGGTGGACGGATACTGCATGATGGAGTCCCTGCCTTGGCGCAGTGCACAGGGGCCTCTGTCCTTCTGGGTGTCAGCCGCTTGCAGCGCCCCATGACTTCACGCCTACCGTGGACACCTGAGCTGCTTAGAGGCAGAATGGCCTCAGGATTCCAGAGGACACTTAGCTGGCCTTCCACGGGAAGCACTGCCTCATCTCTGAATCACTTCACCCTCTAAGCACCCCCAGCTGTGACACATGAGGGCCAGATTTGGAGGCCAGAGTGCAGTAACTTAGCGTCCCTGCTAGCCTGTGAGGAGCCCAGCGGCTCTGCCTCCGCTTCTCTCTCCGTTGAGGACTGGAGAGCGATGGTAGAAACTGGTTTGAGAGCAGACAGGGCTTTTCTCGGAGGTTTTGTTCTTTGGGTGAGACTCACTTACCACTCGGCGTGTTCAGTGGGCTGTGGAGAGCAGGGTATCGTGCGGGGCCACAGTGACCCCAACACTGTCAGACTCCTCGCCTCTCGCTCCTTCATCCAATCACAGACTCCCAAAGTGGGCAGTACCGTCCCAGGGGATGCTGGGACCATCGGGAATCGTAGTAGCCTCAGATGCAGCTGGGGAAGTGTGGACTGAACACAAGGTGGTAAAAGTGCCCAGCGCGGTGCTGGCGTGTACTGAGTGCTCTCCCAGTACTGGCTTGAGCACCATGGGCCGCAAATGCACCTTTCTTCTCTGGCCTTCACCACATTTTTTAATTTTTTCAGCTGTGGTGGTAGCGTCAGCCTGTCATCCCAATACTTGGGAGGCTGAGACAGGATGGTCGCAGGTTCAAGGCCAGCCTCAGGTACTTAGTGAGACCCTGTTTTTTCTTTTTTCTTTTCTTTAAAAAAAGAAAAAAGAGTGCTGGGTGTGGTGGTGCACGCTTGTAATCCCCACGCTTGGGAGGCGGAGACAAGGAGGATCGCGCAGGTTCGAAGCCAGCCGCGCGCGCTGGCTAAGGAGACCCTGTTTCCAAATAAAAATGCAAAAACAGGTCTGGGAGTGTAACCCAGAGGTAGAAGGGCTTCCAGGAACCCCAGTACCACAAAAGAAAAAAAAAAAAAGAAAGAA
Organism: Muscardinus avellanarius; assembly: GCF_963383645.1. Lineage (NCBI taxonomy): Eukaryota > Metazoa > Chordata > Mammalia > Rodentia > Gliridae > Muscardinus > Muscardinus avellanarius. The sequence goes on along the minus strand of NC_137794.1, from coordinate 10,500,234 downwards.
AAAAAGACCGTGTTTCCAAATAAAAAATATAAAATAGGTCTGGGAGTGTAGCCCAGAGGTAGAAGGGCTTCCAGGAACCCCAGTACCACAAAAGAAAAAAAAAAAAAAAAAGAAAAAAAGACCGTGTTTCCAAATAAAAAACATAAAATAGGTCTGGGAGTGTAGCCCAGAGGTAGAAGGGTTTCCAGGAACCCCAGTACCACCAAAAAAAAAATAAAATAAAATAAAATAAAAAAAGAAAGAAAGAAAATAAATAAATAAATAAATAAATAAATAATAAAAAAAAGAATAAAATAGGGCTGGGGTACAGCTCAGAGGTAGAATGCCCCCTGCATATCATGTTCCATCACCAGTACCACCCCAACACACGTTATGCTGAAAAGCTCAAATATGAAAGCAAAAATATACCCCAACTTCCTCCCACCAAAACCATCGGCTTATTTGGGTGTTTAACTGGGATGCTTTCCTTGGCGTTTATGTAGGCAGAATGGTGGGGGTGTGGCTGGACCCTCCAGTGATTTTCTAAGAACATCAAGCCTCTAACTTTTAAGCTGTCTTTGATATACTCCTGCTCATTGATGGGGAAAGAGGGAAAACCTACAGAACACTCCAGTGGGTGTGTGGTCTCATCCACCCTGAAATTCATATTGTAAAGCCTGAAATCAGCAGCCCGGCGTGATGGCACACACCTGGAATCCTAGTCCTTGGGAGGCTGAGACAGGAGGACTGAAGAGTCAAGGACAACCTCAGCAAGTAGTGAGACTCTCATCAACCTAGTGAGACCCTGTTTTAAAATAAAAATTTTAAATAGGGCTGGGGTATAGCTCAGAGGTTAGAATGTCCTTGGATTCAATCCCTAGTACCACAAGATAAATCAATAAACAAATAAGACCTGAAATCTACTGTTCTGTGAGAAGCTGGTGGAGGGAGCCGGTGGCTCTTCCCAGACGGGTCACTGTTGAGCAGCCGTGTGGTGCACGGCTCCCACTGCTGGGCTCGTGATACAGGCCGTCTGAAGCTAGGTGGCATGGCTGTGGCCTGCCTGGCACCTGCCATTTTTGTGGCTTTTCTTATTCACACATCAGCAGAGAAGACTGCTGGAGAAACAGAAGGAATCACTCCAGCCTGCGGAGGCCTTATGAGCTTGTGTGGATGTGGAGAATCGGAAGAGAACAAAGGATTTTGAGAGCTCCCCCAAACCATCTGCCGAGGCCTGTGGGTGGAAGGGGCTCGGGAGGGGGCTCTGGTGCCGTGGCATGTGTGAGCGCCAAGGCAGCCCTGCCCCAGCCCTCCCTCAGACAGCTGCCTGGACAGAGGTCTGGAAAAGGCCGTCCTCAGAGCAGTGAGTCATTTTCCTCTGGCTCCCAGCTCTCCCCCTCCTCTCAGCCTCCTCCGGTCCCGGCAGACTGGACCTTCGCAGGCAGGCAGCGTTTTCTGGGGAGTTTTCTTGGCTTGTTGGCTTCAGAGTTCTGACCTCTTTGTCTCCTAAGGAAAGAGGCCAAGCCTAGAGGGTTCCTCTGTGAAATCGCAGCCTCCTCCAGGCTGTGGAGTTCTTACAAGGCTGCTTCTCTTGGACTGTCTTTTTTTGGCAGAAATGCCCCTCCCACGTCCGTCCCAGAAGTACTATTTTTCCTGTGAAATACATCGCTGCTTCCTCTAGGAAGGGGTGTTCTCACCCCTCTGATTTTCCTGGAACGAGGCACAGCGTGGAAGGCCAGGTGTAGCTGAGCCTCGGGTCAGAGACCCCATGTGTTAATAGCAGAGAGGGGAGGCAGAAAGACAGCACTGGGGGGTACAGGGGAGAGCTCCCCAGAGCCCAGTGCCCAGAGCTTCCCACCTCTGCCTCTGAGCTGCCAGCTGAGTGTGACCAAGGTAGTGAGAAGAGATTATAATTAAGGCCGTAGGGGTTTGGGCGAGACCTGTTCTTTCCAGTCTGTGTTACCATGGCTACACAGGGACATGGATCTGATTGGACACATCAGGTAGGCCACTGTGCCCACGGAGACCCAGAGTGCGGCGTGGGGGCTGTGGGCCATGCATGCCAGTAGATCAGAGGTCATTACATGGCTCGAGGGTGGGTAGATCAGCCCTCACTTAGGAATACACCAGCAGGTCCAACCGACAGTGGCCTAGGGTGCTTCCCACTAAACCACGCTGACCCCCTCGTCCACCCAGGAATCGCCCAACCCCTGCGTCTAATCCTAGACAAACAGCTAAGGTTCTCGGCCTTCTCTTCAGAAGCACCAGCCCAGCTGAGTTTTCGATTTACTGAAGCAACCTGTCTGAAGGTCTAGGAGCAGGAGGTTGGTAGCTCAGCTCAAATTTCAGCTGTGCAACTGAAAACCCACCCCATTTCAGGGGACCTCGCGTATCCATTCCGTCATTTCCTTCTTTCTACCAGAGATCAGACAAACTAATCTAAACTTCTCTGAATCACAAATAAGAGCGCTTTTTTTTGTTTGTTTGTTTCAAAAGAGAGAAATTCCTTAAAGCATCCATTGTTCATGAATTCAACCAACACATATTTATTGGACCCTGGTCCTGTCCACTGATTCTTGCTGAAGATCGGTTGTTCCCTCTGTGTTGCATAATCTTAGATTATAAACTCTGTTCCTCCTTGGATGATGTACAGTGTGGAGGGCCAAGTGTGGCTGAGCCTGGGGTCAGAGTATTAACACTGTTAATACTGATGGATTAGCCTGGCGGTTCCCGGACTGCACAGGTGGTATACGTTTGAACTCTAGGTCTCATTGAAGGACAAACCTGATGTTGCAGATGTCTAGGGTAAATGTTTTTGTTTCTGGGCTGGGCTGGGCTGAGCAGACATCTTTACTCTTGTGGTCAGCAAAAACTTTCCAACCTCCCCTTTGTCTGAGATTGCAGCCCTTCAAGGGCCCTGATTTTCTGCCAGGGTCTTGGGTTCCCCCTCCAGAGGCACCATCTTCTGTTCCTGCATGAGCATGAAAAGACACTTCTCTGGCATCAGCTCCCAGTCCCTCTGGGTCTTCGGGTGGAGGGAATAGTGCCTTTTCTTCTTGCAACTCAGCTTTGTTCTTAAGAGAATATTGGTTAGATTCTGTCCAGCGTTTCCCGATGTGTGATGGGGGATTCTGGAGCTCCCTCCCCAGCTGTTTACAGGGTGCACACTAGTTGCTAGACATATAAAGGGGAGCAAGAAAATGCCCTGGCGGGAAGAGACTGACGGAGTGATGGAGGCCCTGAGGGGTCAGAGTCCTGACGCACAGTAAGGCCTGCCAGTCATTTGATTATGGTGATGTGCAAAGCCAGACAAAGCTTTCAAGTTTTCTGGAAGTGGGAGGTGATTCGGCTGCCTTTGCTTATGTATTCTGTAAGCATTTCCTGAGTGCTACATGCCAGGCATCGTACTTGACACTGGCTCAGAAAGTCACATTTATTCCCCAAAAATAACTCTGCGAAGGTAGAACTTTTATCCTCGCTTTAGAGGTGCTTAGGGAAACACATGAACTTGCTGTGTGGATGCAGCTGGTACAAATGCCGGCCCCGCGTCCGCAGGGGTGCAAACCCCAGAGTGTGGCACTTCCACAGCATCATGACTCAACCGGACAAGTGCCAGCGGGTCCCACACACAAGGTGCCGGCATCCTGACGTTTCCAGTTCTTTCCAGCAGGTGGGGGCTGGGTGCATCCCCCTGGACCAGCAGCAGGGCCCCAGCGTCTCTAAATGCTCTCTCTTCTCACCCATCACAGGAAGGATACTTAACAAACCCAAGAAGCCTCTGGGAAGACTACCCGCACGTGTACCTCTCGTGAGTATTCTTGTGGCTCGGTCCCCGGGGAGGAGCAAGCTGGTCCGCCAGTTGGAGCAGTGCCAGACCCGCTGATATGAGGAGCTGATTGCTCCCTGTGCCTATTAGGAGATGGTGCTGGGGACAGTAGGCCCACGTGGGAGCTGTTTCCTCCCGATGTGCTTGACCAGAGACCCCCAGTGAGATGAGACAGATATGAAACAGAACCACCACAAAGCTACCTTTCTTAGTGACCTGCCCGACATCCACAGCACGTCTTCCCTCTGTCCTGTGCCTGAAGCTCTGTCACAGGCAGCGTCCCTGCCTCTCTGCTGCTGCCAAGCCCTGAAGGCAGGCGGCCACCCTTGGCATTTCCTAAGAGCATCAGTAGCAAAGAACTCGGGGCCACTGGTTGTTCAGTGCATTCCGCAGTCCCCATGTTTGTCCACCGTGCCCCGTGATCCGCTCCTTCTGTGACTTTCCCTCCGCAGCGTAGTTTTGATGGTTCCTGTTTCTTTCTGGACTCTCCCTGTCCCGTTGGGTGGTCTTGTATGTGCATGGCCATGGTGGCTGGGATGGCCGCCAGCCTTGCTCCCTGGCTCCTGGACCAGGTCCTCACCCATGGCCTCTCCCCGTGCCTTGCCCTGGGGTGGTCAGCCCCCCGTGTGACCCGCCCCCTTGTCCCCAGCTTCCAGGTGAAGTTTTTCTACCTGTGCCAGCTGGCCTACTGGCTGCACGCACTTCCTGAGCTTTACTTCCAGAAGATACGGAAGGTAAGTATCACCGTCCTGCCCTGTGAAGGCCGCATGTCCTCCGCTCCCCTCCCGCTGCTCCCGGGTACCTCCTCGCCTTCCTCTAGAAGCACAGAGCGCTGGCTGGCGATGGCAGGTGTTGGGGGCTGAAGTTAAACGCTGCATCGGCCCCTGTAGAGGCGCCATGATAGGCCACGCAGCACGCAGTCTCCTGCCGCCTCCGTTACCAGATGTGTGGCTATGGGCAAAGTCTAACTTCTAGATACTGGATGGAGAGCTTTTGGCCATTCCCACGGCCTTTTTTTTTTTTTTAATAGTTTTTTTCTGGATTATTTCCAGAAGCCCTCTTCCCCAGTGCCTGTGTCTTCTTTCTCAACCTAAACCTTGCCCTCTGGCCCTAGACCCAAAGCTGCTGCCTCCCCCTCGGTCCTCGGCAGCCCAGTGTGTGGGACTCTGCTGTGACGCAGGTCTCTGTGTTTAACCACTCAGCACTGGAGGAGACCAGGGGACCTTCCTCGTCCCCTGCACCTTGGGCAGGGGATGAGCTCGTTGACTGTGGCTTCTCTTGTTTCCAGGAGGAAATCCCCCGCCAGCTCCACTACATCTGCCTGTACCTGGTCCACATAGCTGGAGCATACCTCTTAAAGTGAGTAGGACCCGAGCCCGCCAGGTTCCTTTGCCTTTTGATGCCCCTCGCGGCCACCGCCCATTCAGTCAGCAGGCACTTAGTGGGTGCCCTTGGTGTGCCAAGCGCCTTGCTGAGGCACAAAAGAGATGCAAAGAAAGACGAGGGGATGCTGATTTTCAGTGGTTCAGTCCCCACCTGGTGGGAGAAAGGCTTAGATGAAGATAGTTTGCCGCAATACAATGTGCGTCGTCAGCCTTGGGAAGCCGGACGGGAGATGAAGCCCGGGGGCCTTCCTGACTGCAGTGGGCCCCGGAACCCTAGCTCTACAGGTTCCAGGTGGCCCGCCCTGTCCAGCTGCTACTAGAGCTAATGGCTCTGGGATCCCCTTCTCTTTGTTATGAAATGGAGAGTCACTCATTGCTTGATTGTTGTAGAAGTTTTTAAAAAGAGTTGCTGTAGTGTTTTACCTCGAGGGTCTCTTATGAAAGAGAATCATGAAATGAACCCATGGAGAGGCTGCGCCACTGGCGGTTGGGCTTTCCTTGGGCTTCTTCCACACAGGGTCCAACACTCTGTACGTCCCGTAGGCGGCGGTGTCCCAGGGCCCCTGTCTCCTGTGTTCTCACCACAGGCCTCCAGCAAGAGTCACTGATTGGGAGCCTGGAGTCCGCAAGGGCCGCAGCTGTCTCTGTTCTCCCGTCACTGGGGACCTAGAGCAGCATCCCTGGCCCGCAGGCTGCATCCACTCTGCCCTGCTCTGGACATTGTCAGGTTGATAGAAAGGGTCTGAGGAAGCCGGGTGTGGTGGCACACACTTGTAATCCGAGCATTCAGGGGGCTGAGACAGGAGGATCACGGGTCGCAGCTAGCCTTAGCTACTTAGTGAGGCCCTTTGTAACTCAGTGAGACCCTTTTTCAAAATAAAGAATAAAAAATAGGGATGGGGTATATAGCCCAGAGGTAGAATGCCCCTGGGTTCCATCCCTAGTACCGCAAAAAATAAATAAATAAATAAAAAAGGTCTGAGGAAGCTGGGCGTGGTGGCGGTCGCTTGTAATCCCAGCATTTGGGAGGTTGAGACAGGAAGATCGCAGTTCGTGGACAGCCTCAGCTACTTAGTGAGGCCCTTTGCAACTCAGTGAGACCCTGTTTCAAAATAAAGAATAAAAAATAGGGCTGAGGGTGTAGCTCAGAGGTAGAATGATCCTGGGTTCCATCCCCAGAACTGAAAAAAAAAATGGGGGGGGTGGTCTGAGGAAGCCAGTCTCACTGTCCCCTTAGCGGTATGCGTTGAGGACCGCGCAGGAGCGCTCCCTGCTCCCCCAGGCGCCTCTCAGCCAGGGCTCAGCAAGCTTGTTCTGAGCACCTTTTCTGCACTCAGTTCTGGCAGGGCAGTGCCTACAAGGTGCTGAGAACTGTGAAGAGCCAAAGTCCAGTTCACTCTGGGGGCAGGCAAGGGCACCTGACCCAGCAAGCAGGTGAGAGCTCAGTAGCTGTCTTAGGAAAACCTCTTCCAGGGGAGACTGCTAAATGCCACCCTAAAGGATGTGGCAGGGCCAGCCAGGGAGTGGTGTGGAAAGTCGAGGCCTGCATGGGAGCAAGCTGGCCGAGGCGGGTGAGGGCTTCTGCTCTAGGGCATCTGGCCAGTAGGGTAATGCTCATCTCCCCCGCCCGCAGCCTGAGCCGCCTGGGCCTGATCTTGCTGCTGCTGCAGTACTCCACCGAGTTCCTCTTCCACATGGCCCGGCTCTTCTACTTCGCAGACGAAAACAACGAGAAGCTGTGAGTAGGGCTGCTGGGGGCTGGCCGGCTCAGAGGCACAGGGAGCATGGGACAGTTAGAGGCTCCCGTCTTGGGGGTTCACCACCCACGTGTCTGCAGGCACCACCCTAAGGTTATTCTTTTTATGGGGGATCTCATTCTAGACATCTCTCAAGCATCTTCCTAGGCCCCCCATCTCGAGTCCCTTTCTCGCTCAAGGACTGTGTTTTTGGAGAAGTTAGTGAAGGCAGCTGCTTCAAAGGGCCCTAAAGACTGACATCATTTCTCTGCCCCTGTGAGCAGATTCCATGCCTGGGCAGCTGTCTTTGGGGTCACGCGCCTCTTCATCCTCACCCTCGCTGTGCTGGCCATCGGCTTTGGACTGGCCCGCACGGAAAACCAGGCGTTCGACCCCGAGAAAGGGAACTTCAACACCTTGCTCTGCAGGTGAGTTGGCAGTGGCTCGGGGTGCTGACTCAGGCTCCCTGAGCTGAGCACAGCCGGCAGCCTCCTGGGCTTGGTATGCTTTCTGCAGAACGTCGGGAGCGGCAGACCCCGGAGCCTCCTGCACACCAGGCCCGAGGGGGCAGGAGATACCAGCCTTCTGCCTCCATCCCAGGCTCCTTCACTTCCTGGCCCTGGTTTTCAGGATCTCAGTTCACCTACAAACCCCTGCACATTTGAGCAGCACTGCCTGAGAGGTTTTACACCCGGCTCTCAGTTGATCATCAGAGCCATTTGTGGGCTCTTTAAAATTGTGTCCTTCGTGGCCAGTGGCCAAGAAAGCCTGTCAGGAACCCTGTGTTGCCATGAGCCCATAGGCCCTAGAGGGTGTGATCTGTGCAGGGCTGCTGGGCTCTAAAGTGACGTGCTGGACAAGAAGCCATTCCTTGAGGGAAAATCATAATTCAGTCGTTTGAATTCTACTAATATTTGTGGAGCTTATATCAGACTGGTAAAGTAAGACAGCCGAGTGGTGGCACACATCTATAATCCCAGTACTTAGAAGGGTGAAGCGGGAAGATCGTAGGTTCGAGGCCAGCTTCAGCAACTTAACGAGACCCTGTTAAAAATAAAATAAAATAGAGCTGGGAGTGTAACTCAGTGGCAGAACCCCTTGGGCTTAAATTCCAGTACCAAAAAATTATTAAATAAAAAAAAAAGAGAAGCTGGGTGCCGTGGTACACGCTTGTAATCTCAGTACTTAGGAGGCTGAGACAGCAGGATCGCAGATTCAAAGCCAGCCTCAGCCGCTTAGTTTCCCAGCAACTTAGCGAGACCCTGTTTCCGACTAAAATATACAATAGGTCAGGTAGCCTGGAGGTAGAAGGGCCCTGGGTTCCATCCCCAGTACCACAAAAAGAGACAGACAGGCCAGACAGACAGGCACTACTGTAGGTCCCGAGGCGTGGACTTAGACCTTCCCCTCTGCCTGGATCCATCACTTTACCACTGCTGGCGTGTGATGCACATGCTTGGTGGGAGTGTTGGCTTGGTGGGAGTGTTGGCGTCTGGGTGCGCCATGGCGTGCTGCAGGGGCCTGGCCTTGCCCCCCAGGCCCTGTGGGCCACAGCCTCAGGCCCGTCTCCACCCTCCCCTGCAGGCTCTGCACGCTGCTGTTGGTGTGCGCCGCCCAGGCCTGGCTTATGTGGCGCTTCATCCACTCCCAGCTGCGGCACTGGCGGGAGTACTGGACCGAGCAGAGCGCCAAGCGGCGAGGCCCAGCCGTCCCTCGGCTGCCAGCCAGGCTGGGCAAGAGGGAATCTGGTGAGTGCCGGGCTGGAGGCGGAGCCCTGGGTGAGGGCTGCCCGGGAGGTGCGGAGCAGCCCCTGGATGCTCCGCAGACCAGTCCTGCCGGCTCCTCCTTCCTGACTGCTTTCCAGGGCTGGGGCTCCTTGACCGCACGTGGCTGGGCGTGGCCAGGGGCAGTGTGGGCAGGGCTGGGCCTAGGCTGGAGGCCGGCCTCCCAAGGGCAGGACAGCACTGGGTGGGGCCCTCTGGTGGGAAGTTCCTCCTCCGGGTGCTTCTGGTGCGCAGCCAGGGTCTGCAGCCGCCACCGCCCATGCCGGGTGCTGCTCAGCGGCTGCCCTGTCCTCACCTGCCCTCTGTTCTGCAGCGGCCAGCCCCTGCCCCCGAGGCTGTTGGCTCCTCCTCCACCTTCATGAATGACTCACGGTGACTTGCTAGGTGGGCGGCAGGGCAGGACCCCCTCCCAGTCCCCCCACCTTCTCCTGGCACCCTCATCCCCCCACCTTCTCCTGGCGCCCTCACCCCCAGGCCCTCGGCCAGCACACACTGCCTGTCCTCTCTGCGGGGCCTCTCTACGCCAGGATCACTTTTCTAACTCGCCTGCCTTTCTCCAGGCCTCTGCCTGCTTGGCAAGGGCTCCAGTGCTTGAAGCAGGCGTGCGCTGGGTGTGAGCAGGAGGCGGCCTGAGTTGGGAAGATGCTCTGAGCCTGCAGCCACTGAGCTCTTTAATTTGCACCAAGCACAGTGGAGGTGTTTTTCACAACAATAAAAGATAGTATGCCAACCCTTGGGAGGCTGAAACAGGAGGATCAAAGGTTCAAGGCCAGCGTGTGCTAACTTACCTTGACTCTGTTTCTAAATAAAAATGGGCTGTGGGTGTAGCTCAGAGGTAGAATGTCCCTGGGTTCAATCCCTGGTAATACACACACACACACACACACACACACACACACACACACACACGTAGTTCTTCTGACAGAGGAGGGCCAGTTAGCTGAGTGAGACCCTCTCCTTCCAGCCTCTTGTCCTTTTCTCATCTCTTGCACCATTTCTGGGAGTTGTTGCTAAAACAGTCGGGCAGATGGGCAGATGGGCAGGCACCCTGCAGGGGCCTGAGAGGATCTGAGGACTCTGGCAGCATCTAAGTGATTCCAGCGAGTGTCTTGCCCAGCCTCTGTGCTGGGTTCTGGGCCGCCGCCTGTTCCTGGGTTTCTGTGTATCAGCCTAGGCCCCCTTCTAAAGGGCAGAGCCTCAGCCTCAAGTGGGGCCGCCTGTGGGAGACACTGGGCGGGGCGGGGAGCAGAGACCTTCCCAGAGCCATCTGCTGCTCCCATGGGCCCAGGCAGCTGCAGCCCAGCGCTCTCGGGCCCCCTCCCCTGCTTAGCTCAGCAGAAACCCCAGGTATGTCTGTCTCTTCCACTTTCCAGGTTACCATGAAAATGGAGTTGTGAAAGCAGAGAACGGCACCTCCCCACGGACTAAGAAACTCAAGTCTCCTTAAGGCCAAAGTGCTGTGCACAGGAATCCTCTTGGTGGGGGCCTGGCAGGGAGGCAAGGCACACGCCCCCCAGAGCCTCCGCAGCCTCCTCCCCCTCGACCTTGCAATGCTCCATCTCAAACAGCAGGAACCTATCTTCAAAAGGCGCTTTCTCTTTCTTACTTCTTGGCTTCTGGTTCTTCATTTTTCCATAAACCCTTCTCAATAAAGCCAAAAATCTTCCTCTTTCACACCCTCAAGCCACCTCATGGCCTGACCTCTGTCCTTGCTGAGTTTTCTGGAGGCCTCAGTTCTCACGGTTTTCTTTCTGCCTACCTCTTCTTCCTCTTCCTTCATAGCTGTTTCTTATTTCTTCGTTTTACCTTAATGTGCAATCTTTCTGTGTCTGATTTTCACCACGGGAGGGAGCTAAGATTGTGGTCCTGTCCATCACTCGTAGGACCTGTCCACCTGGAACCTGTGCAGGAGCTTCGCCTGGGGCCAGTAGCGCCCTTGGTGGCCCTCGTGTGGATGGGCAGGAAGAGGAGAGGCCAGCCCTCCTGGATTACAATTTCCTTGGTGCTGATTAACTGACAAGAGTGTGACTCCGGTTCTGCGCATGGCGTCTAGTGGCATAGTGGCCACTGCTAGTTATGGAAGCCGAAGCATTTGGCTTTGGGACTTGGCAACGCGATCCAGAAAGATGGCGTTGACGCTCTTGCGTCCTGTGACTGCAGAGAGCTCACCAGTGCTGGAGTTGGATTGGAAACCAGCATGCCTTCGCTCTCGGGGGAAGTACTGAAGGAGGACACGTCTTCCTACTTGTAGGGCAAGAGCAGAGCATGCTGGGCAGCAGGCCCTTCTGGAAAGGTCACCTCGACAGGAGTGACAAGGGGAATTGACCTGGACCTCCCTCCGTCAGTGCCAGCTGCCTTGTTTCTTCAACCATTCACCAGCATTCAAAACCAAACCAAACAGCAGCATGCTGGACTACAGTCCAGAACCAGCCAGCCTTCAGGGGCTCACTTGCCACCTTGACCTCATCTCTCCAGCTGCAGAGACCCTAGGCGTCCAGGGCTCCAGCCCGCGGGTCCCCTGGTGTCCCAGGAAGGTCACCGGCCACCTCCCTCGGCCCCACCTGTCCAGCGCTCTTTGGATTTCCCGTTTGCTGATGTGTCGGAGTCACTCTTCAAGCTGGACGAGCAGATAAAGCCGTGTCTTCAGAACTCTCAGTCCCTCCCTGCAGTATTCTCCCTCTCCCGCTCACCTGAAGACAAGGCCTCCAGGTTCTAAGGGTGCCTTGTGAGGACTCCGGGAGGGGAGGTAGGTTTAAAAGGTCCTGTGATCCCCTGAGCTCCGAGTGCTCCAGGTGGCACAGGAATCTACAGGTCCTTTCTCTGACATCGTAGTAGAGATCAGACCTGGAATTTTTATCCAGAAAGGGGGCGATGGGTCTTTTCATCAAGGCAACCCCCCCATATCACTTGCATCATGAAGTTTAACTTAGCAGTCACCGAGGGGGTTTGTTTGCAAACATCATTGCAAAACTTTCATCTCTGTGTCGAGGATAGGTGAACAGAAGTGGCAAGAAGTCCCCTGGGTTTCTTTGGATTACCCTTAGAAAGCAGGACGGCATTTTTGGGAGTATTTCCCCCTAATCTCCCTCGTTCCCTGACCCTTTGGGCTGCACAGCAGAACGTTGGTAAGAGGATAGCGATGTCGACCCACTAGGGCTGATCTGGTGCCCCTTGGCCACTTCAGGTCAGCCGTCGTGACGTGGGCTGTGACGGCGCATGCTTACCCTGCTGGACCTGCTCACAGAGGCGGCGTCCAGCCCCGGCCTCTGAGGCCCACCTTCCTCCCCACTGGCCCAGACTCTTTCTGGACCTGCAGCGGGGCCGCCAGCTTCCCGCAGGAGGCCTCTCTCAGGAGAGCCAGGCTGGATGCTTAGGTGAGCTGGGATGTGCTGCGCGTGGGAGGAGGTGGCCAGCCCAGCAGCCGAGGTCCTGGATCCAGCAGCCCTGCGCTCATGTGTAGGTTTCCTCCTCTGTCCCAGGACGCTCGGCTTCTCAGGATGACATGACTTCATGTTCCTTAGGCCTCCTGCAAGCTTCCAGGGCGGTTAGTTTATTGGCCTTGGATGTGGTACCGAAATAAACCAAAACCCAGAGGCTGGGGCTGACCTAGGCTGTTTTCTGAAGTTGATAAGGGTTGGTTCTGTGATAGGAGTTAGGAAAATGTTATTCTACATTAAAAGAAAAATCCCGAGACCCTGAATAAGGTTGACGTCTGGCCAGCCTGGGCTTCCGTGATGTGGGGGTCAGAAGGCAGTCAGAGGGTCCTCTCTCGTTGTCACCTGCCTCCCCCGTCATAGCAAAGTCACATCTTTGGCATGCTGGTACAAATCATCGGGCCAGAGTTTCACCAGCCGATTCCTCTTCATCCTGAGAACGTGTTGGGCCAGCTTGTACTAATTCGGGCACTTTGGCCGCTTTCTTTGTTGTCTCCTGTCCCCGAAGTGCCAAGCCACTTGTGAAGGCCCTGCCAGACCCCCGCAAAGAGAGAGGCAGCTCAGCACCATCCGCCGAGAGCAGAAGAAGAGATGTAATCTACCTCAGCCACCGCTGCCTCTCCCTGGGCATCCCTGGCTGGCTGGCATCCCTGTGTGGGGCACCAGCAGCCAGCAGTGGGAGGAGAGGGGGCCATCACGGGGATCCCCTGCCGCTGAGTCCCCTTCCGTGAGGTTCAGTGTTGGGGAGCTATTGTTCCCTTCCAGGCACTGGTAGCGGCACTATTAATAAGCCCATGTGCTCTTCTTGAAGGTAGGGGATGGTTCTGGAGGGAAGGGGGCGGGCTGGGCCGGGAGGCCCAATGCCACCTGTGCCTGGGCCATCAGACTTAAGTGATGCTAAAAACCTTGCCTGTTCCTGCCCCGAGGCACTACTTACCAACACGTAATAGACCAAAATCGACACCTGTGCGCAGCCACCCTTGCAAGTGCTCCTCCTGCCGGAGTTCCCGACCCTGAGGCCCTGAGGGAAGGAGGAATGTGTACTTCTGGGTTCTCTTTTGAGACTCCTCCCTCAGAGCGCCTTAACCTTTCTCCTAAGTGGTAAATAAGAAGGAGGTGGAGACAGAGCGGCCATGCCCTCCGAAAGTTCCACAGGGCAAAGTTCTGTCCCTGGATGCTTTGATGAGGGCTTGTGGACCCCTGCGGCTGGGGAAGGCCTCAGTTTACCCTTCTCTCCTAGAGGCCTTAGCTTTCCTTGTTGGTTTTGCCTAGGCCTGGGTGGGAAGGCGAGGAAGACAGTGTGGGCATCACTAACTTCCCTTCCCTGCCTCGGGGCCTCACGTCCCAAGTGGGTCTTAGTCTCCTATAGCCTGTGCTTCTGGGTGGGCTTGCCCCCTCCCTCGGCCTCCCCAGCCCTGCCGCAGGAGAGGGCTTTGGGCCCCTGAAGAATTAGGTCTGTGCCAGATCACTTGAAAACCTGACTAAATAGGATTCCTCCAGCCCGTGACCAGCTTCGCACCCTGCACCCTCTACGCCTGAGTATGAACTCCACCTCCCCAAAGCTGAACAGGACCACTGCCACCAGCCTCGCTCCCACCGAGGCCTCTGATCAGCAAAACCGTGAAGAGAGGAAAAGCCCCCGGCCTAGCAGGCCCCGGCCCTGGCCCCCAGAAATGTTGTTCTCCTCTGAAGCAGACCCTTGTCTTTCTTGTGTACCAAGTGCCTTATGTTGCCTGGTGGCCTTGGCTTGTACTGTGGGCAGCCCCCAGCTGCCAGGGCCCAGGGCAATGCCATACCTCAGTATAGACACACAAAAGGGACATGGGTTGACAGCTTTGTCTCATTTGTCTACCCCTCCACCCCCAAGCAGTTGCTCTGTTCTGTGCTGTTCCTGTATTTGTCCTTTGGGTCAGTTCCTTCTAGCCGGATGGGGGGCTTGGAAGCCTGGGAGTGGCCCAGCCCAGCCGCAGGCACTTGCCTTGGGCCTGCAAGAGGAGGCTCCCAGCCCCAGCACCCCAACCCCATGCTCCTCTGTCCCACATGCAAACCCTGCCTTTCCAAGTCTCCTCCCACCCCAGATTAGAATCAAAAAGCATCCTTGCTGTAACCCCTTCCAATCTAGTCTTCTAACCATTCAACCTAAAGTTTGTACAAGGAAGGTGTTTGCTTGTACCCTAGTCCCAAGTGTGAGCTCACAGGTACCCTGTTTGCCAGTGGGTCTGGTGTTTGGGAATGGCCGGAGCTCCTGATTCAGCCTCCTCCTGCTCCCTACCTGCCGTTACCGGCTGCTCTGCTCTCCGGGTTGTGCAATACCTCTCAGCCGCCGGTAGTCTTTCCCTGGTCCTTTTTGTCTCTGCCCTGCAATAATGGGAAAGTAAAGATGTTGGGAGCAGTCGTCATCCCTTACAGAAGAAATGCCGGTCACTGTCCTTCTTGGGATCCTGAGTGGATTTCTGTGGCACTGTTGTAGAACATGTGCTATCATCTTATTAGAAGTCCTTATATTTTTTTAAAAAGTTGTTTAAAAAAAAACACTATCCTATGTGACAGAGTGTCTGGGGTGAGACCTGTTGATGGCCGCAGTGTCACGATGGCTCTGCCTGGGATGGAGGCATCCCAGCCTTTCTTGTTCATGAGGAGAGGATGGAGACTTCCCCGAGGTCAGCTGTGGGTGGAGCTCACCTGCTCGCGTGCGGCTGTGGTCCTGAGTACCGCTGTCCTGCCGGGTACAGATTCGAGCGTGTGTGCGATGAGACTATACACCTCACTTTTCAGTTCCTTGGTGTGAAATCCATCCGAAGGTTGAGCTGAGGCTGCTGGTGTCCTGAGCAACTTGTAATGCAAATGCGGGCAAACTGTCTTTTTGTTGTCCTACTTTCGCCTGTTCATGTTACGGACCAAATTTCGACAAGGAACTCAAGGAAAAATTTGTACCTGCCATATTTATGCGTTTGTGTAAAAGGGTGGGGGGAGGGTCGTCTTTTTACTCTTGGTGGACTTTTTTTCAAGATCCTTGTCCCACCATTTGTCTGGTTTAAAAACAGATGACAGTTTTGTATGAGTTTTTTTTAATGTACATTTTGAAACAAATGATCAAATATTTTCTGTAATAACTGAATAAAAGGCATAGAGTTATCAGTCCTAAGCATCTCTGGTATAATTCCTTGACAAGCTTACGTATCATTCAATATATATTAATGCTTCTTAAACTGAATACTCAGCTTTTGTGTAAGATTGCTCGCTGCATAGCCTTTTCTTGTATTTCTTGAGATATATTTGTCCATTGTTGTGTGAACGAGGGAATTAGAAAAATGGACAGTCAGTTATACTGAGCGCTGGATAGTAACATGCATCTTTTTTTAGTCCGTAATTTTCAACTGGGAAAGGGGTTTTCTCAACATGGGGTCTGTGGGCAGCAGGAGGCGCGAGAAGCCAGCATTCGCTGCTTAGCCTGTTACCTGTGAAATCTCCTGGCTTGAAGAAGATGGGGTTCGGGGCCTCCCTCTGTGTGGGTGCTGACCAGAAGGCAGCCCTGTACGTAATGGCGGGCAGTGGGTTATTCGATGGCCTGTATCTGTATGCTATGTTTTCTGGAAACATTTCTGGTAGAGCTAAGGAGTGAGTCGTGACAGGTGGCAGTCGGCCAAGGAAGCCCGAGAGTGTGCGAGTTACCAGGGAGCGTTTTCTTGAGGAGCCTGGTGACCTGATGAAGGGCCGGCTTCTGTGCAGTCGTCATTTGCGCCCGTGGTGTGGGAAGCCAGGTGACCTCCAGCACTGACCCTCTCAGGAGAAGTGAAGTGACCGACGTCATTCGTGTCCTAGCCCCCACCCAAGGGTGACTGAATGTTAAGTTCGTGGTATAAGTAAAGCAGTCAATAAGTTGATTACTCAGGAGTCATTTACCCCGTGACTCGATTCTCTAGAAGCAACATTGAGAGAGAGATCTTCCCTACCTGTTGACCCCAAATACCCTCAAATCTTACAGGTATTGGTTTGATACGCTTGATTACTAGATGGTATTTTTCCAAGGCCCCCTAGTGGTACAAGCAGGTACAAGAGAGTAATGGCTAAATCCACCCAATCTTCCTCCACATGGCAGATGGTTTTTTTCCTGATACTGGGATTGAACCCAAGAACATTCTACCTACAAGCTACACCTTCTAGCCCTATGGCTTATTCTTTAATTTGAAACAGGATCTCACTAAGTGGTGGATGGCTTCACTAAGTAGCTGAGGCTGGCCTCGAACCTGCCATTCTCCTGTCTCAGCCTCCCAAGTCCTGGGATTCCACATGTGCACCACCACCCTCGGCTCTTATTTTTTGAAACAGGATCTTGCTAAGGTGCCGAGAGGCTTGTTAAATTGCTGAGGCTGGCCTCGGACCTGTTATCCTCCGGCCTCAGCCTCCCAAATACTAAGATTGGAGGCGGGCTTCACCATACCCAGCTCCAGTTTTGTGATTTCTCAGGGCTGTCAGGGTGCCTTGGATCTGCAAGCTCAGCGAGGGATGTTTTAGCAGACTCGGCTTGGCACGTGTCCTCCAGAGTTTGGAGTGCACAAGAATTGGAGTGCCTGCTTCTCATCTACAAGAAGTCTCAACGTTACGGTAAGTGAGATTAGTCAGACATAAAAAAGAAGAAATCGGGTGCTTTCTCTAATATGCGAAAGCTAGGGAGAAATGGGTAACAGGAGGAACCCCAGATGAAGAAGGAGGTTCTCTAGAGGAGCAAATAAGGCGACCTGAGGGGATGGGAGGGGGAAGAGGTAACCTCTCTAAAGCACATGATGTAATTAAACAAACATATCAAAGTCAATCACTAAGCCAAGCATGGGAAGGAGGGAGGGGAAGGAAATGGGGTGGGGATGGGGTAAGGGCTACACGGGTGATATGTGCATGTATGTCTCCACAAGTCTTTTATCCCATTAAGATGTATAACTACAATGCACCAATTTAAAAACTAAAAATAAAAAAATTTTAAAAAAAGTCTCAAGGAAAGAGGTCAAGCTGCCTACGTGCAGAACCAGTCTCTGTGTGAGCACGAGGGCAGGAGGGCACACCTGGAAGGCTGCGGCGCAGGAGGACCTGCGAGGATGGGGAGAACCAGGGGGCTCGCGTTTCGAGCACTTGGATCTGAGGTGGGCACGCTAGGAGGTGCCCCGTGGGGAGGTCACCTCAGAACTCACACGCACCCCACAGAGGTGCCCTGTGAGAGGAAGAGCCAGCCCTGACCCCGAATTATGACATTTCATATAATTATGAACTAAGTTGTCACCCTTTCTGTCTGGTTCTGCTCTTTCTCCCTTCCTAGAGCCGCGCAGGGCAGAAGCAGCAGCTTGGCTGAACACAGCAGAAGCCAGAGGAAGGGCTACATTTGTCCCAGCACACGCACCATGTACTAATGGTTTCCAGGCCCGAGGCAGGACTGAGTTGGGCAGACAGGATACTGTTTTTTAGACTGAAATGAACTTTTTAAATACTTGAAGGTTTTTAAAGAGTTACGAGTGACTGAAGGAATAAACACAATAAAACATGAGTTTTCCCCGAGATAACCTAGAGCAGAAAAAAAGGAGTCCATGCTGGATTTACAGCCCTTTAACTCAGCTGGCAGGAGGTGGCTTAGCTCATTAGAACATGATTCATGTGATTATTAGACAGGCTCTGAGCTGCAGGGAGTTGTAAGTCGGAGCCCCTGGAGGACTGAGGGTGTTACTTCTTGTCTGAGTCCAGAGGCCTGGGCCCAGGGAGCTGGCAGTGCAGGTCCAGGCTGAAGCCCGAAGGCTCAGCGTGCAAATGGACTGTTCCAGCTTGAATCTGAAGGCAGGTTACACAGAGTGGCTGTGTGAAGGCAGGCTGGCAGGCAGGCAGGTGGGCGGGATTCTCTGTCGCTCAGGGGAGGGTCGGCCTTTGTCCTGTTCAGGCCTTCAAATATTTACATGAGGCCTATCCACTTTAGGGAGGGCAGTCTGCTTTATTTAAGTTTACCAACTCAAACATCCTCACAGACACACTCAGAATAATGTTCAAGTATGTACCTGGGCGCCCTGTGGCCCAGGTGAGTTGACACAGGAAACTATCACAGTACACCAGCCACTCCTAACAGGGTGCCATTCTTGATCCTATAAAAACCAAATAATTTAGACTTTTGAATAATGATATATAAAAATTTTTTAAAAGGCAACACCAGAAGCTCTGTTAGTGTCTCTATGAAGAATAAGAGATGCATTTCCCAGTAGACTCAACATAAAACATTTATATTGCGTTCTCTGCTCAGCCAGGTCAGTTTGAGAAGGCACGGACAAAGTTATAGTAGTTGATCTTTTCCTCTCCGTGAGAGCATATCCGGATTAACTGCAGAAGAGAGTAAAGAGAGAGGATGAGCAGGGCCTTCCTTCAGTTTAACTGCAGAGCACGCCTATGCCTGATGATCCCCAGCCACTGTAAACCAAAGTTCAGACTCTATATCCTCATTCTCAAATGATCCTGTGAACCTGATAAGTAGGTCAGACATTAGCACCACCTTAATGAAACTAAAACTGGATGGAATAAGTGGCTTGTCTAAGGTTTCAGGACTCGCATCCACGTTTATTAGGGCAGTGCCATTTTCAAAACTCTTACAATTATTTTCATACTGAAACGTAGGACTTTGTTCACCAGGATGGACTTTGTCCTCCCAGCTTGCCTTGGGTCTCTCTGCAGCTTCTGCCCACCTCCCACCCCGCCCCCCAACCGGGATCTCTCTGCTGCTCTCCTTCAGCCCTGACATGTTGGTCTGTCCCAGGCCCACTTAACGAGGTGTCCTGCAACAGAAATTAGAAAAAAAAAAAATGCCAATATGCTAGAATCAGGGGAAAATACCTGAATCAGGACAGAGCAGGAGTTCTGCTTTGATCATCCCATACCTTCCCCAGTTAAAATATACGGTGGGCATGGCGGAACCTGTCTGTAATATCAGTACTTGGGAGGCTGAGACAGGGGGATTACAGGTTTAAGGACAGCCTCAGCAACTTAGTGAGACCCTTTCTCCAAATAAAAAATAAAAAGGGCTGGGATGTAGCTCAGAAGTAGAATGCCCCTGTGTCCAATACCCAGTACCAAACACACACAAAAAATGGTAATAATAATAATAATAATAATAATAAAAAATAATCACTCTGCAACCAACTTAAAAAAGCAGTTGATACTGACCTCCTTAATCAAGGAGTCATCGATTGGAACATTAAATGATTCACAGATCTTAAAGAACGCCTCTCTGTCCACATATCCTGACTCTTCCTTGTCATAAACTTGAAATGCTTCTCGAATGTTGTCTTGGCATGAATAATCTTTCAGTTGCTTCTGGACTGCGTCTATTAACGTCTCCAGCTCCTGCCCGCCTGGATCCTCTTTAGCTTGCTTGCTGCAGAGAAAGGAAGGACATGATAGGATGTGGTATTTATTCTTGACCAATCTTATCTCAGTGACCAAAGTTCTCACTTGGTGAACTCAGAGAAATTCTTATGATAAACAGATTTGACGCCAAGTTAACCAGTAACTGAACGATTGCCAACAGAGGCTGGCGGGTGACCGACCCCCACATCAGCAAGGCCTGAGGGGACAGTTTTTGTATTGCCTCCTTCTTGCCGTCTATTAAATCACTGAGCCACAAAGAGCCACATCAAATCCCACCACCATCCCAAATTTGGTATTTGTGGGAATCACACGATTGCTTCTTACTGATGTTGCAGATGACCATTACCTCATCGAAAAATAAATGCCTGCGTGTTTAAAAATATGCCTGTAACTATGCAGCCAGCAATCTCTTGTGGTTTTCATATTCTCCCTCCAATTCTGAGTTTTGTGAAAGCTCGCCTATGGAAGTTGAGAGGCGTCTCTGTGTGGGGGTTAGTTTAGGCTTAGCAGTTGGTGAAATGAAGAAGATTAGTAGCACGGAGCATTGGGAAGAGAGAGATGTATCTCTTCAGAATGCAGTCACCATAAATAAAAGCTCAATTTTTATTTTCATTTAACAGGAGACTACAGTTATAAAATTAAGGGATTTTAGAGCTGGAAAAGACTTCATATTTGTAAATCCTTTTAGAGCAAAACCCAGTAAGTACTCTTTCCTTTTTCAATGATGGAAAAAGACCTAGTGACTTGTCCCATATTTCATGTGGAGACCAGTATTCACATCTCGCTCCCCTCCCAACATCTTCTTTGAAATACGCCTGACTACCTCGTACTGAATCCCTCTCCTTCTGTGACTTCAAAACCGCCAACCCATCATTGCTCTTGTGTTAACATTTTTTTCTTGTAGGTAATGTTCAGACAGTTGACTGTTGCACACAGCCTCTTTTTCATTCCGTTCTCCTTTTTACCTGCGGGCGACCATTCCTGGGAGAAGTACCTAGTGGAATAAACCTCTAAGGAGCCTTTGGAAGCGGGAAGAGAAAGCCGAGTACAGAATTTCAAATAATTTATCCTAAGGAGATGATCGTGGATTGTTGCAAAGATAAGCCTATTTGAATGCTCTGAAATGGCCTAAATATCCCAAAAGGGGAATTAGTTATTTCAGACTCTAACCAATGAACTCTTGGCAATGCTGCAGAGAGTAGGGGAGGTTTTGATGGTGAGGGAGTCGAGGCACGGACGTATGTGCAGCTTCTGTGTAAAACGAATGGGAGGACAAAAGGTATTTAAAATTGCTCATATTGGGCAAAGAAACTCTGAGATTTTTTAAAAAGAGCATTGACAGGTAGTTTTGAGGGTATGTGAGTGTAATATCTATTCAAAATGTTCACCTGCCAGGGGTCCACACAGTATTTCAGGAATTCTCATGATGGACAATCAAGGGGGGCGGGGCAGTCACACAGGATCCCAGAATTATTACATTTTAAATACATTTGTTTAAAACAAATACTAGAAGTACTCATCTCTAGGTTATGAGTTTTTCAAAATATTTTTGCTTATTTCTATGCATATTGCCTCAATTTTGGCCCCTCAATGGAAAAACTTTGGACATGTGTTACTTTTATAGTAAGACAAAAACAAAATTACTATAAGAATCCCCAGTATCTAAATGCTTTCTGGCATTGTTTCATTTGGAAGCAGAATATGTGTTTCTGAGGGTGTAACTCTCTAGACGACCAGCAGGGAACTATTTAAGGCAGAAATCAGTCAAACCTCAACCTTCCGCGCAGTCTCAGGAGTTAAAGCCATGGGGCACATAAAAACATAATGATTTCATCATTAGGGGAAAAAGACAAAGAACAAAGACAATCGCCCTCGCTTCGTAAAGCCGGGTGCCCATCCACTCACACCGCGGGAAGAGACCGTGGCTCTGGCCATCTTAGCGCGAGGGGATGTGTGTGCAGGCGGATGGAGACAGGTCGGGCTGTTTAAAGCAGAGACAGAGTCCCAGCCCCGACTTCATCCACGGGGCCGAGCCAGGGCCCCTTCTGTAAGAGAACAGCCAGGCCCAGGCCCAGGCAAGGTTTGGTTCCCTCCAGCCACCCAGCGGACAGAGGGCCAGCTGGCTGTGCTTACCAGGCGCTGCCGACTGGGAGGTAGCTGGAGGGACCAATGTGCTAGGTGACACCTGCCAACACCCTGCCTTCACCATCCGTAAACACACACGTGATTTTACAGGGTGACTCCAGACCCCAGATGGAGGTCAGGGCTTCTTCAGTCTGTTCCTAGAATATTCTGCTATGAGTACCCTGGCAAAGGCCTCTACTTAACAGGAACCGGATGGAAATGTGCCTGTGCGTATATACACATTTATACATACACACAAAATATATATGCATGTATGTATATAGTCATATCTATACAAGAGATGATATGAATATATTAATATATAATATTAATGATGCTATAAATATATTAATAGATAAAGAAGGTATACATTAATAAATATTAAAAGACACACACACTAAAGATGCATTCCCCAATCCTGCAGTTCTCCCTTTTCTTTTTCTTTTTTTCTTTTTTTTTTGGTGGTACTGGGGTTCCTGGAAGCCCTTCTACCCCCGGGCTACACTCCCAGACCTATTTTATATTTTTATTTGGAAACAGGGTCTCCTAAGCCAGCGCACGCGGCTGGCTTCGAACCTGCGCGATCCTCCTGTCTCTGCCTCCCAAGCGCGGGGATTGCAAGCGTGCGCCACCACGCCCGGCCTCAGTTCTCCCTTTTCTATTGAATTCCTTCTTGGTGCAGGCAACTCTGGTATTGACACTGCGTTAGACCTTTAAAGTGGCCATCAGCATTGCAAAGACTGAGCGTGGACCACGCGTCCTGACCTCAGTTCTTCTCTGTGACCCAGGGCCTCCTTGCCCTAGTGAAGGCAAACCCGCTCCCGGGACAGCTTGCCGGGACAGCTTCAGTGTGACCCAGAGCTCTGCTACATAAAAACGCCCCCGATGTAGGGATGCTTTTCTCTGGTAAAGTAGAGAGTGTAGGAATGGACCCTGGGCTCTGGGATCTGACCACCTGGTTCAGACTCTCCGTTTTGCCACCTAAAGGCTCCAAGATGATTCTTAAATTCTTTTTTATTGGTGCATTGTATTTATACATGATAGTGGGGTTCACTGGGATGTATTTGCACAAAATGTTACAGCGTCTGGATTCAGTTACTTCATTGCTCTGTGGCTCAGGTAATATGGGAGCTTTTAAAAGAAGCCACCTCGTAAAGGTTGTCGTCAGAATTGAAAGACTTATTCCATAAAAGTCCCTTAGTGCTTGCCACACAAAGACACAAAATGGTACTGGTTAACAAAGTTCCTCTGACAGTCCTGGTAGAAACATTCCTTCACTCCTTCAACAACTACTGGAGCTGGGTGTGGTGGCGCTCGCTCGTATTTCCAGGACTTGGGAGGCTGAGATGGGAGGATTGCAGGTTTGTGGCCAGACTCAGCTATTTAGTGAGGCCCTCCGCAACTCAGCGAGGCCCTGTTTCAAAATAAAGAATAAAAAATAGGGCTGGGGGTGTAGCTCAGAGGCAGAATGCCTCTGAGGTCAATCCTCAGTGCCAGGGGGGAAAAATAAAGGAAAGAAAGAAAGAAAAATAAAAAGAACTATTGGACATGAAAGGCTCAACGCTAGCTTGACAGAGAAGAAACTGTTGAGTATGACAGAGATCCTGTCTTTAATAAAAGGTTCCTCTTCCTCAGTAGGGGACTTAAGATTTAAAAATCACTAACAAAGTTGGACACCAGGGCGCAATCCTGTAATCCCAGTACATGGAAAACTGAGACAGGAGGGTTGCAGGTTCAAGACCAGCGTCAGCAACTCAGTAAGACCCTGTATAAATAAATAAGTAAATAGATAGATAGATAAATGGATTGGGGTGCAACTCAGACTAAAGTGTCCCTGAGTTAATCCTCAGCATCACACATGCAATAATTAACAAATTTCTAAGCAACTAGATATGCCAGGGGACCTTCAAATTAACAAATTTCCAAGTTACTAGATAACTAGATAAGTTACTAGAGCTGAGACATTTTCCAGTTGATCAAGAGAAGACAAAAATCTGGATTAATACTTAAAATGCCTGATTAAAAAAACGTTGACTTTAGCTGGGCATGGTGGTGCAAGCTTGTGATTCCAGCATTCGGGAGGATCACTGTTTGAGGCCAGCCTCAGCTACTTAGTGAGGCCCTCTGCAACTTAGTGGACCTTCAGCGTGTGTCTAATAACTCCCGCCTGGTGAGTTAATCTGGTGGGAATAAAAAATGTGATTATTCATTTCTTTCGACAGGAACTACTTCCTGAATATCTTGCGTATGCCAAACCCCAAAAGGACCCTAGGTGATCAAACGTACTTTTCTGGTTCAGGTGCCGGAGCTGCTTTCTTTTGGACGTGCTTCTGAATGGATGAGAGTGCTTCTGGTGAATACTGGTCAGCATTGGTCTCCAGGTACTTTAAAACATACTCATCTACGTCAAGGATGATGAATCGGTGGCCAAACACTGGGGAGAGTAGCAATATACTGAATTTGGCTGTGTTTCTCTTATGCAATCAGGAATAGAATAATATTAACACTTCAATGATAAATCTACAGGTATCCATTTGCAACCCAAACCAATGAATTTTCAATAGTTGTATGAATTAATATGCAGTAGTTTTCTGTGTTTAGGAAGCTCAGTGTCAGCATCTAATGATACAATCAATACGTGTGACCCGTTAGCGAGGTATGGTAGGTAGGTCATCTTATAATCTAAGTGCTTAGGAGGCTTGCAGGTTTAAGATCAGCCTCGTAACTTAGTGAGACCCTGTTTCAAAATAAAAAAAAAAAAAAATAAAGATAATAAAACTGGGGGGTGTAGCTTGAAGGGAGAATGCTCCTTTGTTCAATCCCCAGTACCACACACACATGAAAAGAGAAATCAGTTGACTTGGAGTTTAATTAATAAAAAAGATGAACTCATTACGCCATTCATATAAAAATTTTAACTTTATCTGAGTTTGAATTTGGCCTAATTACCTCTTAAAAGGCTTAAATGAAGCCAGGTGTGGTGGCACACGCTTGTAACCCCAGTCCTTGGGAAGCTGAGACAGTAGGATCTAGGCTCGTGGCCAGCCTCAGCTATGTAGTGAGGCCCTCCACAATTTAGTGAGACGCTGTTTCAAAATAAAGAGGAAAAAATGGGGCTGGGGGCATAGCGCTGAGGTAGAATGCACCTGGTTCAATCCCAGCACTACAAAGAAAAAAAAAAAGGCTTAAATGAATCACATGACAACTAAGAAGACTCCATTTAACCAGCCAGGAGGAAATCCTGAACTGCGCTTAGACCTACCCTCAATCACAGCGCCGATGAAGAAGTCACCGGGGCCGTAGTAGATGGGGGTGTCCACCGGAGAGGACGGCTTGACAACTTTTGTCCTTCCAAGGTACTTGCCCCCGATGATACCAGAATTTCGAACAGGAGGCTCAAAGATACTAATCATATCAGTGGCTAGAAAATACGAGAAGATAAACCGGCGGTCTTTGTCCTCTGGGATAGGGGATTCCTGGAAAGGTGAAGAGACAATATTATGAGGTCTGGGGTCTATCCGGATTCCCCGTACCTAAATGCCTCCAGGGGCCAGGCATATGATATACACGAAGCAAGCGGGGTTCATAAAATATAAACACACCGTGTACGGGTAGACTGGCGGCCTGGAGAGGCCCTGCCTCACCTAAGAAAGGCCCCCAAAGGAGGGCACCACAGCTCAACTCCAGCTCATGGCCGTCCTGTGGGGACGCAGGCCCGAGCTGAGACATTTTCTAGTTGATCAAGAGAAGACAAAAATCCGGATTAATACTTAAAATGCCTGATTAAAACAACGTTGACTTTAGCCGGGCATGGTAGTGCAAGCTTGTGATTCCAGCATTCGGGAGGATCACTGTTTGAGGCCAGCCTCAGCTACTTAGTGAGGCCCTCTGCAACTTAGTGAGAACCTGTTTCAAATTAAAGAATAAAAAATAGGGCAGGGAAGCCGGGCGTGGTGGCGCACGCTTGTAATCCCCGCACTTGGGAGGCAGAGACAGGAGGATAGCGCAGGTTCGAAGCCAGCCGCGCGCGCTGGCTTAGGAGACCCTGTTTCTAAATAAAAATGTAAAAATAGGTCTGGGAGTGTAGCCCGGAGGTAGAAGGTCTTCCAGGAACCCCAG
Source organism: Muscardinus avellanarius (assembly GCF_963383645.1). Lineage (NCBI taxonomy): Eukaryota > Metazoa > Chordata > Mammalia > Rodentia > Gliridae > Muscardinus > Muscardinus avellanarius. Next base: position 10,474,458 of record NC_137794.1, on the reverse strand, counting down.
TACCACCAAAAAAAAAAAAAAAAAATAGGTCAGGGAGTGTAGCTCGGAGGTTGAATGCCCCCTGGGTTCTATCCTCAGACACACACACACACACACACACACACACACACACACACAAATAAAAAAATAAAAAATAAAAATAAAACATTGACTTCAACTCTCCAACCCTGTCAGTTAACCCTTTCAATTAATTCAAGAAACATGCAATCCCCCCACTTAAAAAAAAAAAAATGTGTGGTCTAAATGTGTGGTCTACATTCTGCCCACAGCCTGCTAGTTTGAGAACTCTTGGCTGGCAATTATATTCAACTCTGCAGACAATGAGATGATTATGCAAGGTTTCATCTTTTTAAAGCATACTTCCTTATATACACAATTTAAAAAATAAAAGTTAAGGGAGGAATGAGTAATAGAAGATGACAAAATTGAAAGTGATTCAGAGAAATTATCTTGTAAAGATAATTTATAAGTCTTGTAAAGACTTTTACTAAATCAAATTACTGAGTGATCACAGTCCTTATAAAATATATTGCAGTTTGCACAAACCTTAACAGATATATTATTCCTGATTGAAATCTTCTTATAGTGCAACGGTGGCACATACCTCCTTATTTAGACCATGCACTTATTTGTTTAATAAATTCTCATCTATCAAAGTAGGTCACTGGGTTTTCTCTTAGTAATATAATTTTCTCATACTACCTCCTAATCTACTTTTTGATTTGAAGCCCATATAATAAAAATAAATTTTAGCTGGGCATGGTGGCACAATCCCAGTATCTTGAAAGGCTGAGACAGAAGGATCACAAGTTTGAGGCCAACCTCAGCAACTTTGTGAGACCTGTTTCAAAATAAAAAAATAAGCCAGGCATGGTGGTACACAACTGTAATCCCAGTACTTGGGAGGCTGAGACAGGAGGGTTGCAGGTTCGAGGACAGCCTCAGCAATGTAGTAAGACATTCAGCAACTTAGTGAGGCCCTGTTTCCAAACAAAACATTAACAGGGCTCTGGGTGTAGTTCAGAGATAGAATGACTCTAATTCTAACCCCTGGCACCATGAAAAACAGATGAATAGATAAATTAATTAATACATAGGGCTGGGAATGTGGCTCAGTGATAAAGCAATCTGGGTTCAGTTCCCAGTACTGTATATACACACATTCACATAAATAATAATAAATTTTAAACAAACACCAGCAACATAGTTAATGCTCTTAATGCTGTTCTCTGCTCTCAAAACCATCAAAGATTCTTTTCTTATCACACTTAGAATAAGATACAAAGGTCTAAGCACAGGTATACATGCGGGTTGGGGAAAGTGATAACGATTTACCAGGGCAGGAAAGAGTATTTTCAAACCTAAAAACATTCTTAATTTTTTTTTTGAACTAAGCTTATACTTATGGAAAGGCTTAATACACAAAATGAAGTATTATCGTGTACCTCTAGCCCAGCTTCCCCTAAAGTTAACATAACCACGGTACAATTACAAAAACCAGGAAAGTGACAGTGGTACAGTGTTGTTAACCCAGCCACTGTCCATATTCAGATGTCACCTGTCTTCACAGGCGTCCTTTTCTTTCAGGACCCCACACTGCGTTTAGTCGCTATTTCTTTTTAGTCTCCTTCCATCCATGATACTTCCTTAGTCTGTTTTTGTCTTCCAGGACCTTGGGTACTTTTGACAACTATTAATCTATCCCGCCTGTTTTTAAAGCTTCATATAAATGGAATTTTAGAACATGTATTTATATTCATTTGTGCCTAGATTTTTACATTCAAAGTTAAGTTTGTATGACTTATCCATATTGCTATTTGAGGCGCTAGGTCATCAAGTTTTATTAAATATAGTTCAGAGCTTGTATACATAAGCCATAATTTATTTATTCAGTCTCCTCTGGATGGACGTAGGTCTATTTTGGATATTTATTATTATGGCTATTATTATAGCTATTATAAATCATACTGGGGCAGGCAGACAATATTCCAAGAGCAATATTCGTATCTTTTGGCGTACATAGAGTGTACCATTTTGGCACAAGCTAGTATACTTGACTACACCAAAAGTGTCTTCTAAGTGGGAGTATCACCGCGTATGAAGAGTTCCCATGGACCCATACTCTCATCCACAAACTAATTCATTCACTGTGTATATCGTTTATAGTAGATTTTTGGTAGATTTTCTTTATCAGATTAAAGAAATTGCTTTTTAAATGAGCGATTTATTCTCTATTTATTAAATGATTTTTTTCCCTTGTGGTTCTGGGGAGTCAATCCAGGGGCATTCTGTCTCAAAGCTACAATCCCAGCCCTTTTAGCATTTTATTTTGAAACAGTGACTGGCTAAGTTACCGCATGCTGGCCTTGATCCGTGATCCTTCTGTCTCAGTGTCCCAAGCACTGGGATTATAGGTATGTGTCACTGTGCCTCGTTATTAAAATATTTATTTTAAAATCACAATAGCTGGGCATGGTGGCATACGCTTGTAATGCCAGCATTCGGGAGGCTGAGACCGGAGGATCACGGTTCGCAGACAGCCTCAGCTACTTAGTGAGGCCCTCCGCAACTCAGTGAGACCCTGTTTCAAAATAAAGAATAAATAATAGGGCTGGGGTGTAGCTCAGAGATCTTATGTCCCTGGGTTCCATCCCCAGACCTGCAATAAATAAATAAATAAATAAATAAATAAATAAATAAATAAAATCACAATAGCATTTTATCAAATTCTTTTTAGATCCTTTTTTTCAAAACTGAAATAGGCCTTTTTGGTTTAATTTTTCCTCTGCTAAAATTCCCAATTTTATTCTCTCTTTCCTTAAATAGAGTAAATATAGTTTTTTTTTTTTTTAAGTGTTTGAGCTGGGTGTGGTGGCGCACGCTTGTAATCCCCACACTTGGGAGGTGGAGACAGGAGGATTGCTCAGGTTCCAAGCCAGCTGTGCTGGCTTAAGAGACCCTGTTTCCAAAAATAAAAAAGTAGAAAATAGCCCGGAGGTAGAAGAGCTTCCAGGAAGCCCGGTACCAAAACAAAACAAAACAAAACAAAAACACAAGTGTTTGAATTTGAGCTGGGCATGGTTGCACATGGTTCTATTTTTTTTTTTTTTTTTTTTTTTTTTTTGCGGGTCTGGGGATGGAACCCAGGGGCATTCGACCTCCGAGCTACACCCCCTGCCCTATTTTTTATTCTTTATTTTGAAACCGGGTCTCACTGAGTTGCAGAGGGCCTCACTAAGTAGCTGAGGCTGTCCGCGAACCGCGATCCTCTGGGTCTCAGCCTCCCGAATGCTGGGATTACAAGCGTGCGCCACCACGCCCGGCTTTGCACATGGTTCTAATTCCAGTACTTGGGAGGCTGAGATTAGGAGGACTGCAGATTTGAGAAGAGTCTCAGCAAGTGGTGAAACTCTCACCCTAACGAGACTCTGTTCCCAAATAAAAATTAAAATAGAGCTGGGGGTTTAGCACAGAGGTAGAATGCCCCTGGGTTCAATCCCCAGTGCCACAAAAAAAGTGTTTAATTTTTAACTTATATTTATCTCCAAACTCCAGTAGTTTTCTAATCTCTCAAAGACAGTGTCTATTAAATTGGCATGATTCAATTCATTACTTTTAATGAATATGAAATTTATCAAGTTAAGTTAGGCATGGTAGTATACACCTAAAATCCCTGTACCTGGGATGTTGAGACAGGGGATCGCTGGCTCAAGGCCAGTCTCAGCAACTCAGTGAGACCCTGCTTCAAATTTAAAAATAAAATAGGAGCCGGGCGTGGTGGTGCACGCTTGTAATTCCAGCGCTTAGGAGGCTGAGACAGGAGGATCCCAGGTTCGAAGCCAGCCTCAGCTATTTAGGGAGGCTCTCGGCAACTTAGTGAGACCCTGTTTCCAAATAAAGTATGAAATAGGTCTGGGAGTATAGCCCAGAGGTAGAAAAGCCCCTGGGTTCCACCCCCAGTACCACAAAAAATAAATAAATAAAATAATATAGGGCTGGGAGTGTGGCTTGGAGGTAGAATATCTTTGGGTTCAATCCCCAGTACTCCCCCAAAATATGTATGTATGTACGTATGTATGTATGTATGTATATATATATATGTGTGTGTGTGTGTGTGTGTGTGTGTGTGTGTATATGTATATGTGTGTCAAGCTCAATATCACAGATAATGCTTTAATTTAGTAAGACATGATCTCTACACTAAGAACATCACATTACCCTGGAAAGGTACATAAATGCATAAATTATTTGAATATAGCACAGACTTTCATAACTCTTTCATAAAGAGGCAAAAAGGTCTGTCAACACTTGAGGAGCAGAAGGGAGAACTCGGGGCACTGAATACCGTCCAGCCTTCCTGAAGACTGGTTGCCAGATCCAGTGTTTGTTCGAGTAAACACATAACTCTGATACCTGTTGTTTTACAATTTATAGACAAAATGTAAAATTATACACAGCACTAAGAATAACAGGATCCGCCGGGTGTGGTGGCGCACGCTTGTAATCCCCGCGCTTGGGAGGCTGAGACAGGAGGATCGTACAGGTTCGAAGCCAGCCTCAGCTACTTAGTGAGGCTCTCAGTAACTTAGTAGACCCTGTTTCCAAATAAAATATAAAATGGGTCTGGGAGTATAGCCCAGAGGTAGAAACCACTGGGTTCCACCCCCAGTACCACCAAATAATAATAATAATAATAATAATAATAATAATAATAATAAATAAAGAATAACAGGATCTTAGTATACAGAAACGAACCTCACCATTATAGCCAGATACCGAAGCACCTTGTTGTCGTTGAGCAGCATCTTAACAATGTCTTTTTTGGGAGCTTTTGGAATGAGAGCGAAGCAATTCTGAGCAGAATCTTCAATTAGCCCATAACCATTATAAGGAGGTAATTCCTAGAGATATACAGGAAGCAAGAAGTAAAGCAGATTGTATTTTTGTTAAAATGACATTAGAGTTAACTATAACTTAAAACAGCAACAACAATAACTTCGTAAAACACTTCTTCAGAAACAATCTCTACTCGGGCATGGTGGCACATGCCTGTAATTCCAATAATTGGGAGGCCAAGACAGAAGGGTCACAGGTTCGAGGCTGATCTCAGCAACTCAGCGAGGCCCTCAGCCATTTGGTGAGACCCCATTTCAAAATAAAAAATAAAATAGGCCGAGGGTATAGATCAGAGGTGGTGTACCTGACGGTTCAATCCCCAGTTCCAAAACAAGCAAAAGAAAATAACTTCTATATACACAAATATAGATAACATCACTCATTTCTTTTCTCTTTATCATTTGACGTTACGTTTACTCATCACAGAAGTTACTAACGATGCCACAGGGCAATGGCTGGGCTAGATGGACCTTCTTAGTGATGCCCACTGAGTCCTACCACCAAGCAGGATCGAGTCCTCCTGCCAACCCCCCTGCAAATGGCCTGCTAGCACCCTGGGAGTGGAAGCCCCTGGCTCTGTCTGTGATCACTTTGTCTGGAGAGCTGACTTCAGCCTGGTCGGTCTGGAAACCATTTTCTCAAATCACCCAAACCGTGTGTGCAATTGTGTGTCTTGGAGTTGGGGCTGGAGGAGAGGTGCTCAGAGTGTGATTTGTGCTCTTTTTTCTACTACGTACCGTCATATTTTTTATATTTTTGTTTCTTGATTCAGGCCTCACAAAAGAGGATGGCAGCTATGCTTTTGGAGAATTCTGTTCACTACTTCACACAGGGCCCTTTCCACTTAGAAAACCAAACTCCAGATGCAAATTATTTGATGAGTTAGCATGTAGGTATTGGTTGAACTTATATGTTTTGTTCAGGTTCTCTGAAGAGCTCAAAGCATTTTTGTAGAAGGCTAAGATTAGCGTCTTCTTCTGTGTCGATACAAGGCAAACATCAGTGGTGGGTTCTTTTCTGTTGTCTTCTTTTTTCTATGTTTTCTCAAGAAACTCAGCCTGTTCTTTTTTACTTATAGATATTTCCCTTGAAATTTTTTTCGAATATTGTATTCAGATAATTTATCAAACTAGTCTCTGCAGTCTCTAGTACTCTCAATAGCATGTTACCCCAACAACAGACGGCTCCATTATGTCCATCCAGGGTGTGCCACTTGGAAAGCTAAGCCTTGCTGCTGGCCAGGACCGCAGTTAATGTGATACCCTTAGCCAGAATATGAGTAGTGGATTCGGCAGATGGACAATGACCTCCTTTGCTTTGACTGTAAAACCATCACTCAGTGAATATGCAGACACCTCAGGCTGAGATATGACAAGCTAAACATCTTTATATACCTTAAAGAATATTTTAGGCCAAAGATATGCAATATTTTATAGAATATGAGTAGTGGATTCGGCAGATGGACAATGACCTCCTTTGCTTTGACTGTAAAACCATCACTCAGTGAATATGCAGACACCTCAGGCTGAGATATGACAAGCTAAACATCTTTATATACCTTAAAGAATATTTTAGGCCAAAGATATGCAATATTTTATAGAAAAAATTAAAGTGATGGCAAACCTTTTAAGAAAGGTTATTCTGACTGAATTTCCTATTAATAGTATCTGAAAATTACTATTTATTTATACAAGACAAACACTGGATATTATGAATCTTTTTAAATTGAACAGATTTAAAAAAAACTTATTTTCATCCTTCTTCGATTATCAGATTGTGGATCTTTCCATATGTAGTTCTTTGGTGAGCTACTTTATTACATATTCTTTGCCCTTTTCTATTGAGTATTCATATAGGAGTTTTTTTTTTTTCCATTTCTACATACACTGAAGACTTTCTTTCCTCCCCACACGCCGACCTCTCATCCATTACCTGTTTTACTGGAGGTGGCTCCTGCTTGCTGACGTCAATACTTGGTAAATCAGAGATGCCAAATTTCTCTTTGTAGAACTGTCGGGTAAATGGATCACAGTCATAAATGAAGAAGGTTCTCCCGAGGATAGTGACTGGCTTCCCAACAATGAAGTCCTTGGCGGTGTACCACTCCAACACCTCTTGGTCGGAGATCTCCAGCACGCACTGGGGGAAGGTCTCTAACATAAGGTGGGATTAGAGGGAAGAGAAGAAAGAGTCTATGAAGAAAGAAAGACATAGACAAGAGCTGTGACAAGTTCACTCCATTCCCACAAGAATATAAGGCTGTATGTCTCTATCTGTTGATAGGACACACAATTTCCCAGATGGTTTTTATCACGTCCCTTTTCCATACGCAGCTGGCACCGTCACCAAAAGTCACGAAGCTTGCAACCCATTTATGCGGCCATCCAACATTTATTAGTGACTACCTAGGTACTAAGCGCACAGCTAAATACTGGGATTACAGCGATTAATTATATAAACACAATTCCTACCTTCAGAGAGAAAATACTCTGGGGACACAGATAGTAAACAAGTATATAAACAGTGGCTTCATGTCAAGTGACACCACGGCTATGAGGACAGTGTGACCTAGTACTGGGGCCAGGGGTTGGTCAAGCAGTCAACAAGATGATTATAGTAACCCACCCACATGGGAATCAAAAAGTTTTCAAATATGGAATTAGTCTTGCATTGTGTGTGTGTGTGTGTGTGTGTGTGTGTGTGTGTGTGTGTGTGTGTGTGTGCGTGTGTGGTACTGGGGTTCCTAGAAACCCTTCTACCTCCGGGCTACACTCCCAGACCTATTTTTTTTATATTTTCATTTGGAAACAGGGTCTCTTAAGCCAGCGCGGCTGGCTTCGAACCAGCGCGATCCTCCTGTCTCCGCCTCCCAAGTCCGGGGATTACAAGCGTGCGCCACCACGCCCGGCAAGTCTTGCATTTTTTAATACATCCGGTTTTGCCATAGTGTTTTACGAGAACTAAGGGTTAACGCGTTTAACACTGATTCCCGGCAGTCTGGTTTTCCTGATAATCGTGAGTCAGTAACTGCTGGTAAAGTGCCCATTTTACAGCTGTAGCCACAAAAGTTGAAGGCAGCTCCCTGATCACACAGACAGTGGGAAGTAGGCTGGTATTCTCCTAACTAGTCACTGCTAACATGAAAAAATAGGATGAGATGCAGTTTCTCCTGTATTAGAAATAAAGGCTTGATCTCCAGCAGCTGAGCATGAGAAAGGGTGCGCTAGTATTTCCCCAGTCATGCAACTTAAGAGTCGTACAACCCAAGGGGTTCCTCTCTCAGTATATTCCCATTCTTTGTCTTTATCATAGTCTAATGTTTGTTATCTCTAAATGGCAGAAATTTTAGGCTCATTTAAGTATTCTAGAAGGGCAAATGTAGTATATGAATCCCAGTGTCACAGAAACCTAAGAAGGTTTGATATGGGGTCAATTATAAAGAATACATATGATAGGCGGTAGTTAAGATATTTAAAATAGGGCACAGATTCAATTATTGCTATTTAGGAATGCAAGCTGTGTTAGCAGTTTTTCTCAAATCTGTTTTTGTTTTTGTTTTTGGTACTGGGGATTGAACCCAGAGACATTCTACCTCCAAGCTATACCCCCAGACCTATTTTTATTATGTTTTTTGTCGTGCTAGATATTGAACCCAGGGACATTCTACCTCTAAGTTACATACCCAGTTCAATATTTTATGCTTTATCTTGAAACTGGGTCTCACTAAGTTGTGGAGGGGCTCACTAAGTAGATGAGGTTGGCCTCAAATCAGGATCCTCCTGTCTCAGCCTCCCAAATATGGGATTATAACCATGTGCCACCACACCCAGTTTATTCTTCATTTTTTGAAACAGGGTCTCACTAAGTTACCGAGGGCCTCACTAAGTAGCTCAGGCTGGCCACAAACCCACGATCCTTCTGTCTCATCCTCCCAGGTACTGGGATTATAAGCATGTGCCACCAAGGCCAGCTTTTCTCATTTTTTTTAAGAGACATTTAATGTGAATCCTGTACATTTAAAAATTCTATTTTTTTGCTTCCTTTTACAAATAACTTTTGTCAAACTCATTCTCCTCTTCTTCACCTGAAATCACTTTAATATACAGCTTTTAAAAACTGATAGTTGGGCATGGTGGCACACGCTTATAATCCCAGCATTTGGGAGGCTGAGACCAGAGGATTGCGGTTTGCGGACAGCCTCAGCTACTTAGTGAGACCCTTTGCAACTCAGTGAGACCCTGTTTCAAAATAAAGAATTAAAAAAAAAATAGGGCTGGGGGTGTAGGTCAGAGATAGAACGCCCCTGGGTTCCATCCCCAGTACCGCAAAACAAAACAAAACAAAACTGATACATAAAAAATAGAAAGAAAGCAAAAAGAAATATTGAAATGTTATCTTTAAGTCATCAAAAGCTTGGTATCAGACAAATGAAACTGTTATGTGAGATTATCATTTTTAATTTTAGATAAATTGCCATAATACTAGATGTCAACTACTAAGCCAAGCATGGGAGGGAGGGATAGGGAGAGAATGGGGTGGGGATTGGGTGGGGGCTGACTGGGAAAAGTGTGCATGTATGTCTACAAAAGTATGTATCCTACTATGATGTATGAATACAGTGCACCAATAAAAATATATATATATAAAGACTAAAAATAAATAAATAAATAAATTTTTAAAAAATGACGTATATTAATAGAGTACTGAGAGATGCTTTGTGTAATGCTTAAATCAGATTAAACATATCTATCCTCCTCAGATGTTTATTTCTTTATGGTGAAAATATTCAAAATCCTATGTTAGGTTTTTTGGAATTTAGAGTACATAATTGTTTCCTATACTCACTGCAACAACACACAGAACTTCCTGCTTCTGTCGAACTTTAACCTAGTGCCCACTGATCAACCCAGCCCATCTCTCTTCCCGCTCTCAACTTGTATGAGAGCAACTCCGTAATGTCCCAATGGTACTTATCTGTGTGTGGGTTATTTCACTTAATAACTTAATGATCTCCGGTTTTATCCATGCTGTTGAGACAGCATGGCATTCTACCTCCCAGCTACACCCCCTGCCCTCTTTTTTTATGCTTTATTTTGAAACAGGGTCTCACTCAGCTGTGGAGGCCTCACTAAGGGGCTGAGGCTGGCCACAAACCTGTGCTCCTCCTGTCTCTGCCTCCCCAGTACTGTTACCGGGCTGGGATTACAAGCGTGCGCCACCACGCCCAGCCTCATTCTTTTCTAAATAGCTGAACGTTTTTCCATTGTGAACACAACCACAGTTTCTTTTTCCACTCATCAGCCGCTGGTTTCTGTTGCTTGGCTCTTGTGAACGCCGCTGCGGTGAACACGGGCGTTCGGATGTCCCTCTCACGTTGATTTCATTTTCTTGGAATGTATGTTCAACTGTGCGACCGCTAGGTCATATGGAAGTGTATTTTTAGTTTTTGGAGAAGTCTCCATTATTTTCTGCAACAGCTCTCCTGGCTTACATCCTAGCAGGCATGCAAGGGTTCCCTTGCACACCGCCTCACCAGCACTTGCAATCTTTCGCCTGCTCACTCTGGCTGGAGTGAGGCGACATTTGACTGTGGTTTTGACTTGCATTTCCCTGGTGATTAGTGCTGTTGAACATATTCATGTGCCTGTGGGCCATCTGTGTGTCCTCTTTAAAGGAACACCCACTTAGGTCTAGTGTCCTTTTTTTTTTTTTTTTTTGGTGGTACTGGGTGTGGAACCCAGAGGCTACCTCCGGGCTATACTCCCAGACCTATTTTATATTTTATTTGGAAACAGGGTGTCACTAAGTTGCTGAGAGCCTCACTAAGTAGCTGAGGCTGGCTTCGAACTTATGCGATCCTCCTGTCTCAGCCTCCCAAGCGCGGGGATTACAAGTGTGCGCCAATACGCCCGGCAATTTTTTTTTTTTTTTTTTTTTTTTTTGGTGGTACTGGGGGTGGAACCCAGAGGCTTTCTATCTCTGGGCTATGCTCCCAGACCTATTTTATATTTTATTTGGAAACAGGGTTTCACTAAGTTGCTTGAGAGCCTCACTCAGTAACTGAGGCTGGCTTCGAACCTGCGCGATCCTCCTGTCTCAGCCTCCCAAGTGCGGGGATTACAAGTGTGCGCCAATACGCCCGGCTCTAGTGCCCATTTTTAAATTGGGCTATTTTACTTATTTATCTTCTGCTATTGAGTTTTTGGAGTTCCCTAGATGCTAAACACTTATCAGAAGAATTATTTGCAAATATTTTCTCTCATTATGTAAGTTGTTTCTTTTCTCTGTTGACTGTTTGCTGACAGAAGCTTTGTAGTTTTATATATTCCTATTGGTCTAGTTTGCTCTTGTTTTTTCTACTTTTGGGGTCTTGCCCCATCCAAAAAAAAAAAAAAATCCTTGCCAATACCAACGTCTGGAGTGAATCTGCTATGTTCTCTCCTAGTACTTTCATAGTTTGGGGTCTTATGTTTATATATTCAACTCATTTTGAGTTGATTGTTGTAACTGCATGTTGATACCCAATTTTCTCAGCACCATTTATTGACAAGTGTCCTTTCTCTCGTGCACGTTCTTAGCGCCTCTGTCCAAAAGCAGCTGGCTGTAGAGGCGTGGGTTTACTTGCAGGCTCCATTCTGTTCCATTGGTGTATATATGCATTTTTTATGCCAATAGCATTTGTTTTGATTATTATAGCTTTATGTTATAGCTTGATATTAGGCAGTATAATGCCTTCAGTTTTCCTTTTTCTCGAGATAGCTTTAGCCATTTATTTGGGTGTGTGTGTGTGTGTGTGTGTGTGTGTGTGTGTGATTCCATACAAATTTTATGACTTTTTTTTCTAACTCTGAGAAGAATGTTGTTGGCATTTTAATAGATATATCATTGAATCTATTCATTATTTCAGGTAATATGGACATGCTAACCATGATCCACATAACTGATTCTTCCAATCCATGGATATGGGATGTCTTTCCATTTTTTGTCTGTTCTCTTCAGTTTATTTCATCAACATTTTATACTTTCCATTGTAGAGATATTTCACCTCTATTCCTAAGTAGTTTTTTTTGTAGCTATTGTAAATAGAATTGCTTTCTTGATCTCTAGTTCAGATATTTTACCGTTGGCATATAGCAATGTTACTGAATTTTTTATACATTTAAGATCATTCCCTATTCAAACAGTGGCGATTTAAGTCCCTCTTTTCCAATTTGAATACCTTTATTTCTTTCTACTGCATGATTGTTCTTGCCAGGATTTTCAGCATTATATTGCATAAAAGAGATAAAAATGGGCATCTTTGTCTTGTTCCCGATCTTAGAAAGATTTCAGCTTTTTGCCCACTCAGTGTAACATTAGCTGTTAGTTTCTTCTAGTTCACTTTTATTATGTTGAGGTACATTCATTCTTTAATTAATTTATTTGGTATTTTTATTATGAAGAGATGTTGAATTTTATTGAATGCATGTCTGAATCTAGTGAGATGATAAGCCAGTGTTTGTCCTTCATTCTGTTAATATGATCTACCATATTTATTGATCTGCATATGTTGAACCATCTTTCTATCCTCAGTATGAATTCCACTTGATCACTGTGAAGAATCTTTGTAATCTGCTGTTGGATGGAATTTGCTAGCATTTTATTGAGAATGTTTGCATTTATATCCATCAAGGATTTTGGCCTATAATTTTCTTTTTTGTTGTGCCCTTGTCTTGTTATGGTATCAGAGTAATTCTGGCATCATAGAATGTGTTTAGAAAAATTCCCTCCCTTTCATTTTTTTAGAATAATTTACTTTGTTGTTATTGTGTCTTTGATTATGCCATTAGGGCAATGCTGGCATCATAGACTGTGTTTAGAAGGATTTCCTATTTCTCAATTTGGGGGGGAATAATTTAAGAAGAATTGGTATGATATTTTCTTTTCATACTTGGTAGAACTTAGCAGTGAAGCTGTCTAGTCTTGGGCTTTCCTTTAATGGAAGACGTTTTATTACAGATTCAATCTTGTTATTTGTCATTTGTCTGTTCAGGTTTTCTATTTCTTATGCTTAAATCTGGTCCAGGGATTTGTGCTTTTCTTCTAGGCTATCAATTTTATTGCCCTATAACTGTTCATCACAACCCCTAATGATCTGTGGTGTCAGCTGCAGTTTATCTCTGTTGTTTTTATTTCTTTTCTTCTTTCTTAGTCTAGGTAAGGGTTTATCAATTTTATTTTCTTGAAGAGCAAGCGTTTTGATCTGGTTTTCCTAGTTCTTTGAGATGCAGTGATAGTTTATGTGAGATCAGCATGAACTAGAGAATACCTAAAAAGAGTGGTCCATCCTGTCCGCTGGGCTGCGTAGGCTTGTACGTCTCATTCATTCAGTGGCCTATGTCAGGCACGGTAGGCTTCTGCCTGCCTCTGGGCAGAATCGCTATGGAGGGCAGCCCCAGGCCCCTCTGTCACTAACGTGCAGCTTCTTTGAGTGAATGTGGACCATGTGGACTGTGTTTTGAGTGGATTTTACATTCTGTAAATATTATTACATAATCCCATCTTTTTTTCCTGCACAGCACTATTTTTAAGACTAATCTATTTGCTTTCTGCACACATCTTGTTTATTGCTTCTAACTATAGCATATTAATCAAGATGCACCTTCACCATATTTTATCTACTCTCTCAGTGACTTAAAAAAAACCCTCTAACTTCTTTCCCAAAATAACACAGCATTCGAAACAAAAAACCTTATGCCGGCCAAGCAATACATGTGCACAGGTTGATTTACCCCTCAGACTGTCAAACTTGCTCAGTCTCTAATTGAGATGAACTTTTTGCCCAATACTTGGAATTTCTTATCTCCTAGTTCCCAAAAATGTAGTGATAAGGAAAAAAAAAATCAATGAAAGCGTTTACAGAATTCTGTCACCCACTCGAACACGAGAGACGTCACTACAGCAGGTCAGAATGACATTTTTATGAGAAAACTCTTCAACCGCTAAGTCAGTAGGCAAACAAGCCTACTGTCCCAGGAGCTGGCGAGCTGCAGCCCTCTCTCTGTCCTGCTCACTCTCTGAACTGAGTGGGATCTGAGCAACTGGGCTCCACCCCTTCTGAGTCAGACTTGTCTTTCCCAATCACAAGTTAAACCACAGAGAAGCCTCCTATTTACAAAGTAGCTGAGAGGAGAAGCAAAGTTGGGAAAGCGTACGAGAACTGCTGAGCCGTACCCTTAAATGAAAACAGGCCTGTTGGAAAAATGTAATAAAATCCAATCCTAAAGTGCTTCTGTTCAGAAGCCTGGTTCTACCTTTCCTTCAGGTTTTGCTTCTTTGATCCGCACCCCGAGCATCCCCACCAGGATGTCGGCGGGTGTGTGTGTGTGTGTGTGTGTGTGTGTGTGTGTGTGTGCGCCTGAACCAAGGGGCAAGTCAGAGGAGGAAGTGACGGGAAAGCCACTTGCCGAGCACGGGGAAAACACAGCTGGAGTTTCCCAATGTAAAGGAACAACCATGCTCAGTGGGTTTACTCCTTCACGATCCCAAAGGAATCTCAAGAACAGAGAATAAGTTGAATCAAACATACTGGCATTTTTCACCAAAACTTTGGGCATTCGCTGCCGGTTCATCAGGAGCGGGAATGGGTCTCTCCCGTTGTTTCGTTCATGGACCTCTCGAATCTCTACCGTGTCATCCATAAGATAGTAATGGATGATGTAGTTCCTACATTCGCCATACATGCTGTCTGTATCATCCCAGATTGCATAGAATCGGAGAACCTTGGAGAAATCCAAAGTAATAACTTAAGTAAGAATCCTACAAGTGAAGATTTTTGTTTTGTTTTGTACTGGAGATTAAACCCAAGGGCAGTCCACCTCCCAGCTACACCTTCAGCCCATTTTGTTTATTTTGAACCAAGGACTCCCTAAATTGCAGACAGGTTGGTCTCTGCAATTCTCCTGTCTCAGCCTCCCAGCTAACGGGATTACAGGCATTATCCACTGCATCCAGCTCAAAAGTGGAGAATTTGACTTCATTTTAGCACTGATATATCAGACAATGATGAAAAGATTAGCTGGAAAGACTTAAATAATTTCAGATGGTAAAATGAAAAAGAGAACTATTCATTAAAGGTAAAAAAAATAATTCTAAAATTATATACCAAATAGTAATAGCTAGATAAAATAGAAAAGAAAAAAGTACTAAGAAAAACGGTAGCTTACTTTGACCCAAAATATTAGTCAGTGAAAGAAAAACTGAATTAAAAGTGCAATGGGTTCTCTGTGCAGTTGTTCATACACATAGTAATAAAGAAATGATTCAATGGGACCAGCACATTTTGGGGAGAAGAAACAGTCAATGGGAAATGGGACATGGATATAACTCAGGAATTGTTTTAAGATGTAAATGTCGAGTCACAAAACTTAACTCCACAATGTTCTTCAGATCTCAAGCAAGAAACTTGGGTACTGGCATAGCTCTAACTCCAGATGAAACCAGAAAGACAGTGGCGTATCCAATGGCTAAATTATAGATACAATGCCCCCAAACAGTTATCAACACAGCTATTAAAGCAGCTGCCAGTAAACCACCACCCTGTTTTTAAATAAAGAACCTACCTGCCTGAGTCACTTACTTGCTTGTCAAAGGTGAGAAATTGTTTGAGTTGATCGAAGTCCGATGGGGTCACGTATTTTCGCAGGGGCTGTTTCCGGAGTTCAGTGTAAGGATCGAGAGCCATCTTCTCTGGCGGATTTAACTCAATTCCTTGACTTTCCAAAAACACCTAAATAATTCACTATTAATTATTATTACAATTAATAATTCACAATTAATTAATCAGCTTTCTTAGAGCTTCATAGAATAAGAAATAAACTCTTACGCATATGTGGTGGCACACACCTGAAATCCCAGTTCTTGGGAGGCTGAGACAGGAGGATCACGGGTTCAAAGCCAGCCTCAGCAATTTAGCAAGGCTCTCAGGAATCTGAGTCAGACTGTTTCCAAATAAAAAACAAAATAGGACTAGGTGTGTAGCTCAATCTCCAGCAACATAATAAAAAAAAAGAAAGAAATTCTTGGTATCAAAATAAATGTAATAAGTGTCAGTGCCATTGCTCAAATTCACCCTTGGTTTGCAGTTTAGCATGTCATAGAAACAGACCCCAAAAAATATAAAAAGAAAAAAAGTACTGTCTCCAATCAATTCAGCTCTATAATGTAGGTAACTGTTGGTAATTATTTGGAGTAGTCTATATTATAAAATTACTATGTAATATGCTAAACTGGTAGGGAGATATGATGATAGTAAAGTAACTGAATTCAAGTATGAATTTAGAGCAATCGTGCTAGGTACCCAAAGCTGAAAGTCCTAGGGTTACTCCATATGCAAGACTGCTTAAAGGCACACATCCGGAACCCACCATGGTTCCAAACCTAATGTAGCTTATTCTCGATACAGAAGAAAGCTGTACAATGGCGAATCCTGTGCCAACTTTCTAACTCACTGTACAAAGGTATGATTAAGTTCCTCTCGTTTACCAAAACGAAAAGAAAGCGTATCCAACTAGCTATTTTAGACTGGAAAATGTTTTTAACAAATCAAAGATAAAGCAAGTGCTCAGGTCTCACTAGAAAAATTCAAAGAAAGCATCTGAATTTGGCAAGAGCTTCAATTTTATTACATTAATGATAAATAGATACGTGATTTTCAGAGTCATTATACCTTTTAATGCATCTTAACATTTCATCCTCTTAAAAGCACCTAGCTAGCTGAGCATGGGGCAGCATGCCAACAATCCCAGCCACTAGGAGGCTGAGGCAGGAGGAGAGCAAGTCTGAGGCTCACTTGGGCAACTTAGTGAGCACTTCTCAAAATAAAAATTTAAAAAGGGAGCCGGGTGTGGTGGCGCACACTTGTAATCCCTGCACTTGGGAGGCAGAGACAGGAGGATTGCACAGGTTCGAAGCCAGCCGCGTACACTGGCTTAGGAGACCGTTTCCAAATAAAAATATAAAATAGGTCTGGGAGTGTAACCTGGAGGTAGAAGGGCTTCCAGGAACCCCAGTACCACCAAAAAAAAAAAAAAAAAAAAAATCTAAAAAGGTGCGGAGGGCCGGGTGTAGTGGCGCACACTGTAATCCCAGCATTCGGGAGGATGAGACTAGAGGATCGCAGTTTGTGGACAGCCTCAGCTACTTAGTGAGGCCCTCTGAAACTTAGTGAGACCCTGATTCAAAATAAAAAATAGGGCAGGGATGTAGCTTGGAAGTAAGATGTCCCTGGGCTCAATCCCCACACCTGGAAAAAAAAAGGAGGCTGAGGGTGTAGGTCAGAGGCAGCATGCTCTACTGTTCAATTCCCAGTATGGAAAAATAAATAAATAAAAATTTAAAAAGTACCACAATAACTGTATGACTTCATGATACCTGTTTATATTGGTTTTGGGTTTTTTTGTTTGTTTGTTTTTTGTGGTACTGGGGATTGAACCCACGAGCTACACCCCCAACTCTATTTTTTATTCTTTATTTTGAAACAGGGTCTCAGTTACAGAGGCCTTACTAAGTGGCTGAGGCTGGCTGCGAACCGGCGATCCTTCTGTCTCAACCTTTCAGATACTGTGAATACAAGTGTGTGCCACCATGCCCCGCTCCTGTTTATATTGTAAAAATAAAAATTCATCAAAAACTTGGGAAATTATGGAAGAATTTGGGTAATTTATTAGAAAATACACAGAACTCAGGGCCTGAATCTGTGGATGCTGGTTTGGGCTCCACTATCACCTAGCATATAGACGCAGTATGTAAAGAGTTACTAAGGACTCCAAGATCTTTTCAATATAAAAATATTATAATCTTAACTTCTCTTACACTGTTGAGCTGAAGGTAATGACTCACACAAAAAATTTCCCTTGAAATGAAGGGTTAGTACAATAGAATTAATGATCAAAGCATTTGATCAATGCTTTTCTCTCTTCTGTTACAATCCAACACATAATCAGGCACCTTTTTTTTTTTTTTTACCTTACCTGGCAGAAATGTAGAATCTTCCTGAAGTTGACTGTTTTTCCTAGCTTAAAAAAAAAAAAATGCAAGCCAGGCGTGGTGGCACACACTTGTAATCCCAGTACTTGGGAGGCTGAGACGGGAGGATCGAGGTTCGTGGCCAGCCTCAACTACTTAGTGAGGCCCTCCTCAACTTAGTGAGACCCTGTTTCAAAATAGAGAATAAAAAATAGGTGGGTGTAGCTTGGAGATAGAATGCCCCTGGGTTCCATTCCCAGGACTGTAAACAAAAAATAAAAAATAAAAAAAGAAAGAAAGCCTAAACTCTTTGAAGATATCATTTTAAAATGTCCCAAGAGAAGCCAGGCATGGTGGCGCATGCTTGTAATCCCTGCACTTGGGAGGCTGAGACAGGAGGATGGCAGGGGTTCGAAGCCAGCCTCAGCTACTTAGTGCAGCTTTCAGCAACTTAGTGAGACCCTGTTTCCAAATAAAATATAAAAAAGGTCTGGGAATATAGCCCGGAGGTAGAAAGCCTCTGGGTTCCACCCCCAGTACCACCAAAAGAAAAAAAAAAAAAGTCCCAAGAGAAAATGGGATGTCTTTGAGGCAAGAGAAGGAGTCATTTCTCAAAGTAGCAAAGGTGCAGGGGCAGGTCTCTGAGGGCAGGACCTGACATGAGCTCGGTGGCAGTGCTCTGAGCTCACCTGCAGCCTAACCTCCAGAAGCAGGCCTTCGGAGCCCCAGGACCTTCTTACCAGGCACCCAGCCTCAGGGAGGGGCCCTAGACCTCAGACAGTCTACCAGCCCTGCCTGTGGGACCGTTAGCCTAGGAGGGAGGCCGCTTCCTTACTGTTCATAGGGCTTGGAATCCGTGGCAAAGCTCAGTTTCTAGAAAGACCTTTTGTTATAGACTGAATGTTTGGGTGCCCTCAAATTCATATGTTGAACTTCTAACCCCGAACATGGTAATTTGGAGATAGAGCCTTTATAGCAGTAATTAAGGTTGAATGAAACTATAATCCAATCAGGTGAGTGTCTTTATAAAATACACTTGGAAGCCTGGTGTGGTGGCTCACACCTGTAATCCCATGAATCAGGAGGCTGAGACAGGAGGATCCCATGGTTTAGACCAGCCTCAGCAACTTAGCAAGACCCTGTTTCAAAAATTAAAAAAGGCTGGGTGTGTAGCTCAGACACAATGCCCCTGGATTTAATCTCTAGTACTAAAAATAAACAAACAAAACCCCCCAAATTCAAAATTTATGAACTAGAGAAAGTGACAAGTTTTCTTGTTTTTTTTTTTTTTGTTTGTTTGTTTTGTTTTGTTTTTGTGGTACTAGGGATGGAACCCAGGGACCTTCTACCTCTGGGCTACAACCCGGACCTATTTTATATTTTATTTGGAAACAGGTTCTCACTAAGTTACTGAGAGCCTCACTAAGTGGCTGAGGCTGCACAATCCTCCTGTCTCAGCCTCCCAAGGACTGGGATTACAAGCGTGTGCCACCATGCCTGAAAAAAAAACTTTTCTTACATCAAGAAACTTTCTCAGCCAGGCATGATGGCACATGCTTGTAATCCCAGAATTTGGGAGGCTGAGACAGGAGGATCAAGGTTGGAGAACAGCCTCAGCTACTTAGTGAGACCCTTTGTAACTCAATGAGACCCCGTTCCAAAATAAAGAATAAAAAATAGGGCTGGGACTGTATCTGGGAGGTAGAATGCTCCTGGGTTCAATCCCCAGTACCGCAAAAAAAAAAAAAAAAAAAAAAGTATTTTTAAGCCAGGTGTGGCAGCGGCAGCCCACACTTGTAATCCCAGTACTTGGGAGGCTAAGACAGGAGGATACAGGTTTGAAACCAGCCTTGGCAACTTAGTTAGGCCCTCCACAATTTAGTGAGAACCTGTTTCCAAATAAGAAACAAAATCATGTTGTGGGGGTATAACTTGGAGGTAGATGCTTCTAAGTTCAATCTCCAATACCAAAAAAAGAGGGTTTTTTTGTCATTCAAAATGAAATATTTTATATATATGTATATATTTATATACATATATATAACATATATATGTATATATTTTGCAGTACTGGGGGTGAAACCCAGGAGCTTTTCTATTTCCGGGCTATACTCTCAGACCTATTTTATACTTTATTTGGAAACAGGGTCTCACTAAGTATTTAGCTTTTTGTGTGGGGGGGGGTTTGGGGATGGAACCCAGGGGCATTTGACTTCCGAGCTACACCCCCAGCCCTATTTTTTATTCTTTATTTTGAAACAGGGTCTCGCTAAGTTGCGGAGGGCCTCACTAAGTAGCCGAGGCTGTCTGCGAATCGTGATCCTCCGGTCTCAGCCTCCCAAATGCTGGGATCACAAGCATGTGCCACCATGCCTGGCTAGTATTTAGTATTTTTAATTAAGCTGTTTCAATACTATTTCAAACAAATGCCAACTGGAAGACCAAGGCTAGGAATTCAGAGGAAACAATCTCCCAAACAATAAGGGAGCACCAAGGTATTATTTTTAAGACTTAAAAATAGTTTTATTTCAGGATTCCTTTGGATAACAAGTCTCCTTCAAATATAGCCAAGCATCATTTATAAAACTATATATAAATTGCCCCAAAATGGGGGTTCCTTGATAATAAAGGCAGTATTACTTTTATACATGCAAATTTAAGTCAAAATGGCCATGCCCTTCCTCTTCCTCTCTCATCCCGTTAGAGCTGTCACCTCCCTACTCTGTCTGAACTGCCATTGGAGCTGATTTCTTGCCAAATGATTCAGCTATGGTCAAGTTTGATTTTAAGTGAATATCTATTAATATCATCCTGAAAAAAATGCTGCTGCATAGTGCTGGCATTTATCAGCACATATACACAGATAATTAACCTGCATAATATCTCACAGAGGACAGATTACCAGTGTCCTCCCTTTACCCTAATAAATGAGTACATTCTGCTGTAAATAGGAGTGATGCCTCAGATGCTACAACTTCCCAAAATACACGAGTTACCTGTGTGAACTGGTCACAGTCAACGATGCGGAAAGTTTTGCCGTAGATGGTGAGGTCTATTCCTCGGTTGAGGTCTTTCCAGTGGTAGTGGTCTCCCACGTCGTTCTTGGCTATCCGCTGGCGTTTGATGAACTTGCCCTGAGGGATGCCAGAGTTCTCTACAATGGGCTCCATGACAGACATGCTGTCGTCTTCTAGGTAGTAATAAATGTTCACTTGGCGGATCCTATAATGTTCCTCAGTGGACATGGGGACGTCTTCTTGGAAATACGCATCAAACTTGAGCACCTATAGCACCCAAGAGAAGGAGGAATGGTGTGTTACTAGTTTGTCATTCCATCTAAAAAATATGATGTTATTATCACACCCATTCTCTAAATCAAAAGCTGGCAAACTACAGGCTGTGGCACACATCTATCTAGCCTGACACCTGATTTATGATTTTTTTTGTCTGATATGTAAGCTAAGGTTTTTTTTTTACATATTTAAATAGCTGAAAAATCAAAAAAGGCCAAGTATGGTAGCACATGCCTATAATCCCAGTACTTGGGAGGCTGAGACAGGAGGATCATAGGTTTAAAGTCAGCTTCAGCAATTTAGTGAAGTTCTCAACAACTTAGTGAGACCCTGTTTCCAAATTAAAAAAAAAAAAATAGGGCTGAGGGTATAGCCCAGAGGTAGAAGTCCCCTGGGATCCACCCCCAACACTACATGTGCACACGCGTGCGCGCGCACACGCGCGCGCACACACACACACACACACACACACACACACACACACACCACACAAATAAATAAAATAAAAATTAAAAAAAGGTTGGGTATGATGGCTCACACCTATAATCCTAATACTTGGATTATATATTATACTTGGAGGCTGGAGGTTAGAGGACAGCCCCAGCAAGTAGCAAGACTCAGCAACCTAGCCAGACCCCATTTCAAAACAAAAAGTAAAACAGGACTGGGGGTGTAGCTTGGAGGCAGAATGCTCCTGGGTTTAATCCCCAGTACCCCACCCAAAGGAACAAAATTTCACAACACGTGAAAATTATATGAATACATAGAAATCACTTGAAATCTAAATTACCCAAAAATAAAAGAATTATATAACTGAGAAAAAATTTGACCAAATTCTGTTACCTGCATATACAAATATGTAACAGTGAATTCTGATATTATGTATAATTGTGTGTACCCATAAAAGTTTAAAAAGCAGTTATGTAATACTGAACACTCTTACTAATGGTGGCTCCTCTGTTACAGGGTGGAGTTGAGTAGTTGCAATAGAGATGCAAACGCTGCCCCTAGGGCCTGAATTACATCCCGACCCCTAAATTCATGTACTGAACCCCTACTCCCTCGTGTGACTATTGAGAGACAGATGTCCTTATGGGGTAGTCAAGGCAGTGGGCATGGCCTGAGAAGATGCCATGTAAAGACACAGCAAGAAGGTGCCTGTCCGCCAGCCAGGAAGAGCCCTTCACCAGAAACCAGAGGAGCTGGGTCCTGTTCTTGGACTCGCCTCCTGATCTGTGGGGAAGTAATTCCTGTGGCTTAAGTCCACCAACCTGCGGCATTTTGCTATTGCGGCCTAAGCACACTAAAATCAATGCCCCAAATACTGACTACTGGGCCCTTTACAGAAGTCTGCTGACGTCCACTCTGTAATCCCAGCATGTACAGATTAGCAACTGAGTGTTTCCCTGGTCTAACGACTAAAGACCTTACGTCTACCGGCGCCACCTCTATGTCAAAAGCCCCTTGCAGGTTTCTGATAAGCAGTAAAGATTTGGGGACAGTATTACAATTTTTGGTTTCAAAATGAAAACACAGGCTCAAGTCCAATTCTTTAGAAATGGAGACCCTGTAAATACATATTGGAGACACATGTTCCCATAACCTCTGTTTGAATAACCTTTAAATCACCTTTCTTTGGAGAGCGTGTAAACACTCCCAGTGTGCTCAGAAATATACATATTAGAGAGCGCAAGTCCCTGGTCCTCCCGGGAGCGTCGGCACCAAGGCAAGGCCAAGCCACAATCTACTGCACATTTAAGACAGAAAACAACGCTATGCAAGCGTGCGTGGGCGTCCCTTGAGATTAGTTCTTAAATTTCTCTTCTTCTCGTTTTGTTTAATATTTCTCTTCAGGTAGAGGAAGCAGTAAATTGATTTCTAAGGAAGCAAGAGAAACCTCTACTGGATTCTACTATAGGAATAAATTGAGAAAATCCCTCCATGAAGACACAACTATGTCTTGATGAGTGAGTGGGGAGATAATTCTATGTTTTAGGGTTTTGGATAGAGTAAAGGAGTATAGGATCTACCATGGAAGAGCCAGCAAAAACTCAAAGGAAACTGGCTATCGCCTAAGATAAAAAGTGAGCATAGAATGAAGTCCCTGAAACTCATAATGAAAAGATAAAAGGAACGCGTGGAGGAGGATGTTCAAGGGAGAAAAGTAACATGAGAAAACAAACGGCAAAGATTATTAAATGACAAAGAGGGTCAACTGTGGAACTCAAGGTGGGGATATGATCACGATACTTTATACACGAAGCAGCCTGTATTTGAACCACAGATATCTAACTATGAAAAATGTTACGCTAGAATTGATCAGATAGTCCAATCTCATCCATTTCACAAAGGAGAAGACTTGGACCCAGGTGGGTAAAGTGTCTTTCCTGAGGCCACATGAGAGTTAAGGACCAGAACAGGGACTAAAACTCCGCGAGGCTACTGACTCCCAGCCCAGTGCTCTCTGGGTGAATCTCACTACGGCCTACGTAACAAGCACTGTGGTGTTTAACTGTGTTGGCTAACGGGGTCAGATAAAGCTTAACTGAGAAGCAAAAATGTATTAGATTTGAATAGTGGGGATTGTAGGTAACGGAAACACCAGAGGTAGAGAAAGGAAACTCACAGCAGCGTGCAGGATAGGGTGCTCACTAGGCTTGGCGATCACGCTGAGACCCTCCCCACAGTCCATGTCTGCAGTAGTAAATTACCAGCAGAGGAAGAGCAGAGGAAGGCGGGCTGGACTGACAGCGAGGGAGTGGGAGGCTGCGGGCCAGATGAGGTATGGAGATGATCACAGTGCTAGGAATACAGGGATAAATCCACAGAATTGGAAACAAGGCGCAGGTGATTTTAACGGGACAGATGGGGAGCTGCATTTTAGATTTACTGTGTGTCAGTGACAGCACAGGTAGATATTGCAGGGGGTAATTTAAGGTGTAGGACCAGGTTTGGCGAAAAAAGTCAAGAGATGATAGACCACACATGGCTTGAACATTTTGGCAGGATAGAACGTCAAGCCTCTAGTAATGGGGAAGACTGTGGTGGGGCAAACTGGCAGGGGGCGTAAGGAGCCAAAATTAGGAGTCGGCTTTAGGCGTGCTCAGTTTGAGAGACTCTTAGATGTTCAAGAGGAGGCATCAAACAGGCAATTGCATATGCATGTGTTCAGAAGCAGCCCATCACCATAAAGAGGACAGTTCAAGCCATGACCCTTGGGCAGCCTGCTGAAGGAGCACGCAGAGAGAAGAGGATCAGAGGCTGATTCTGGGGTCACAGCCACGCTCTAAAATTGTCTGTTTTCTAAGAGGAGAGGGGAGCAAGTGCCTGTGGTGACAGGAACTTGGCCCGGGGAGGGAGGTAGATAGGGCAGGGAGGAGAATGTGGGCTTCCTGGCATCGGTGTGCACTGACTAACAACATAACTTCAGCATGCGAGTCATGTCACAGAGCCATGTGAACATGCGGGGCTCAGGGCAAGGACCCTCCAACCTAAAAAGAACTCATTCGTTTAACTAGTCATCAAAAAGGCACTTAGGTCTTTTGCCATTAAAGATAAAAATATAAAGAAATCTCTGGGAAAGAAGTTAATGTGAAAAAGCTCTTTAGCAAGTAGCTGGAATAACATCCACTTTCTCAGGTAGAATAACGTGATATATTGTATAGAAAGGGAGAATACTGGGTTGAAAATGTATTTCTCGCCGGGCGTGGTGGCGCACGCTTGTAATCCCCGCGCTTGGGAGGCGGAGACAGGAGGATCGCACAGGTTCGAAGCCAGCCTCAGCTACTTAGTGAGGCTCTCAGCAACTTAGTGAGACCCTGTTTCCAAATATAAAATAGGTCTGGGAGTATAGCCTGGAGGTAGAAAGCCCCTGGGTTCCACTTCCAGTACCACCAAAAAAAAAAAAAGAAAAAGAAAATGTATTTCTCATGAAATTTCACAGCAGTCTGTGTTCTTTGTTATATATCCTAACTTCCTGAATTTATACACGAGCAAACTAGAGATTGTGACTTTCCAGGGTTACCATGCTCTAAGTAAAGAGCCCAGAGGTAGAACTCAGGTCTCCTGACTCCCAGGAAGCGCTCAGAATGCCAAAATAAACATGGAACTATTTGTATTTACTTTAGGATTGAGGGGGGAGACCCTGAATATTTTCACATCACACACAATTGTAACAAGCCTAGTCACATTCTTCCAATCTTATTTCTACCTGTGTGTTACATGTTAAGCTCGTCAATTTTCAGCAGTGACACAGATAAGAAATTAGCTCTGTGAAGGAAACAAAGATAAGTGAGAGATAAAATTAGGAAGGACTTCTTTAGTGGAGTGGCCAGGAAAAGCCTCACGTAAGGCACGCGAAGGCAGGCACTAAGGACAAGGGGAGCTAGCAGAGCCAGGAGGAGCGCGTGTAAAGGACCCCGAAGCAGACGTGCGCGTGGGGGCCGAGGGTCTGCATTCCAAGGAAATAAGAAAAAAAAAGAAATCCATTGGCAATGAAACACAGCAGGTGTGGGAAAGATGGCCCCAAGAAGAGGCTGGGGAAACAGCAGGGAGGCCGCCCTAGAGGGCCGTGAGGAACCTGTGGAGTGGAACATGACTCTCTCTGTGGCCGGGAAGTCACGGAAATGTTTTAGGTCAGTGTGTGACTCAGTTTAATTTTTAGAAGATAAGCCTGGCTACCCTAGGAAAAGGGAATTTATAGTAATACTGGAGACAGAAATAAATGAAAAGATTAGCTATAACATCTTAGAGGTAGAAATGACAGCACTTGCTAAGAGATTGGGTGTGGAGAGCCTGTCTCAAAATAAAAATAAAAAGGGGCTGGGGATGGAGCACAGTGGTAGCGTCCCTTGGTTCAATCCTCGATGCTGCAAAATAAATAAATAAACAAATAGCCGGGCGTGGTGCCGCACGCTTGTGATCCCCGCGCTTGGGAGGCTGAGGCAGGCGGATCGCACGGGTTCGAAGCCAGCCTCAGCTACTTAGTGAGGCTCTCAGCAACTTAGTGAGACCCTGTTTCCAAATAAAATATATAAAAAAAGGTCTGGGAGTATAGCCCGGAAGTAGAAAGCCTCTGGGTTCCACCCCCAGTACCACACACAAAAAATAAAAAATAAATAAATAAATAAATAAAATTAGATGTGTGTTGTGAGGGAAAAGAAGAATAAAAAATGACCTTCAAGCAGGGACCAAAGCAGCTAGGGGGGCGGTGGTAATGTTTACTGCATCGGTTAACGGAGCTTGAAGGCAGGTTCCCAGGGAAATGAATCATCAGAGCTGTGTTCTAGGCAGAGAGTCGGCGGTGCACCTATTCTGAGCAGAAAGCCCAAGTATGAGACTAAAACAATGGTTGTCATGTTGCTCATTTGAACCATGAAAATGATCGAGGAGACAAAAGCCAGAAATACCTGATGTGGCTACTCACAGACCTGGGGAGAAGAGCTGAGCAGAGGTGCCCGGAGCTCAGGTTTCCAGCTCAGATTACCTGGCCACACCACACTGCGCGGGCGGCTCGGAGCAGGTGGAGGGGCGGGTGGAGGTGAGTGGAGACAGGCAGCTTGGGTGCCAGGGCCCATCAGGGCCACATCCGGTGGGCAGAGGGACAGAGGCCTGGGGTTGCTGTGCGGTCAGAGTTGAAAGTAAATACTGATGGTTGTCTGCGCTGGGGCCAGAGCCAAAACCATGACGCCTCTCAAGAAGATAATAGGGAGAGGACAGGACCGAACTTTGAAAATGCTTACAGCTTGGAGGCCGCGGGGGAAGGGAGACCAGAGAAAGAGGAAGCCAGAGAGGACCAGGATAGTGGCAAACATCAGAAGCCACTGGCCCAGCAAGCCTCTCTCCATCAGGACTGGCCACCCAGGGAAAGGTGGCTTTGAGCTTGAGGCTGGGAAAAGCCAGACTGTATGTGAGTGACAGTCAGAGGAATAAAGTTCTCTTGCTTAAAGGAGTCATAGGTAGAAGGAAAAAAAAACTTTTTAAGGGCAGGATAATAACCCTCGCTAGGGAAAGTAGTCACCAGGGTGTGTGTGAAATAGAAATCGCATGAAAGTGGTAGATGAAAAATGTAAGAAAAATAAAGTCAAGAATCAGAGTGGGATGCCGGGCTGGGGGCGCACGCTTGTAATCCCAGCATTCGGGAGGCTGAGACAGGAGGATCATGGTTTGCGGACAGCCTTAGCTACTTAGTGAGGCCCTCTGCAACTCAGTGAGACCCTGTTTCAAAATAAAGATTAAAAAATAGGGCTGGGGTTGTAGCTTAAAATAAAAAATAAATATTGTCTGCCTCATTATCAATGCTAAGGTTTATTTATCTAGAAATTGTAAAGATCCAAGTAAAATAAATTAGAAAATAAAAATGTGAATAATACTCTTCCCACACGCCATCCTTATAGAAATTACTAGTGCATAACATAAAAATAAAGTGATTACAGTTCATATAAAATAACACCAAAAAATGGCATGTTTGCTACTCAGGCACAATTTTCCCCTCTCTGAAGTTCATGAATTCTTTCCTTCCTTCCTTCCTTCCTTCCTTCCTTCCTTCCTTCCTTCCTTTCTTCCTTCCTTCCTTCTTTTTTTTTTTTTTTTTTTTTTTTTGGTACTGGGGGTGGAACCCAGGGGCTTTTCTACCTCTGGGCTATACTCCCACATCTATTTTTTTTTTTTTTTTTTTTTGGTGGTACTGGGGGTGGAACCCAGGGGCTTTTCTACCTCCGGGCTATACTCCCAGACCTATTTTATATTTGGAAACAGGGTCTCACTAAGTTGCTGACAGCCTCACTCCATAGCTGAGGCTGGCTTCGATCCTGTGCGATCCTCCTGTCTCAGCCTCCGAAGCGCTGGGATTACAAGCGTGCGCCACCACACCCGGCCTCCCACACCTATTTTATATTTTATTTGGAAACAGGGTCTCGCTAAGTTGCTGAGAGCCTCACTCAGTAGCTGAGGCTGGCTTCGAACCTGTGCGATTCTCAGCCTCCCAAGTGCTGGGATTACAAGCGTGCGCCACCACGCCCGCTTGAATATTATCTTTTGATATGTATCACGTTGTCACTTTCTACCGTATAATAATTCTTTGTATTCTATTTGGTAATAATTGGAGGCACTGGGATTTATATGTTGGTACATTAGGACCTCAGCCTACTCCTCTCTTACGCTTTTACTCCTTTCTCTCCTGCACTGATTGGGCAGTATCTATTAGAGGTATGTAAACAAGAAAAACAAGCAAGAGGAAAAGATAGAACCAGTTTATATTGTTTGGTAGATATTAGGTCCAGTCTATGAATGGATATGTGAATGTGTTTCTATAAATGAGTTCACTGAAATGAGAAAGAAGAGATGATATGGATTCTGAATGATAGATTGAAAAATAATTTCAAGCTGAGCAAGTGTAATGTAAATCACAGAGCTCTCCGTCTCTAGCTTATCACAGAGACTCGATGAGAGTTGGTCTGCTGGGTGAAAGTGTTATACACAACAGAAATCATGAAATGAAAATTAAGATTAAAGAAAGAAAACGGGATAGGAGTAGATTAAGAAAGCTAACTTATAAAAACTAATCAGTAGCTCTTGGGACTTAGTCATACATAAAAGTCATGTGGAAATTAGAATCCGTGGGGCTGGAATGGCATCCGGGTTTCTTAAAAGTCTCACCAGCCATTCTGCTGCCTGGACGGTGGTAGGATGACTAATTTTTAGTGGGAAAAGGAGATTCATTGATGAAGAAAGGCAAGGATGACGTTGGAATGTCGACAGATGCAGGTATGTGTGTGTGTAGTATGTAATGCCTACATACAGTTAGATGTACATACATGTGTGCACATATAAATAAAATATATATTGAGTATATATATGTATATATTTTGGATGGAAGTATACACAGACACACACACACACACACACACACACACACACACATTTTTGTAGTATGGCTTGAACTCAGGGGCCTTCTACCTCCAAACTGTACCCCAGGGCCTTTTAATTTTTTTTTAATTTTGAAACAGGGTCTCGCTAAGTTGCCGAGGCTAGCCTTGAACCAGTAATCCTCCTGTCTCCGCTTCTCAAATTCTTGTATTTCAGGTATACACCACCATGCCCAAGAACAGATAGAAATAAAGCAACTCACATTACAAAATCATAAAGGTTAATAAAACACAACCAAAAATGCTATACTACCCTTTGGTTATATAATATTAAGTATAAAATGTTTTCTGGGTTGGGGGAATGTATGGAGGTAGCCTGGAGAAAACTGATTATAGATGGACCCATTGTTGTCATGATATTTTGCATTTCGTTAAGATTAAGGATCTATCATTACAGAATAGCAGTGCTTTTTCAAAGCAGAAAACACAAAGCAGGTAAACGTAAGGGAAATACAAACTCACAAATTCAGAAACCATCCAACTTTTGTTTAACTGTATTTAGAAAATAGTCCAGTGAAGTCTACAGGGAATTATTTTCTGTAATCAGCCTCCTGACTAAAGAAAGCTTCTTTCAAGCCGGCGTTCAGCTGTCTATGACTAAGGGTTGGGGCATCTGAACAATGTTCTTCTCGGAGCACTCTGGGAAGCCTGTGGTTTACTGTTAACTTTTCTGCACCCAGCTGGCTCTCAGACACTTGAATTCGAGTGGTACCCCAGAATCCCACATGATACCTTTTTGTCGAAAGCTACATGTGCAGGAATAAATTCCGCAGGCGGGGCCGGCTTCGGTTGGCCATAGGTTAGAACTGGGGCCTTATTGGCCAACTCGTCCAGCTCAGCCTGGGACAGCTGGTTGACCTGGAGCCGGTCCCCACCTATCCCAACTGTTGGGCGTCG
Source organism: Muscardinus avellanarius (assembly GCF_963383645.1). NCBI lineage: Eukaryota > Metazoa > Chordata > Mammalia > Rodentia > Gliridae > Muscardinus > Muscardinus avellanarius. The sequence continues at coordinate 10,444,442 of NC_137794.1, read as the reverse complement.
AGCAACCGCATAGCCGTTCTTGTAGCCCAGCGTCTGGCTTCTGTGGAAGGCTGTTTTCTGAAAAAGAAAACTGTGCTATTAATGACACCACACAAGTATTTGTTAAGTAAAATGCTGAGCTCTTTAAACTATTATAACTTAAACTTTTTCTTATAAAGATCACAAAATTTCTATCAAAAAGCATATCTCTAGGATGGGCATGGGCTCACGATTTGTAACCCCAGTACTTGGGAGGCTGAGAAAGGAGAATGGCAGGTTTGCGGCCAGCCTCAGGTGCTTACTAAGACTCTCAGCAACTTTCCAAATAAAGAATAAAAGATAGGGCTGGGGAGTATAGCTTGGGGCAGAATGCCCCTGGATTCAATCTCCAGTACCACAAAAAAAAAAAAAAAGAAAAAAGAAAAAAGAAAAGAAAGGAAAGGTTTATCTCTGTTAAAAGATTCTGTGTTTTAAACTAAAACGCTTGGACTAAAACAAGAATGGAAGAAGCCACCTTAATCTTGAAATAAAACACTATACTCTATAATACCCAATTTATCTACCAGATCTTGCAGGTGATAAAAATCTCACCAGTAGACCATTATGCAGTCATTAAAAACAATGGCCTTTAAAGACCATGTAGCAATCTGAGGAAAATGTTTGCTATTTAATAAAGAACAGAAACGTATAATATAAGTATAAGCACACAAACAGGTACATGAAAGGAGACTGGATTTGACAAATATCCTCTGTATTTTACATTTATGAATTATATTGATTTTTTCTTTTTATTAGTAGTTAGAAAAGTGAAAGATTAAAAGGAAAGAGTAGAAATCAAGGCGTTATATTAATGAATGGCTTTCTTTTTTCTGTTCTTTGCAATGTGAGGTTACTTTCACTATTTTATGTATGTAATACTTGACTACACATATATTTAAATATGTGGTTTATTCTTTATTTTGAAACAGGGTCTCACTGAGTTGCAGAGGGCCTCACTAAGTAGCTGAGGCTGCCTGCGAACCGCGATCCTCCTGTCTCAGCCTCCCGAATGCTGGGATTACAAGTGTGCTCCACAACGCCTGGCATTAAATATGTAGTTTGAAACTAATCATAAAATCTATTTTTACAAAGAAAAGACCTACTCGTCTATCTCCTGACCTAATTTCTTTGCAACTCAGCCTACCATCTGTCAAGATCTATACTAACATGCGAGATACAAAAGATACAACTTCTGTGTTTAAACAGTTATGGACTGTGGACTTTTGACAAAGGGTCACGTGTTCAGGGCCACAAGTCCCCCGACAGGAACTGCTCCAGGTACGTAACTCACAAGACACAAAACAGAACGCACTGGGTTGACTTCCCCGCAGGGCAACATATAGAGCGTCAAGCTCCTCTTCTTGTCCCTCGTCTAGACACAGGAGGTGGATACAGTGAGGTTCTGGCTCCTGCTTTGAGGTCCAGAACACAAGCAGCAGAGGGTGGAGGGTGTGGCCCCGCGGTAGAGGACATGCCTAGCATGTGCAAGGCTCTGGGTTTGACCCCCAGTAGAAAAAACATAAGAAAGAGCAACATCAGTGGCTTCAGTGCTCTTTCAGAGGCCTCTCCCACCGCTCAGCTGTAACTCACAGGACACCCTAGGGAAAGCATCCTCAGGCCTCCTCGCCCTTTCAACTCATGTTTCACCTTCTGAATATTTTTACTTCAGAGTTACACATACTTTCAGTGTTACAGATACAGTGGCAGCCGGGTGTGGTGGAGCACGCTTGTAATCCCCGCTTTTGGGAGGCTGAGACAGGGGGATCGCAGTTCACGGACAGCCTCAACTACTTAGTGAGGCCCTCGGCAATTCAGTGAGACCCTGTTTCAAAATAAAGAATAAAAAATAGGTCTGGGGGTGTAGCTCGGAGGTAGAATGCTTCTGGGTTCCATCCTCAGTACTGCAAAGAAAGGAAGGAAAGAAGGAAGGCCGGCCAGCCATAATTTTCAAATTTCTTTTCTTTTTTTTTTTTTTTTTTTGGTGGTGCTGGGGATGGAACCCAGGGACATTCTACCTCCAAGCAACACTCCCAGGCTTTTTTTTTTTTTATTGTTTATTTTGAAATAGGTTCTCACTGAGTTGCAAAGGGCCTCACTAAGTAGCTGAGGCTGTCGGCGAACCGCGACCCTCCTGTCTCAGCCTCCCAAATGCTGGGATTACAATCGTGCAGCACCACACCAAACTTCAAATTTCAGTTAAGGCAAATTGCTTGACACTTTGCCAATGTGCTTAAAATATGAAATATGTCCAAAGCACAGTTCATCTTACTTGTAACAATATACATCTTTAGAACCCTGAATTTCCATCTACTCTCTGCGATACCCCAAAGCAACTCATCCCCGCCTTGTGGGGGAACGCATATTCATGAACACCAAACACTTAAGCTGATTCTGTACAAGGTAGGAAAATGGCTAAAAATTTCAATTTTATCTACATTACATAAAACTGAAAAATTCGGTAAAACTAAAAATCTATGATGTTGTGTCTCAATTCAGGAAGAGGCTCAAGAACCAAATTCTCTCACACTTTCATGTACATTTTAAATTCATTCTCCCGAAGAAAATAAGGTGACTAAATATTTTGTCTTAACTATTTAAATGTGGAAAAGAACTTAAGAGTTTAAAATCTTAAACTATTAAAAATATACACTGCTGTGGCGGGAATGTGGTGCATGCTTTTAATCCTAGTACTTGGGAGGCTGAGACAGGAGGATTGCAAGTTCTCAACCAGCCTCTGCTATTTCATGAGGCCCTCTGCAACTCAGTGAGACCCTGTTTCAAAATAAAGAATAAAAATCGGGCTGGGGGTGTAGCTCAGAGGTAGAATGCCCCTGGGTTCCATCCCCAGCCCTGCAAAAATAAATAAATAAATAAATAAATAAATAAATAAATAAATAATATACACTGCTGTTGGCTCAGCTATGATAGTCTACTGAATCTCAACACTGACTCTCCGGAACATATATTTCGGTAACCTTGTTAGAATTAAAGCAAACATCAAATAACGTGAAGAGCTAAACTATGTCAAGAGGGAAAAAGAATCCAAGCCGTTGTTGTCTGGGCTTTTTTCCCCTTGAATTCTGTCTAGAAAATGCGACTACGAACGCTTGGGGTTGGGATCAAGAGCAAAACGCAATCTAATTGGGAATCTTTTACCAAAATGTTCGAGTGAAAGGCGTGGGTCTGAGAGTAGAGTAAAAGGCAATTAATCCGTGGGGCGAAGGAGCTGGAGTGGGGTATCTCCTGCACAGCAGGGAAATCGGACGGTTTTGGGGGGGAGATTAGGCAAGTTTTGAAAAGAAGCTGCAGCGAAGAAAGAAAACAAAGATGGGCAGAGGGTGGGATTAGACTCCAGCGAGGCAAAGGTGGAGAGAAAAAGGCCGGGTAGACGCGTAAGCGCGAAGGGTGGACACTGGGGGAAAGGACCTACTGGAAATAAAGGAGTGGAAACCAAGACGGGATATGGAGCTGGGAGTGGAGTCCTGGGTCCGAAGAGGAAAGGGGCGGGGAAGAACGACCCAGGGAGGTGGGGAGGTGAGGACCAGGATGGAGAGGGGCTGAACGAGGCGAGGGGGGCCAAGGCAGGGTGTGGTGCGGGCTGAGCGAGGAGAGGGCCTAGGGAGAGCCTGGGAGCAGGGCCTGAGAAGCAGTGATCTAGAGGGGAAAGGGCAGGGGCTGGCGGGGCGGCGCAGTGAGAAATAGCTAGGGCGATGAGAACGTAAAAGTGTCACAGGCGGCCAAGATGCAGCTCAGAAACGAAGGGGAGCCCCGGGGCGTGCGAGGAAGGATGGTGTCAGCGGATGGGCTGCTGTACGACGACAGAACTTTGGCGTTGGAGAAAGAATGATCGTCCAAGGACGGGCCTGCAGCGAGAGAGGACAGACCCGGGAGGAGGGGAATGGAGGTGCACAAAGTGGCGAACCCTTGAGGCAGCGGGGGCTGGGGACGGGTGGGAGGTGGACACTTAAATCCTCACCGTGGAGTCCTTAAAGGACGTGCCCGGGAGAAAGGGCAGGCCATGCACAGGGTTGGACACCATCGCAGCCCGTCTCGCCGCCGCCAGTCCTCCCCGGTTGCCGTGGCGACGCGCAGCGTCCGCCTGCCGCTGCAGGCTCCATGGCAACGCCAAACATCCTGAGCTCCGGAGGCGGGGTGGGCGGGGCCTGAGGCGCGGGCGCGACGGGTCTGCGCATGCGCCTTCCGCGGACTCCGCGTTCTCGCGGTTGGTGGGAGCTGAGCGTGGCCCCGCCCTCGCATGGCCACGCCCCTGTGCTGGCCACGCCCCCCGGACTCCCAGAAGCTGCGACGTGGGAACTGCTGAGCTGGGAGGGCGAGGTGGCAGAAGGGAGACTTGGCTTCAGCCTTGAGGTCCCGGATCCGAGCACTTCCTTAGATGAGTTGCAGAAGAAGGGACGTCCCTTCCTTCCTTCCAGCCTGTCCCTCGCTAGTCTCTGAGCTCAGGCACTCCTTTCTCCAGCTCTGGGAAAGGGGCTGCTGTCCCAGTTCACTCTCAAGTGTAAATGGTTGTCCCTGTGAAAATGTTAGCTGTCCCCAAGACGCTGCTTCCTGGGGGCGGGGGCTTCGGATGATTCATGATTGTGTTTCTGTTGCCCAGGAATGGTCAATGAACACGTGAAGCATTCTCATCCCTAACGCTTCCGCTGCCTCATTTTAAACTTCTTCGTCCCTCTAGTCTATTGTCCGTCCCCGACGCCCAGCACCCTCTCCATTCTTTCAGACCCGACCTTGAGGTGCTAGGCTAGTGCTAAGAATTTATTCCGTGAAGACTGAAAGGTGTTCATCTCGATTTCTGGCTTATCACGTCAGGAACAATGAATAGATCAGAGCCAGTAGGGGAGAATGCAGTTCCTTTAAAGCGGAAATCTTAAGCCATGAGAAAGAAGCAAATAAGTTAAGTGAGGTGAAATACTGTCAGCACCATAAATACTTTCTTATTCGGTACTGCTTACAAATCTTGTTTATTTTTCCCTTAAAAGAAATGTAATCCAAGCTGGGTGTGGTAGGGGACACCACCAGTACTTGAGAGGCTGAGATAGGAGGATTGAAATTTCAAAGCCAGCCTCAGCAATTTATGGAGGCCTTCAGCAACTTAGCAAGACCCTGTTTCAAAATAAACAATAAAAGCCGGGCATGGTGGCACATATTTGTAATCCCAGTACTTGGGAGGCTAAGACAGGAGGATCGCAGGTTCGAGGCCAGCCTCAGCTACTTAGTGAGGCCCTCTGCAACTTAGTGAGACCCTGTTTCAAAATAAAGAATGAAAAATAGGGGTGTAAGTCAGGGATAGAATGCCTCTGGGTTCAACCCCCAGTTCCGCCAAATAAAAATAATAAACAATAAAAAGGGCTGGGATTATAGCTTGGAGGTAGAATACCCTTGGGTTCAATCTCCAGTTACACACACACACACACATGCATATACACACAAAAATGTAATCCTATTCCTGAAACATTTTAAGGAAAATGGACAGAAAGCTGTATATCAGCACCAGGGAGCTGAAAAAGAAGAGCAAGCAAACAGATCCCAGATGCCCAGCAATTTGGGTTCATTAGGTCCAAGGCGGGGTCCGGAATCTGGTTTTTATGACAGGTCTTCCTGATCGGCCAGTGTAAGAACATGATGGAGAAGTGTAGCTCAGAGTCATGGGCACTCTGCTGCCAGATCAGACGCAGCTTTACTTTTATTGGTGCTTGTCAGAGCAGATCCTCCTGTTGGGGTTCACTAATTGCCTAAAGCTGGGGGTGTGTGTCCATGAATGCACTGTTACCTAAAGCAATTATTGGTGACTACTGCCTACAACTGCCCAAAGAGTCTCTTTTCTACTAAATATCCCTTCCCTCTTACGAATTGTTTCTTCTTCTTTCCCTTTTTCTTCTCCTTTTTTGTTGGTACATTGCCACAATGCAGGACTTTAAGGAAAAAAAAAAAAAACTTTGGTGAATTGACAGGATTGTTGAAGTTACTGGAAACTATTTTTTTGTGTATGTGTGCACCCTTGGGGATGGAACCCAGGGACATTGTACCTCCAAGCTACACCCCCCAGCCCTATTTTTGATTCTTTATTTTGAAACAGGGCCTCACTAAGTAGCTGAGGGTAGCCACAAACCTGGACTCCTCCTGGCTCAGCCTCCCAAGTACTGGGATTACAAGCATGCACCACCCCGCCTGGCTTGCTTTGAGGGTTTGACTATGGTTTGCCTGCTCTAAAATGCATGTTGAATTTGTCACCATTGTGGCAGTATTGGAAGGTGACTGAGTCACGAGGGCTCTTCCCCCATAAGCGACTTAACGCCTTTCTCTGATGATCGAGTTCTCATCCCATAGAACTGAATTAGTTACCTCAAGAGCGGGCTGTTACAAAGTGAGACTGCCCCTCGGGGTTACTCTCTTCTTCTTGCTCTTTGGTTTTTTAACTTCTTGGAGAGAGCACTGCTTTGCCCTAGCCAAGCAGATGACGGCACCATGTTCGTGGACTCCCCAGACTCCAGAACAATGAGTCATGACAAATCTCCGTTCTTTATCAATCCCCCTCTCTCAGCTAGTCTGTTATGGTGAGAGAAAAAGCCATTGCATCAGCGCTAAAATGTACAAGGCTAGATCTGTGAAGAGGGGGGAGAGGGAGAGGAGAAGAAGGCGGGGCTTCAGAAAATGAACTTGGACCTTGAGAAGGTTTGGTGTGATTAAGAAGTTTAATCGCATTCCTCCCAAACAAGAGCTTTCAGCCTATATCTCCCATGTTGTGGGTTAGGAGAAGGCAGGGACCTGACCATCTCTGGCAGCTAAAGGAGAAAGTTCCATGGTTGAAATTTTGCTGCATAAAGCCTGGACTCAGAAGAACATAGACATCGGATGATGTTAGAGTAGGTGTTTCAAAGCTTAAGGAATGAAAAAAAAAAAAAAAAAAAGGAAGGGTCAGATGTCAGCAGCCAAGCCTAAAAGAGCCTCAGAATGGAAGACGTCTCCAGGGAATCCTGATGCAAGATATCCTCATGGATGTCTGAGAATGGCCATGTGCAATTGTCTAAAACAAACATCTCCTCTTTCCACATTTTGCCCAGAATTTATTGTCAATCCTGTGACGTTCTTACTTTTTTTTTTTTTTTTTTCTTCAGTACTGGGGATGGAACCCAGGTGTCTTCTACCTCTAAGCTACACACCCCAGCCCTATTCTTTATTTTTTATTCTTTATTTTGAAACAGGGTCTCACTGAGTTGCAAAGGGCATCACTAAGTAGCTGAGGCTGTTCGCGAACTGCGATCCTCCTGTCTCAGCCTCCCAAACGTTGGGATTACAAGCCTGGGCCACCAAACCAGCTCATTCTCACTCTTCACTAAATCCACAGGACAAAGACCCAAGGACCGGCTCCGATTATTTCTGCGGTGATTTTGGTGCTCTGCTGCCCTCTGCTGGGCACAAAAGGTACAGAATACTTTCTGGAAAGAAGTACAGATGGGGCAACTGTCCCACACCTGCAGATTTGCAAGCACTGGGAGTGTGGAGATGTGTGACTATGAGGATAAGCCCCCGCCCCTGGATGTCCTCGGGCAGAGTGATCTCTAACACTCACCTCCATCCCTCCCTGGACTCTGGAATCTCTTATCTCAACAGAGAGTCTAGTCAACTACTTTATTTATTTATTTATTTATTTGTTTATTTTGGTGGTACTGGGGTTCCTGGAAACCCTTCTACCTCCGGGCTACACTTCCAGACCTATTTTTATATATATATATATATATTTTTAATTTGGAAACAGGGTCTCTTAAGCCAGTGAGGCCGACTTCGAACCAGCACAATCCTCCTGTCTCCGCCTCCCAAGCGCGGGATTACAAGCGTGCGCCTCCACGCCCGGCGTTCAAAAGAGTTCAAAGAGCCACTGGTGAGTGTCTGGCTCCCAGTAGCGTGTTGTTTACATTCTACCTCAATCCTCTCACAACCATGAAAGATATTCCTTGTTTAAGGCATAAGTATTCGTTGATCTCGGCATCCTGGTTATGAGACATCTCTGTTTTAATAAAGCTCCAAATCTGTCGAGAGAAAGAGAATCTTAACTAAGCCCCCTAAATGTATAGAGAAAGAAAAGTGTGGAGTAATTTTGGATTCCAGATATGGAGAAATAAATGGGAGTTTTGAAACAATTGGAGAAAGACTTTGTTCCTTTCCCTTGGGCTATCTGAAACGACTTTTCTTCCCCTCTCCCGTATGTGCACCACACGATGGAAAATGAAACACCAGGTTGGATTCTTAGAGCCATGTTCTCGCCCTGTTAGGAATGTCTGTGTGAACGTAAGCAACTTACCTACTCAAGTCTGCTTTCATTTCTAAAATGAGAAGCCGGAACCCGAGTTAACAATCATTCGTTGCTTTGAGGTCATGGGATCATTTTGAAAATGCTGAAAAAAGCTATGGACATAGACTTCCCCAAGTGCACAGATTCACATAGACAGAGTTTACGTGTGATTCCGTGGAGTCAATACATGAGTTCCAGTGAGTCTAGGAATGACTCTACTGAGCTCTCCTTCTTTGACACCTCCAGAAAGAGAAGTCCATAATATATTTATAATGATCTACAAAACTAGGTAGTAGAACTAGGTAGTAGCTAAGTGTGCAGCATGTAGGAAGCTCTCCAGGACAAATGAGCCTGTTCTGCCCAAAAATCTGGGAGGGTGTGGTGGAAAACAGGGAGGCTCCAGATAAAAGGAGCTGTCAAGTCATGGGTCAAATAATTGCAGCACTTGGGCCCTACTAGGATTCTGATTCAAGGCAACTTTAAAATAATGATGACATTTATGAGACCATTGGGAATACAAACACTGGCTATTTGATGTTAAGCAATTGTTGCCCCATTTTTCTTAGACATGATAAAAGGATTGTGATTTTTGTGTTAGATAATTCTACCTCCGAGCTACACCCCCTGCCCTATTGTTTATTCTTTACGTTTCTGAAACAGGGTCTCAATAAGCTGCAGAGGGCCTCACTAAGTAGCTGAGGCTATCTGTGAACCACGATCCTCAATCTCAGCCTCTCGAATGCTGGGATTACAAGCGTGTGCCACCACACCCGGCTCTTCTATTTTGGAATAGAGCACGAATTTGGAATACATCACAGAGATTTTCTTGTGTGCCATGAAAGAGACTGAAGGTTGAGGCTTCCTGTAGAGCCTTGGACCTTTCCCCTGTCCCTTTTTGTTTTGTTTTGTTTTTGTAGTACTGGGTGTGGAACCCAGGGGCCTTTCTACCTTGGGGCTATACTCTCAGACCTATTTTATACTTTATTTGGAAACAGGGTCTCACTAAGTTGCTGAGAGCCTCACTAAGTAGCTGAGGCTGGCTTCGAACACATGCGATTCTCCTGTCTCAGCCTCCTAAGCCCTGGGATTACAAGCGTGGGCCACCACGCCCGGCTATCTTTTCGTTTTTTAAATCACCACTGAAATACAAGAGCAGGCAGTCAATGTACAGCCTTTTCACTCAGAGGTGAAGGTGCTTGAAGGTGAATGAGTCCATGTGAACACAGGAGTGGGAACGGGGGTCCAGGTGGGAAGTGGCCAAGTGTGCCCAGGAGCACCTGCTTCACACTTAACCACATGAAAACTGACCACTTAAATTTTTTTCCCACCGAGTGGGGTAATGCATGCTTTTGATCCCAGTACTTGGGAGGCTGAGACAGGTGGATTGCATGCAGGTTCATGGCCAGCCTCAGCAACTTAGGTCCTCTGCAACTTAGACCCTGTTTCAAAATAAAAGAATAAAATAGGGCTGGAGGGGTAGCTTGGAGGTAGCATGCCCTGGAATTCCATCCCCAGTACCACCAAAAAATAAATTTAAAAAATCTTAAGCTGGGTGTGGCGGCACACGCGTGTAATCCTAGTACTTGGGAGGCTGAGTGAGACAAGAAGATCGAGGTCCGCAGACAGCCTCAGCTAAACTTAGTGAGACCCTGTTTCAAAATAAAAAATATAAAATGGGACTCGGAGGTAGAATGCCCTAGGGTTCTATTTTCAGTATAAAAAAAAATCCAAAGCAAAAAAATATTAAAATATTTTTTTCTGTATGACTCCCTACCAGAGAGGTTCTACTGCATTAGCCTTTTGACAAGGAACATCCATTGGCATCCTTGCTGAGTTCACACCCGAGACCCGAACATCCCCGTCCTCCCTTTAATATGGGATAGTTGGGGAAGAATGACATCTTCACGTTCCAATAAGGTTACTAACTGAGGTTTGGAGGGAAGGGGTTTAAATGTATCTTTTTTGGGGGGGAACAAATCAACACTTAATCAGATGGGAATCAAGAGGTTTAAAGTGAGTGGCCCAGTGATGTGTCTTCTATAGACTGCAAACGCTTTTTTGTGTGTCTGTGGTGCTAGGGATTGAACCCAGGGGCATTCTATCTCTAACCTACACTCCAGCCCTCTTTTATTCTTTATTTTGAAACAGGGTCCTACTAAGTTGCAGAGGGCCTCGCTACTTGCTGAGCCTGCCCTCGAACCTGTGATCCTTCTGTCTCAACCTCCCAAGTACTTGGGATTACAAGCGTGAGCCACCACATCTGGCTTCCGTTGAAAACACTTGAGCACCACAGTGAAACAGGAAAGTGCAGACAGTTGGGTGATTCTGGAAGCTAGTAGAAGGTTCTCCTCTGATGCATGAGAGAGTCTGTAATCATGGGGACTGCGTGTAGGGGAACAAATGTGGAGAAAGTCGAGAAATTATCTACCAAGACACATGCAGAATTCCCCACTGTTTGCCTGGGGAAATGAAACACATCTTATTCTACAATGGGTGGAGAGAAACCCCCTCTCCCAAGGAAAAAGAGATGCCTGCTCTGAGAGATGTCTGGAAGCCCAGACATCAAATATGCCCTGCCTCTCTAACAGGGAGAGGGTGGACATATTTGTACAAAATCCCCAGCACTGTGCTCAGTGTGAAGTGATGGAAACAGTAATAATGACAGTTACATTGCCACAAACTCTGTGCCAGGAGCTGGGCTAGGTATTTTCCTCACTATAAAATCAGTCTGATTCCAAGATAAACTTTCTGGTCTAGAAAAGAAAAAGCAAAAACTTCTGAATGCAGACGTTTTGCTGGTCGCCATAAAAAAGAAAAAGGGAAAAGAAATTGGTTTCACCTGGCGTAGTGCACAAATTCACTTTAATGAGATATCAGATCCATTTAATCCGTCCTGAAGATGAAGGACCACTGGCGTCACTTTATAAAGAAGGGCGGGGAAATCCTCTTGAGAGCAATCAGTGGTTCTTAAAGCAAGTTTAAATATCCTGAAGGTCTTCCAGTTGGTTATGGATGAACTTGTCATGAGAGTGTGTCCACAGGATCATGGTCTGTTTGGCCAGGCCCACAATTGGAATAACACCCTGATTACTTGTTTTGGGGCAAATTGTAGGAAGTAGAATATTAATGTGCTATTAGAAACTAACCCCTAGGAATAAACAGCTACACCAAGTTTCCATGGTCAGAATTCTTCTCCACAATGCCCCTGCCTGGAGTAAGCGTGGAAGTCAAAGTCTTTACAAGGCCTGACGTAGTCCAGTGTCACCCGCTGCCCCCCTCCCCCAGTCTGCGCACGCTGGCCTTCTTGTTCGGTTGTGGTTGTTACTGGCAGGTCTCCCCACATCTCTTTCAGCCATCCTCCCAGAGCCTATTTAAAACACTCCAGCCCTCCAGTCTACCTCTCTCTTTTGCCTACTGGTACCCTTGTCTTCTAACATCAATATGATTTATTTACCTGGTTTATTGTTCCTCTTTAGGGGCAAAGATTTGCACGTTTTAGCCATCGCTGAATCCAGGCACCTAGAATGGAGCCGGGTACCTCGTGGCACTTGCCGTCTGTGGAATGGCCGCCACAAAGTTCACACACTCTGCCGCTCAACAAGCTGGCCTTGCCGCCGGTGAAGGTCTTCCTAGCGCAGTACTCTCGGGAGGCTTGATTCAGAAAAGGTATCACACACAATTCTTTCAACACGAGAGATGATGTACCATTGGCTTTGTTTTACGAGCCAGTATCTCAGGCACAGCATCGTCGAATTACCTGTGTAATGTCATGTCAGAAGGGAATATGATTTAACGCTCTTGATATTCCCGCAAACGGAAAAACGAAGACTGTTTTTACACTTTGTAAAGTGAAAGTGCTAAGTTGCTTGAAACTTTTAGTTCCTTATTTCTGGTTTTTGAGGAAGTTATATACGCCACTGCTAACTTTTATGGTTGACAGTATTTTCACAAAAGCCTTATTTTTCCCCTAAGAGGGATTTCCTTTTAGTGATGGACCCTTGAATTATCTTCTTACTTTTCCAAGTTTTTTTTTTTTAATATTCCTTTAAAGTGTAAAACAGTGATTTAAAAAAAAAAACCTCCTACCAATCTAAGTGCATAACTCTTTTATAAGGCAGAGAAACATTTTTTTTTAATCCCATGCTTCATTCTTATCACTTGTCAAAGTGTGTAAGAGAGCCAATTGTTTGAGGAACTGAAAAAAACCCAGTGAAAGATGGGAGGGAGAATTTGGGGTTAAGCAAGACTGTCAAGACTGGACCAGTTTCTCATCCAAAGGATTCCAAGGCCATTTGCAAGAAACTGCGACTGGAGAGTGGAATTTGATTGTAATCTAGGCCCACAATGGACGAGACCGTGGCCAGTGGAGCTTTGGGGTTTCTGAGATGTCTCTGTGGTCCAAGAAGTGTTTCCTTTGGCATCCAAGGATATGGTGTAGAGTTAAGTCACCTTTGGTCAAAAAGAAACATCCAACCTTGGCCATTTGTGAGATATTTAGAAACAAAACTTAAAATGAAATTTTGTTAGAGTATACATGAAATTGCTTCATGCACTGAGAAATACTTCAGAAAATACTTCGTGCTGATGTTTCTGATGAGCTGGGCCCTTGATTTATCTGAAGGGAAAATGTGTTTAAATGTTACTGCGTGACTTCACACCAGCCACTCCACTGTATCCTAGATCGATGGACACTTTTTGGTCTCCTTTGCCTCAGACAGTTACTAGGAGTACAGATGGATGTGGAAATGTTTGAGAAAGGAGATTCCAAGATAAAAATCGAAAGTGTTACTCTTCAACCTGGTGAAGGCCTCTTGGGGTCTTAAAATACCTCTTTTTATGAGAATTGTGGGAGGTGAGAAAAACCCTTACTTTAGATAGGTCCCCAAAGTTACTATTTATTTTTAATGAACTATTTTTAATGCAGTCATCTTCCTTCTATAGTATATTATTTCCATGAGAATTCCACGAGGGATCAGGTTTTGTTTTGTTTTAAAGGAGGCAGATAAAGTGGGGCGTGCTATTTTAATTTATCAACTCAGAAACCTGTTCTCTGCTCAGAATGTCTTATTTCCTTCCCCAAAGTATGAGACTTTATGTACCTGGGAAGTCTAGACTGCTTGTAGAAATTTAGAGCTCCTTGTGTCTGGATGTGTCGATGGTCTCCAGGCCTAAATTAAAACAAGCAGAGGGCGATGAGAAGGGTTGGAGACACAGAAGGAACAGGAAGTGGACGTGTCTTTAAGGTAACAGCCCAGCTGGTGGGGGAGATGTCTCCAGACTTTGGAGGAAAGGGTAGAAGACAGCACAATCCTTTTGAAAACGCCAAAGCAGGTCCCAGCCTGCCCAGGCCATCTGGTAATGAGGTTATGATTGGGCCCAAAATCTAGAAAGGGAATTCTGTCATGGAGCCGAAGGGGAAGATGCTGGCCTTCCTTTAGCCGACTGCAGACTCTGCCTGCGGGCTCTGTATCTATTTATCTTTGGTAAATGGTATCGCCAGAGCTAACATGGGACTTGCTACCAGCAGGTTACTCAATAAATTCTTGCAGACTCAGTAACAGATGAGGAGTGGTTGAACTAGTAACGACGACAACAGAAGCATTTGGAACTGCATTGATTAAAAAAAAAAAAGGTTGAGTAAAAGAAAGGTTCGTAGTTCTACCAGTGGAGTCTCAAGCCATCAAAATGCTGTTTTCTTACTGTTATCATGATATTACTACAAAAAGAAGCAGCAGTAACCCAGATAACCACTGCTTACGTAGCCATTTTAACCTAATAGTGAAGGCCACAAGATGGTTTGGCTAATAGCGGGCACAATTCACAATACATGTGTTGCAGTACTTGTTATGGAATTTTTATATAATTCACAATTTTTAGATTTCAAAAAATGTAGATAATTTTTTGAAAAAAAATTCAAAAAAATGTAGATAACTCAGAATTTTGACGTGTGTGTGTGTGTGTGTGTGTGTGTGTGTGTTACTGGGGATTAAACCCAGGGGCATTCTACCTTTGAGCTATACCCTCAGCCCTGTTTTATTCTTTATTTTGAAACAAGGTCTCACTGAATTGCAAAGGACCTCACTAAATTGCTGAGGATGGCCACGAACCTATGAACCTTCTGTCTCAGCCGCTCAGGTGCTGGGATTACAAGCCTGCGTCACCACACTGGATGGATTTTGAAATCTTTAATACTGTTGTCTGTGAAACTGGAAGTAGTTATTTCATTAGATTGAAGATCTCAGAGAAATCAACTCCATAGTTTTTTATTGATTTATTTTGTTTTTTATTATTATTATTATTATTATTATTATTATTATTATTATTTTGGCGGGTTTGGGGAATGGAACCCAGGGGCATTTGACCTCCAAGCTACATCCCCTGCCCTATTTTTTTTTTTTATTCTTTATTTTGAAACAGGGTCTCACTGAGTTGCAGAGGGCTTCACTAAGTAGCTGAGGCTGTCCACAAACTGCAATCCTCTGGCCTCAGCCTCCTGAATGCTGGGATTACAAGTGTGCGCCACCACACCCGGCTCTCCATAGTTTTTTAAAAGGGGCAATTTGTTCTGCTCACAAGTAGGGATCAGGGTGTGTGTGTGTGTGTGTGTGTGTGTGTGTATTTATTTGGGGGGAGACTGGATAGAGAGACTTTTAAAAAGTTTCTATACTTTCCTACTTGCATATGGGTGTAAAGTGTGTCCTGACCTTCTTCTGGAAACGTTTGTGTAAGTAAAACCTTTCTTTAGGATAGGCTTTGTCAAGGTAGCCCTTGTCAAAGAAGGTAACTGTTTCCTTAAAGTGTCAACACTACAACAGTCCATATACAAAATCCATTTAATGATTATTTGTATAAGTAGATTTATAGATACAGAAAAGAATTCCACTTTTTCTTTGCCAAGCAAAGCACAAAACCAATACAGTCCGTTGGCAGAAGCCTTGGAGACGATGGCTGCGCACTCTCTGGCAAGACATGATCGCCATATCCGGGGGATGCACTTGAAATTCCAGAGCAGTAACCAAAACCTAACATTTTTAGAACTAAGGTACAATTTACAACAGGTGGGCAACAGAGGCAGGCACACATGCTTCTCATTTCATGGCTCTGAACTCTGATTTTTTCAAGCTAACTTTTGAGAACATTTTTATTGAGATACTTCCAGGCAAAATTGGAAATGAAATCCTGACATCCTAAGAGCATTAAAATCAGGTCATGGGTAAATACAGGTCAGGAAGCACCGGGCAGGAGGAGAACAGGCAGATGTGTTCCCAAATTGCTCTGTCCTGCTACCCTAAGGAGGGCCTCACAGAAGGCAATCCGAATTTGATTTTGTTGTTGTTGTTTCTTTTGGGTACTTAGGATTGAAACTAGGGGCATTCTACCTCTGAGCTATGCCCCCAGACCCCCTTTTTTTAAATTTTGAACCAGGGTCTTGCTAAGTTGCTTTGGCTGATCTAAAATCTGCGATCCTCCTGTCTCAGCCTCCCGAAGACTACGATTGCAGCAGCGTAGGCACCCACCTGGCACCAAATCGGAATTGTTATTCACAAGATGTAAATGACAGTTTAGTTTTATCAGAGGCATTTACATTTTAATAGGTTAAAAGCCTTAATTTAAATAGAGTGAGAGACAGAGATATGAACAGAATATTTAGTGGATGTCAAATATTAGGCTAGGTGGAGTAAGATAGCCATCTCCTTTATTAAAATTCTTAATTATTTCTTTTAAACTAGGTCTCCTGAGACACTAATTTTAAATATGTATATACTTAAACTAGGTCTCCTGAGACACTAATTTTAAATATATGTTTGTTTTGGGGATTGAACCCAGAGGCATTCTACCTGCAAACTACACTCCTAGCCCAGTTTTTATTTCTTATTTGGAGACAGGGTCTCATTATGTTGCTAAGAGCCTCGCTAAATTGCCAAGGCTAGCTTTGAGAGCATATTGTAGACCCCGACTTCAATTCCTAGCAGTTAGCTCTCATAAAAATACTTTATTTTTTCTCCTTTTTTCTTTTTTAATTTTCCAATCACTTGAGGGTTACTTACTACTGGCAAAAATTAAAGTCAAAATTGTATGGCAAGGTCTCACAAGTCTCCCCTCCATCCACACTTACGCTGCCATAAGCATCTGAGGACTGCTCCTCCACCCCTTGTCTTCACTTGTAAAAAAAATATCCAGATACTTTGATCTAATGACCTCTGACCACCAGTACCACCTACTCAAGAGCTCAAGTCAAACTTACCTCTCCTCTCTCATTTCTCCCACCACCTTGTCCAAGAATACAGTCCTTGAATCCATAATAACGAAGATTTCAGGTATTTCCGAGTCCCCATTTTAAAAGTCACTTTCTACTCTCACTGTCTGCACAGTTCTCCCATCTCTCTGTTCAGTTCGACCCAGTTCTTTTTTTCTAACTTAATTTACTGTGGATTTGGCCTAGACAAACAGAAGCTTACATTAAGACGCTTAGGGAACAGGAAAGCTTAGATACTTGAGAATTAACAAGAACTCCATTCAGCAAAATGATATGGCTGACAAGACACATGCTTTCTTGATTTAAAGATTATATAGGAAAGCTTAAACTTGGATTTTTTTGGGGGGGATACAGATCGAGTCTTTTGACTGATAAGTAATTCTAGCCTTCTGATGTTTCTTTCATTCATTGGTTGGAAAGCAAGAGTCTTTTTTTGTTATCCAATTAACCCCAAACGGGAAATTCTATACGTGCATATATTAAATAAAGTGTTCATACATTTCCATTTGTAAGGCACAAAACTCAGAAATCTCTCAGAGAAAGGAATGAAGCCATCTTTGTTTTTGAAGACAAGAAAGTAATCTTAGAGGAGGGTCAAACAAACCGCTCCCCTTTTTAGTAAATGAGGGACCTTATACTGATAGGAAGTGTAGCCCGCGGCTTCCCAGCTTCCTTTGACGCAGCCTCCTTCACTGGATTAGGACAGAAGTCGTCCTCAGAGAGAGCTGCGTGGCCAGAACACACCTACGAGAAGCCCCCGCTAGCTCACAGAAGCTGCTGCGCAGCTGTGTCCAAGCAGAGCATTTTGGTTACAGGTGCCTGATTCATTCTTAACCAAAGGGGCCTTCAGGAACCAACCCCAGGGAGCACACCTTTGTCTGTCCTAGGACTTGATTATTTTAAGGGTTTTGCTGTAAATTGAGGCAAATCTACCTGCCTGAGGACCCTGAATAGTTATGCTGGGCCTCATGAGGCAGCATCGACACATAAGATTGGACTTTGGGCTCCTCTGGGAATAATCAGATCACTAGAAGGTCCTTAGATCCAATTCACTTTACCAAGGTTATTCTTTTATTTAAAAAAAAAAAACATACTGGTCAAGTCTGCCAAAGAACCCTAGAGCAACCCCCAGACTTCCTGGTCTATAAGGCAGCCCTAATAGCTTTCACAGGTATACAAGAACAGTCCCATGATAACCAAACAATAATGGTCCTCATGCCTGTTGGCTGGGCCTCCTGTGGCTCTTGGCACTGTACCTTCTAGTACCATTTACATTAGTACTGTACAAGAGTAAGCTTCCTGAATGCACCCATGGCTTCGAGCGTCTCTCGGACGTGTGACTGCCTCATAGTCCTTTGTATCGCCATGCAAAGTAAAGATGGGAACGAACAGCACGTCAGACACAACAGCCCTGCAGACAGCTGTCCTGAGAACAGGGTCAGTGGAACAGTGGGGGACAGAAGAGCGATCAACTGGGTAATTCATTATTTCTAAGGGTTTCATGGAGTCATCCAAACCAAGTCAGAATCTCAAGAGATTCTGACTTTTCTACCATGGACCATCTGAGATCAAAATAAAACAGGGTCTTTGGGTCAATTTATCCAATCACCCAAAGACCAGCATAGTAGGATGGTCATTCCAATAGGGTGAGGACCAGCCACCCCCTCACATTCCGGCACAATTTCAATATCCCTTCAGTTGTAGGATTTGACCCCGAAGCCACAGTCATAATTCTGTAAACCTCCAGGCATGAAGACGCCTCTCTTCAGTTCAATGTCCATGAATCTTGGCCAAGATCCCTTCCCCAGTAAGACTCTGGCCCAGCAGGAAAAGGAACATTCCTTTAATTAGCAACAAAACTCTTAAATCCTTTGGCTTTGAAATGCTGCAGTCAGAGTATATCCTTGGGGACACATAATAACTTAGAAACCAAACCCTTTACAAATTAAAAAAGAAGTCAACTTCTCTTGTTGTACCAAGTTTCCCCCCAAATCACAAAGGCCACCCCCACAGTTTGCAAAACGGAGAGCCTCAAGAATCTTTCTTGGTCAGTCTCGCCTTGACTCTGTGCCTCAGGAGGGCCGCTGTGGCGGCGCTGCAGGCGGCCAAGAAGAAGAAGGAGAGGCAGGCCAAGTAAACGGACAAGGGACCGTGGCGCTGCAGGAAGATCTCACGCCGCCCCTGGTAGTCCAGGAGGATGGCTTCCAGCTGCGAGAGCGTGCAGATAGACAGAAAGGCATGGAAGATTTGATGCCCGTGGCCCACGATGTCACAGGAACCGGGGAAGTACTTCTCAGGCACCGGACAGGAGAAGAAGTAGGCGCTGACCAGGAAGAAGAGGATCTGGAGGGTGTGATACCAGGCTGCTTGTTCCTGGCAGCCAGCCAGGTGGCAGATCGCCACCCGGTGTGCCACGGGGCTGATGTCCAGGACGAAGGCCAGCCCGGCTGGCACCACTTGACAGATCTTCCTCATAACTGGGTAGGGCCGTCGGTAACGGTACTTGGCGTAGCAACAGCCAGCGCAAGATAACCAGCCGCAGAAGGCAGCCGCCGGCAAGAAGAAGAGCCAGAACCGCTCATACCAGGCCTGGTCAGAGCTGTAGAAGAAGTGGGCCAAGGCGCTGCCATATTGGTAAACGCTGACGCCAACGTAGTCCACAAAGTAGAAGGTGTAGTGGGAGAGCTCGGACTTGGACTGCAGCAGGTGTGCCAGCAGGCTGCAGGTGAGGTAGGTGATGGAGGACAGGATGAAGAGGAGCAGGGGCAGGGAGTGCGGGGAGGCCCAGGGCAAGGCCTCGGCCTCAGCAAAGGCCCAGAACCGCAGCAGTACGGCCAGGGCCGCCAGCAGGTGGGTCCACACGTTGACCACCTCGTTGTGCTTCTGGAAGAGGCTGAAGAAATAGTAGCGCCACTCGTGGCCGGTGGGGCGGTAGCCGGTGCGGATGTAGGGCTCCCGAAAGAGCTGGGGCACGTCGGTCTCCGGGACAGTGCAGGGCATCTTGGGCAGCCCGTCCTCCAGGATCTTGGGCAGGCGACGCAGCTGCTGCCCGCTGACGGACAGGGTGCTCAGGCGCTCCAGGATGGCCGTGGTCATGGCGGCGGCTGAGGGTGGGGTGCAACCTGCGGGGAAGAGCCACAAAACCACAGTGAGGCACGGCACACGGTGTCTTTTCTTAAGGGAACGTGCACGGGGCTGCAGCTGGCTTCCCGGGGCCTCAGTTTCTTCATCTGTGGAATGATGGCAATGGAGCGAGTTCCCTCACCATCCCAGCAAGCTGACTCTGTGTCCACTGCTCTCTACCGCAGAGGTGGAGTCACGGCTTGTAAAATGGGACTGTCAGCCACCCTGGCACAATTGAATGAGATCAATGATTTAATGATATCTAGAAGTAGATTTCGTGTGTGTGTGTGTGTGTGTGTGTGTGTGTGTGTGTGTGGTGCTGGAGATTAAATCCAGGGGCATTCTACCTCTGAGATACACCCCCAGACCTGTTTTTATTCTTTCTTTCTTTTTTAAACAAGGTCTAAATTGTGGAAGGCCTCACTAAGTAGCCGAGGCTGGCCTTGAACCAGGATCCTCCTGTCTCAGCCTCCCAAGCACTGGGATTACAAGTGTGTGCTACCATGTCTGGCTTAGAAGTAGATTAAAAAATATATATAGGGTTTTCTAGTTGTTATTGAGATATTATAAATCTGTTGAAATATAAGAATAGTAAATATTGATATTACTAATAACAGTCTTTTTTGGGGCCTTACTGGGGATGGAACCCCCAAGGGCACTTTACTACTGAGCTACATGCCCATCCTTTTTCATTTTGAGGCAGGATATCAACAAGTTGCTGGAGCTGGCCTTCAACTCATGATGCTCCTGCCTCAGCCTCCAGAGTAACTGGAAGTACAGGTGCCCACTGCAACAACTGGCTTAATGATACCTCTGTTTCATGGGTACCCAACTCATCTTCGGCTACCCACTAATTTCACTGGTAACCTGAAAATCTGAGGTAAGCAATTAAACTTCAAATTAAAGGCAAATTACTTGTTTATTGATTGGCAGAGACCAATGCATATTCTGGGATATCTTAACAGTTAAAATTGGCCTAAATTTAACAGACAGTCTAATTGCAAAGATGATGATGATGATGACGACGATGATGATGATTTTGTGGGTCTGGGGATGGAACCCAGGGGCATTCTACCTCCAAGCAACACCCCCAGCCCTGTTTTTTATTCTTTATTTTGAAACAGGGTCTCACTGAGTTGCAAAGGGCCTCACTAAGTAGCTGATGCTGTCCGAGAACCGCGATCCTCCTGTCTAAGCCTCCCAAATGCTGGGATTACAAGTGTGCACCACCACGCCCAGCAAGATTATTATTGTTTTTTAAAAAAATATGTTCTGATGAGATTGGGCACAATTCGGGGTGGTATGATGATAAAACTGGGAGGCTGATATAGGAAGATTGCAGTTTGGAGGCCAGCCTCAGCAACTTAGTGAGATCCTGGTTCAAAATAAAAATAAAATAGGACTGCGGATGTTGATTAGAGGTAGAATGCTTCTGAGTTCAATCCTCAATACCACCACCATCTTAAAAAAAAGTTTTGGAAATCAAGTAAATTTTGGGTTTGCCTATCCTGGGTAACTACATCCGTATTAAATGAGTTTAGGCCTCAGAAAGGCTTAACTAACACTTGGAATTTCTAGGTGACGGGTAAATCAGATGAGCATAGCAACTGTTTCATAACATTGATGTGAAATTTCATGTGAGCCTACTGGGTAAATAAATAAGTTTTTAGCATACAATGAACTGAACTTTATATTTCCTTAAAAATAGTTAAATAATTATTTATCTAAATGTCCCCTTCCTCTATAAAACATCAGTTGCACAATACACATCAAGTGCTGCTCAGGTACTACCAATTTTAGTGAAGAAAATGTAATCTCACTATTTCCTACTTCTTAATCCCGAAAGACAGAAAGTATCTGGTCAGGTAAGAACTAAAGGGCATGAAAAATAAAATGCGAAGAAAATTCAGCAAGACCCGAAATCAGGCCCTGGTCTGGACATTTACTGGATGTTCTTGGGCAAGTTACAGAACTTTTTTTTTTTTTTTTTTTTTGGTGGTACTGGGGGTGGAACCCAGAGGCTTTCTCATTCCAGGCTATACTCGCAGACCTATTTAAAAAAAATTTTTTTTTGAAACAGGGTCTCACTAAGTTGCTGAGAGCCTCACTAAGTAGCTGAGGCTGGCTTCGAACCTGTACGATCCTCCTGTGTCGGCCTCCCAAGTGCGGGGATTACAAGCATGCATCATCACGCCCAGCAGTTACAGAACTTTCTAAACCTCTGTTTCTTTATCTGTAGAATGTGAGCAATAATTTTGTATATGGTATGGGCTGTTGTAAGGTTAAATGGGAAAGTCTAAGCTGAGCACGGTGGCGCACACTTGTAATCCCAGCATTTGGGAGGCTGAGACCGGAGGATCGCGGTTCTTGGACAGCCTCAGCTACTTAGTGAGGCCCCTTGCAACTCAGTGAGACCCTGTTTCAAAATAAAAGAATAAAAAATAGGGCAGGGGGGTGTAGCTCGGAGGTCAAATGCCCCTGGGTTCCATCCCCAAGCCCACAAAAATAAATAAATAAATAAATAAATAAATAAATAAATAAATAAAATAAATGGGAAAGTCTAAAAATTGAATTGGTTTGCTTGGCTTAAGATGAGGGCTCATTAAGCCAGGCATAAGTCCCGCACTTGGAAGCCTGAAAAAGGAGGCTCTGAGGTTCACAGCCAGCCTCAGCAAATTAGTGAGACCCTGTTTCAAAATAAAAAATAAAATAGGGCTGGAGGTGAAGCTCAGGGATAGATGTCCCTGCGCGCGGGCGCGCACGCGCGCGTGCGCACACACACACACACACACACACACACACACACACGCTCAGTACATAGTAAACACCTCTTATTTTTCTTTCTTTCTGTTTCTATGAGCTGGGCTCTGTCCTAGGTACTAAGGATGCCAGGACAAGTAGGCTTCCCGCTTTCATGGAGGTCAGCCTACCTGGGAGACAGACAAACAGTAGGCTCGTGTGCAGGAGGACCACAAGAGGAGAGCACCCATTCACAGGGTCCCTGCAAACACGACCAAAACAGCAGGTAGGGAAAGGGGCCTCTCCAAGTGACCCCTGAACTGGGTCTTAAAGGAAACATCACAATTCCTAAAAGAAGATGGGAGGGAGATTTCCAGGAAGAGAGCAAGGTCAAAGAACTTCTGCCAAGATGAGGCCGAAGCCCGGAGCCTCTCAGGAGGCTGTGTTAGTGTAGCTGATGGTGGCACTGGCACCAGAGACACCTGAGCCCTAATCCAACTCACAGACTCTAGCCTGAGTTTCTCATCCCTAAAGTATAGTTAATGATGGAGAAGCCCCCTCGCAGGTTGATGCAAGGACCATATGACCTGTGATGTGCTGAACAAAAAAATTAGAAAATAAAATAATAAAGCCGGACGTGGTGGCGCACGCTTGCAATCCCAGCATTCGGGAGGCAGAGAGAGGAGAATTACGGTTCGTGGATAGCCTCAGCTACTTAGTGAGGCCCTTCACAACTCAGTTAGAACCTGTTTTAAAAAATAGAAAGACTAAAAAACAGGCCTGGGGGTGTAGCTCGGAGGCACAATGCCCCTTGTTTCATCCCTGGTACCGCAAAAAAAAATAATAATAATAATAATACTATGGCAGTATGTGAAAGCATTACTACTGATTTCACTAACATTTCCCAGGAGGGAGGATGGGTCAGTGGGGATGGAGAAGGATATACACGGAGAGCTGTGTGCATGGATGTTTTATCACATTGCACCTCACTAGGATTATAACCGCAATATACTAGTACAGGCATAAAATATGCTTGGATCCAAATGCAAAGAAAACAATTGCAATTATAATTGTCATTATTGCCATCACTGGTGTGAGGCACAGAAATGTTTCATAAGTAGAGAGTTCAGTGCCCACTCCATATTTTGTACGTCTCTCCCCTATAACCTGTTAGCCAGCACCTACCAGATGGTGGGCTCCTATCAGGAACAGGCTATGACCTATGTCTCAACATAGGAATTAAAGATGAGAAAAGAAATGTATTAAGAATTAAGAGTTAGCCAGCAAGAGGCACACAGAGTGTGTGGAAGGGGGAAAAAAAAAAAAAGATCATGGAAATATTTTAATTCACTTAAAACCAAAAAAAAAAAAAAAAAAAAAAATCTAAGAAGTACTTCCACTGTCGGCCAGCAGAGGGACCCAAGTGCTTGGGCTTCTACAACTGACCTTAAACAGGAAACGCTGCCAAAATGGGCCCTTGGAAAAGGGATGTTTTTTCAAGTTGTTGCTGTTAGCAACATATTATCCGTGCATCCAGGCTTGTTGCTTTCTTCTTTAGACAACAGGATTCTCTTCTCTTTTGTGAAGCAGAGAAGGAAAATTAGATGAAATCACCAGTCTGATTAGATGGTTGGGGGACACTGAGGTGAGACGGTAGGACACGGTTTTAGAAGACGAGCTCTCTAGCGGTATTTCCTCGTAGGGCCATCGATGTCATCTAATGTCAAGGGTTTCCCATTACCTTTGGGTACCCAAACCAATCCAAGATGAGACAGTCCTGCATCCAGAGTTAAATAATACATAACCCACACAGGTCCTTCTTATCTTCCGATCCCTTAAAATAGGCTATCTATTAAATTGCAGGTTCTTATAAACCTAATGACTCAACCGAATTTCTAAAGACGAAGACTTTGGCTTCTGGTTGTCTAATGGGTGGAATGGAGGGTGATTCAGTCCTGAGAACTAGCTCGCATCTGTCTGTTCTGAGAAAGGACAGAACGTGATGTCGCCTTTATTGTTGCTCTCCAGAAAACCACGACAGCACAGCTGACCTTGCCAGGCATCTGGTCCTCACAGCGCTAACTTCCCCGTGGCTTCGTGTTGACAAGTCTGTGGCTTTATGTTAATCTGCCCTTTTCAGAAAATCGTCTCTACTTCACTCTCACAGAAAATAAACTAGGGAGAGAGTTTTTTTTTGTTGTTGTTTTTTTTTTGTTTTGGTTTTTGGTGGTACTGGGGGTGGAACCCAGAGGCTTTTCTACCTCCGGGCTATACTCCTAGACCTATTTTCTATTTTATTTGGAAACAGGGTCTCACTAAGTTGCTGACAGCCTCACTAAGTAGCTGAGGCTGGCTTCGAACCCGTGCGATCCTCCTGTTTCAGCCTCCCAAGCACTGGGATTACAAGCATGCGCGACCACGCCCGGCGTGGGAGAGAGGTTTATAGAACAAAAGAACAGAGAAATATAAGACCAAAGGGATATTAACTTTTACCTTAAAGGAAAAGGAACACAGAAGACAAAATGGACAATTTCTGTGAGCAATTAAGATCTTTAAAAACATAGCCACACCAGTCTTTGATTCTCTTTATTTATTATTATTATTATTATTATTATTATTATTAGCACTGGGGATGGAACCCAGGGGCATCCTACCTCCAACCTACACCCTCAGCCCTATTTTTTTATTCTTTATTTTGAAACAGGGTCTCACTGAGTTGCAGAGGGCCTCACTAAATAGCTGAGGCTGGCCGCGAACCGCGATCCTCAGCTCTCAGCCTCCCAAATGCTGGGATTACAAGCGTGCGCCACCACGCCCGGCTTGATTCTCTTTAATGACTCCATCTCCTGGGACTGTGGCTCGCAGACAGCCTCAGCTACTTAGGCCCTTTGCAACTCAGTGAGACCCTGTTTCAAAATAAGAATAATAAAAAATAGGGCTGGAGGTATATAGCTTGGAGGTAAAATGTCCCTGGGTTCCATTCCCACTACCGCAAACAAAACAACAACAACAAAACCCTCCATTTTCTGGACTGTGTAATCTGATACCAGAGGAATCAGGTAGTCCAGGGACACAATCACAATGGCCTCTAACTCAGAATATGATTCCTTGTCTCACTCAGCAACGAGGGCATTGCAAGGATCCAAGTCCTCTTATCTGTGGTGAAAAGGACTTAAATTTCCTTTGGATATGTGGGGTCATGAAAATTCTCAACTTGTGGTCAGAGAGGGGGGTCTATTTCTTGTCTATTTCTTAGCAACTACTCCCCCCGCTCCAACATGCCGTGTATTGGTTTTCTGAGATAAATCAATACAACTACACTGCTTTTTGTAAGAGAATTCTTCTATCAACAGTAACTTTAGAAGCCACTGTTCACGGTGGTCTTGCCTCCTCCCCCGTAAGCCTCACTGTTACCAAGCCAGAGTGGGCGGCACTTCAGAAAGAGCATTCAGAGGGCCAGGCGTGGTGGCGCATGTTTGTAATCCCAACATTCAGGAGACTGGGACAAGAGGACAGTGGTTCCAGGACAGCCTCAGCTACTTAGTGAGGCCCTTTGCAACTCTGTGAGACCATAAAGAATAAAAAAATAGGGCTGGGGTGTCGTTTGGAGATAGAATGCCCCTGGTTCCGTCCCCAGTACTGCAGAAAGAAAGAAAGAAAGAAAGAAAGAAAGAAAGAAAGAAAGAAAGAAAGAAAGAAAGAAAGAAAGAAAGAAAGGGAAGACGGGCGTGGTGACGCTTGTGATCCCAGTATTCGGGAGGCTGAGACCGGAGGATTGCGGTTTGCGGACAGCCTCAGCTACTTAGTGAGGCCCTCTGCAACTCAGTGAGACCCTGTTTCAAAATAAAGAATAAAAACGAGGGCAGGGGCTGTAGCTCGGAGGTTGAATGCCCCTGGGTTCCATCCCCAGACCCGCAAAAAAAAAAAAAAAAAAAAAAGGAAAGAAAGAAAGAAAGAAAGAGAGAGAGAGAGAGAGAGAAAGAAAGGAAGAAAGAAAGAAAGAAAGAAAGAGAGAAAGAGAAAGAGAGGAAGGGAGAAAGAGAGGAAGGAGGAAGAAAGGAGGGTTCAAAGGATCAGCTGTGAAGTTTGAGCCCCCCCCCCTTTTTTTGTGGTACTGGGGATGGAACCCAGGGACTTTCCTACCTCTGGGCTATACTCCCAGACCTATTTTATATTTTATTTGGAAACAGGGTCTCACTAAGTTGCTGAGAGCCTTACTAAGTAGCTGAGGCTGGCTTCGAACCTGTGCGATCCTCCTGTCTCAGCCTGAGATCAGTGCTGAGATTACAAGTGTGAGCTGCCACATCTGGCAAGTTTGAGCCCCCCCCCCTTTTTTTTAGGGTCTGGGTATGGAACCCAGGGGCATTTGACCTCTGAGCTACACCCCCTGCCCTATTTTTTATTCTTTATTTTTGAAACCGGGTCTCACTAAGTTGCAGAGGGCCTCCTGAGTAGTTGAGGCTGTCGGCGAACCGCGATCCTCAAGTCTCAGCTTCCCAAATGCTGGGATTACAAGCGTGCGACACCACGCCCGGCAGTTTGAGCTCATTTTAAAGGAAAACCATATACTGGTATCACTATGTTGATGTAGGCACACAGCACACCTTCCAGGCTTGCTGGGTGGCTCCTCTGAGTGAGAACCCCGAATCACTCCTGGCCTGTCCCTAATACCTGCCTAGGCCAATGTGGTCATCAACTGACCAAGAGGCTACCTAGGAATGATCTCCCTTGCCCAGGGTTCACTCCTGGGTAATTGAAATTAATTAATTAATCTATTTATTTAATGAATATATTTATTAGTGCCACTGATAGTGGCACTGAGGGTTGAATCTAGGGGCATTCTACCTCTGAACCACACCCTCAACCCTATTTTTATTTTTATTTTTGGTGGTACTGGGGTTCCTGGAAACCCTTCTACCTCCGGGCTACACTGCCAGACCTATTTTTTATATTTTAATTTGGAAACAGGGTCTCTTAAGCCAGCGCGGCTGGCTTCGAACCTGTGCGGATCCTCCTGTCTCCGCCTCCCAAGCACCGGGGATTATAGGCGTGCGCCACCACGCCCGGCTTGCCCTATTTTTATTTTGAAACAGGATCTCACTAGGTTGATAAAGTCTCACTACTTGCTGCGGCTGTCCTTGAACCTGCAACAACGCTCCTATCTCAGCCTCCCAGGTACTAGGATGATAAGTGTGTGCCATCACACCCAGCTGATAACTGACATTGAAATCTTCCTTAAAACTCCTATTTGGTAGGTAGAGTCAGGAGGGTTGCAAGTTTGAGGCCGGTTAGAGCTGAGGATGCCCGGAACAACTGGGGCAGCCATGGGGAATGGGCTTATGTTAGGTCTGGAAGGCTTAATAGAATTCAGGGGGGTGAAACATGAGCGTAAGAGTGGTCTGGCTGAGCCGGGCGTGGTGGGGCACGCTTGTCATCCCAGCATTCGGGAGGCTGAGACAGGAGGATCGTGGTTAGAAGACAGCCTTAGCTACTTAGTGAGGTCCTCTGCAACTCAGCGAGACCCTGTTTCAAAATAAAGAATAAAAAATAGGGCAGAAGGTATAGCTCGGAGGTTGAATGCCCCTGGGTTCCATCCCCAATACAAAAAAAAAAAAAAAAAAACGTGTTCTGGCTTCTTGAGGGTACACGAGCAGAGGAGCTGTTGGGGAATAAGGAGGCAGGAAGTGGGGTAAATGCTGTGGCAGAGCTAAAGCTTAGGTTTCATGTTACAGAAAAGAGATGGGACTCATTTCTCTCCCCTGAAACTGTTAGCTTGCTGCACGGCTCATCTGTCCTGAGCTCGGCAGGATTCCTGTTGCTAACCAGGGCCTCCTCTCTTAAGTGACACCACCCTCTCCGCCCTGTCTCCCAATATCCCTTCCAATTGTGTTCCCAAAGGCCCACCCTTCGCAGCATCGCTGCCTCTCACCTGGTAAGTCACCCAGAAACTCGGCGTTAGTTGATTCCCAAATACACCTCCTGCCAGACCAGCCACACTGTATGGGCCTAACTGAACGCCCCACGGGGACTGCAGACTCAGTATCCTCCAGCATCTCTACCAGTCCAGGCTGGACCCCGCTCCTACGTGTAAATGGGGATCTGACTTTATCTCAACATTTCTGGAATCGATTTGTCCATTCCAATTCTACATCCTTCCCTTTATTCGTGCCTTCAAATCTTATGTTGCTGATGAGCACAGAATTTTCATAAACGCCCTTTCGTTCTCAAGTAATGACCTGCACAACAACACCCTCATTTCACTCTCCCATGGGGATAGTTTTAAAAAATGGAAATATGATTATTATCTAAGACACAAATTCTAAGCTCTTCTCCTACAAACAGGTCCTTTCTCTGTTCAGCTCTTCCCCAGTTCAAAGGCTATATACATATATGTATACCCCTGGCTATTCTTATTTTTGGTGGTACTGGGGTTCCTAGAAACCCCTTCTACCTCCGGGCTACACTCCCAGACACCTATTTTTTATATTTATATTTGGAAACAGGGTTTCTTTTTTTTTTTTTTTTTTTTTTGGTGGTACTGGGGTTCCTGGAAGCCCTTCTACCTCCGGGCCATACTCCCAGACCTATTTTTACATTTTTATTTGGAAACAGGGTTTCCTAAGCCAGCGCGCGCGGCTGGCTTCGAACCTGCGTGATCCTCCTGTCTCTGCCTCCCAAGCGCGGGGATTACAAGCGTGCCCCACCACGCCCAGCTGAAAACAGGGTCTCTTAAGCCAGTGCAGCTGGCTTCGAACCTGTGCGATCCTCCTGTCTCCGCCTCCCAAGCGCAGGGATTACAAGCGTGCGCCACCACGCCCGGCTACCCCTGGCTACTCTGCGGCCGAGGCCTGGATTGTTGACTAGAAGTTCCTCCAAAGTGCTCCACACACCCTCAGAACTCTAGCTGGGTCTGAATTTGGCCACTTTCCAAATGTAAGCCCCATCATCTTTCGTGGGGACCTCTCTAGGGTGCAGGAGGTCTCTCTGGTCCCTCTTTGCGGGTCTCTGCCTGGGCCATGCTCCATTCTGCCACCCTGCTTGTGTGAGTTATTCTGCCCCCTCTTGGGTCTCTCTGATCCCGCACATGCCTGGGACGCCCATCGCCGAAGACGACCGACCGACTCCTATTCGTTCTTCTTGTCCCAGCCCAAACATCTCCTGTGCACGCTTCCTTTGAGAAGCGCTTCTCCACCTGTGTTGCCATGGCAATCGCAGCTCTTCAGTATGACAATTTCCATACTACACACCTGCTATATCATCTTTACATCCTATGTCCGCCCACTAGACTACGGGATTCTTTGTTTTGTTTTTGTGGTGCTGGAAGTCAAACCCAGGGGCATTCTACCTCTGAGCTACACCCTCAGCCCTATTTTACATTTTATTTGAAAACAGGGTCTCACTAAGTTGCGGAGGACCTGTCCTCATATCTGCAAACCTCTTGTCTCAGCCGCCCAAGGACTGGGATTACAGTGTGCCACCACGCCTGGTTCTACAAGGTTCTTCGAGGACTGGGAATCATTATTTAGCACTATGCCAAGCACAGAGAGGATATTCCAGTACATTGTTGTTGGATAAATGAAAGAATGGAATGAAAATGTCAGAATAATAATAATAGCAAATACTGGATAGTGTCTTAGATGCTTTGTAAATATCACCTCTTTATTTTTTACTATCATTTCTTTTTTGAAACAGGGTCTTGCTAAGTTGCTGATGGGTTCACTAAGTTGCTGAGGCTGGCCTCAAAACTTTGATCCTCCTATCTCAGCTTCCTAGGTACTGGGTTTACAGGCATGTGCCACCATGCCCAGGTTATTATATTACCGTGTGTGTGTGTGTGTGTGTGTGTGTGTGTGTGTGTGTGTGTGTGTGTTTTATTGGGAATTGAACCCAGGGCCATTCTACCTCTGAGATACACCCCAGCCCTATTTTATTTTTTATTTTGAAAGTTTTGGAGGGCATCATGTTGCAGAGGCTGCCCATGAACCCGTCTCAGTCTCCCAGGTACTTGAATTACCACGTCTGGCTTTATTACCTCTTTTAAGCTTCCCAACAAGAAGCCAGGCACAATGGTACACACCTGTAATTCCAATATTGGGAGGCTGAGATGGAAGGTGCACAATTTTGAGGCCAGCACAGGGTTGCTTAGTGAGACCCTGTTTAAAAACAAAAAAACAGAAAGAGCTGGAGGTGTAGCTCAGAGGTAGAATGCCCCCAGATTTTATTCTAAGTACTGCAAAAATCAACCAACCAACCAACCAACCAAACAAACAAACAAACAAACAAAAACGTCCCAATAATGACCTGGCGGCAGCACTAGTAGAAAACAGAAGGCAGGAAGATTAAGTAGCTTGCCCAAGGTCACGCAGCACGGGGCAGATCCAGGAGGTGAAGCTTAGCAGATGGCCCTGGAGTGTGGTCTCTCCAAAACCATGCCCCCCAAAAATGCACTCTCAGACTAGACTTCGGCAATTTTTTTTTTTTTTTTTTGGTGGTACTGGGGTTCCTGGAAGCTCTTCTACCTCCGGGCTACACTCCCAGACCTATTTTATATTTTTATTTGGAAACAGGATCTCTTAAAGCCAGCGCAGCTGGCTTCGAACCTGCGCGATCCTCCTGTCTCCGCCTCCCAAGCGCGGGGATGACAAGCGTGCGCCACCACGCCCGGCTAACTTCGGCAATTTTTGATGATTGGAAATTTTAGAGATGCTTCTCTGCTCTCCTGACAAAGATACTTTGCAGCCAGCCTTATAAAAACAAACAATCACTACTGCAAACCTTCTCGGTTAGTTGATCTGTAATTCGGATGCCAGTACTCTCCAAGAGGAAACAAAAATGACACACACACACACACACACACACACACACACTCACACACACACACACAAAATGTAACTTCCACAAAATCGGGTGGAATGTACCAGTGAATCCAAGTGTGCCCGCAGCACAGATGAGTGTGATCATAAACCTGTTGGGGCTCTTCCACAAGACATGCAGCTCACTGCGGCTGGCTTTGAGGAGCTGGTGCGATGACACATTCCAATCACAAGTCTAAAATGAACGTCATATGTCAGCTGCCGCTGGGAAGCGCGGACGCTGACAGTAACCACTGCATTTTGCTACTCATGTCACGTGCTGGCCAGAAAGCATCTCCCAGATGAGCAAGTAGAGAATTTAATAATAACTCCATATATGGGACACTGGCAGAGTTTACCATGGAAGACGTTTTCTTTATTTATTTTGGTACTGGGGATGGAAGGGGCATTCTACGTCCAAGCCACACCACAGCCCTATTTTATTTTTATTCAGAAACAGGGTTTCACTAGGTCGATAAGAGTCTCATTATTTGCTAAGGCTGTCCTTGAACCCGCGATCCTCCTGTCTCAGCCTCCCAAGTACCAATATTACAATCATGCACCACCATGCCCGGCTAGCACTCCTGACTTCTAATTCTAGCTGTACAACTAACTCTGTGACTTTAGGCGGATCACTCAACCTCTCTATATCTCAAGGTCCTTGAGGGTTAGAGGGTATAACTGGTACAAGTTCTAGCAGTGTAAAATTTTATAATTTGCTTGAGCTATTCTTTGCGTGGTACTGAACCTCAAACAGGGTGCCAAAGTCACCAACAAATGGACCCTATGGCATCGCCTTGAGCCACCAAGTCTAGTAGGAATCAAACAGATGGCAGGAAGGTGGCATACAAAAACTGCATACAAAACTGCAATACTTCCCATCCAAGAGGGCAAAAGAACTGTTTCCAGGAACCCCCAAAGGCCAGCTTCACACATCACTGCCTAAGCATAAATGCTGAGAGGGAACCATGCTGAAGCGACAGCGTGGTGCCCGTTTATGAGGCCCGCAATCATCTGAGCGGCCTTTGAGATGGAGGTGGTGCAGGATACAGCCTCATACGCCTCCAGGATCTCTACAGTCCTCCCTCGAGTGAGGGACTGCTGGGCTCGCAGTGACTGATCTTTGTGGCCACATCTGCCAAGAATCATATCACTGCTTATGAAGTCATATTTTGAAGAGGAGCGCTACCAGCAAAATCCTATTATTAGCAGAGACGATTTGAACATGGCTCTGGATTTGCAAAAGGTCAGTGCTTATTGCCCCCTGTACTTAGGAAAACCTTGTAAGTAACATCTTGACATCCTAAAATGAAGATATGATTGTGTAAACTGTAAGTCTGTACAATAGAAAACTCTCCACGTATTACAATAATCAGACACGTGATACATACGTGTCCCACTTTTTCACTGTATTTTCTCCTGCACTTAGAACACAGACTGGCTGGCCCATCGGATCTGGCAAATAAGATTTGCTGAACAACTGAATGAAAGACACTGTTACAGGAAAAAGCAAATTAAAAGCATGTGTCTTGTTTTTGTAAACATACAAATACGACGCAAAAATAAAAGTGATCGAAGTGTATATAATCCAAACAATACCGTTAGTCAGTGGTGGTGGCGCATGCCTGCAAGCCCAGTGCTTGGGAGGCCAAGAAAGGAGGACGGAAGGTTCGAGGACAGCCACAGCAACATAGTGAGGCTCTCAGCAGCCTAGCGAGACGAGACCCTGTTTCAAAACAAAAAAAAATAAAAAGGAGTAGGGGTATACCTTGGAGATAGACTGGCCCTGGGTTCAGTCAACAGTAACACACACACACACACACACACGCACACACACACACACGAATACTACTATCATGACGTGGTGGCATTATAGGGAATTTTACTTTACTTCTCGGGTAGATGTAATCATTATAGTAGTTTTGAACAATGAATGTCTACTTTTATAATTTTTGAAAAATAAGGCTATTGCTATTTTACAAGTAGGAACACTTGACATAAATATGAAAATTTTGTAAAACATTAGTAAAATAGATATTACCAATATACTCCCACCCTTCGAAAAACATTTCAATATTATAAAGACATACATAGGTGCATTATTCTGTGGATTTTGAGCTTGACTAGTCTGCATCCCATACTAACAAAATCATTATGTGTAACCTGACTATATTTGATTATTTGCTATAAATTAAGCTAATGGTCATGAAAGGTTTTTGTTTGTTTGTGCTAGCAGGGCTTAAACTCAAAGAGCATTCTACCTCTGAGCTACATCCTTGGCCCTTTTTTTATTTTTTGCTTTTGGAACAAGGTCTTACTAGGTTGTTCAGAGTCTCCGTTGCTGGAGCTGGCCTCCAACCTGAGATCCTTCTGTCTTACAGACATGGCCACCACGTTGGGCGGAAGGTTTTGTTTGTTTGTTTTGGTGGTACTGGGGATGGAACCCAGGGGCCTTCTACCTCCAGGCTATACTCCCAGACCTATTTTATATTTTGTTTGGAAACAGGGTCTCTTAAGCCAGCAGAGAATGGCTTCCAACCTGCGCGATCCTCCTGTCTCAGCCTCCCAAGCGTGGGGATTACAAGCATGCACCACCACGCCCGGCTTGGGTGGGAGGTTTTAAGGAAGAAAAATATGGCACATCTGTTAATGCAACAACCATATTCTCTTAGATTGGGAAAGCCAATACACAATATTATCAAAAGACAATCCTTGACCACATGGGCTCATGGTGTGGATGAATCTTGTCTATAAAAAAGACGAGGTGCTGAGCCGGGCGTGGTGGGCACGCTTGTAATCCCAGCATTCGCGAGGCTGAGACCGGAGGATCGCGGTTCACGGACAGCCTCAGCTACTTAGTGAGGCCCTTTGCAACTCAGTGAGACCCTGTTTCAAAAAAAAGAATAAAAAATAGGGCAGGGGGTGTGTAGCACGGAGGTCAGATGCCCATGGGTTCCATCCCCAGACCCACCAAAAAAAAAAAAAAAAAATTAAAAAAAGACGAGGTGCGCCTGCGTGCGGGACGTGGCAGGAACATGGCCACCTCTGAACTCAGTAAGCATTGCACTCCACCTCTGAGTACTGTCCTCTGCGGCTCCTATAGTCTTCATAAGGGAAGAAAGATAAGGCAGCGGGACTGTGTTGCGCCCTGGGGAAAGCTGAGCAGAGCATAATTGCTCCGAGTGCCTTTCTAAATTTTTTTCTTCCAGCTAGAACTCCTGATCATTTTTGTTCACTTCTTAACCTCCCACATCAGCTAATCATGCTTGAGCAGGTTGTTTCCAAAGTGCACCATCATTCCAGACACAGAACACTTCTACCCAGTGGACCAGACAGTGCCTGCTCTAGCTTGGCCGGGTGGGAGGATTCAGACAGAGGAACTGGAAACAAAATTAGAACACATCGAACCATCTAAGGCTAATCAGCAGGTCACCTAGGGTAGGATCATTTTTCTTCAGAGACTGTCTGCTTGGGTAAAGGCAAGCTCCGCTGTCTGAAACGTCTGCTAATTAAAGCCGAGGGATCGGGAGTCTCCCTGGACTTTTCCAATGAGCGTAACTTAGCAGCTTCATTAGTGTGGCTCGGCGTCGGTCAGGCAGTCTCTCGGCTTGATCTAGCACCAGCAGGAAGCTTCCACTGATAAGCAAAGCTGCTGGGACCTGGGCCAGCCCAAGTGAACCCTAAGAGAGCTGCCGATTGCCACGAGCAGGAAATCAATCTTGGAAGTGTCCTTTCTTTCCACAGCAGAAGAATCTGGTAACAAGTTAAGACAGTTTGGAGCACCACGGGAAGATTGTTATATTCTACAGCCACTGCTGATGCCTTCGCTGGTACCTTCGCTGATACCTTCGTTGATACCTTCCGTCCACTCTCTGAGAGGCCCCAGACCCGGCCTTTTAATTTGCTACAAATTCAAACAAATTACTTCATTCTCACTTTCTCCTTAGATATCCCAGCTGCGTAGAAGGCTGAGGCAAGAGGATCACGGGCTGAGGGCAGCCTGGGCAACTTAGTGAGACCCTACCTCAACTCTGAATCGCCAGGCACCGTCTTTGGGCCATTTTGGTTTCTTCTCCCCTTTAATACTTACCTACCCATTCCACATTCTTTGGAAGTAAAACATCAGGAAGTGCACGTTCCCTCATTCTCTGTGCTAGAGAGCCCGTTACTCCTGCTTGGCCAGATACGAGCTCCTGCAGACACTAACTTACTCATCCCGTCTCTCTCTTACCAGCAAACGATCAGAGGAAAGGTGCCCCAGAATCCACCAATATATAGTAATTATTCAAAGATGAGATGGAATAAGACTATCCTCAGTCTCCTTCTAAAGCAAACCAGTCATATTTTAGATAATGAGAATGTGGGGTATTTAAAAAATAATAAAGGAAACCACCTTTGGGTTGGACATGGTTTATCTGTGTGTGGTTCATCCACTTGGATAAAAACACTTAAATTGCTAACTGGATTTCTAATCGCCAGCTCGATTTTGATCTATCACCTCCAATGATTGGTACTTTCGTACCCAAGGATGCCCAGGCAAAGATTTAGGAAATGGAGACATTAGGCAGAAAAACAAAATAGCTGGGCATAGTAGCATAAGCTTGTAATTCCAGTACTTGGGAGGCTGAGACAGGAGGATCAAGGTTTGCAGACAGCTTCAGCTACTTAGGCCCTTTGCAACTCAGTGAGACCCTGTTTCAAAATAAAGAATAAAACATAGGGCTGAGGGTGTAGCTCAGAGGTAGAGAGCCCCTGGGTTCCATCCCCAGTACTGCAAAAAAAAAAAAAATAATAAAAAATAAATAAATAAATAGGGTGAGGAGTGTAGCTCAGAGGTAGAAAGCCTCTGGCTTTCATTCCCAGTACTGCAAATAAATAAATAAATAAATAATAAAAATAGGGTGGGGAGTATAGCTCAGAGGTAGAATGCCCCGGTATCATCCCCAGTACCACATAATAATAATAACAATAATAATAATAATAATAATAATAATAATAATAATAAAGAATAATGATAATAATAATGATTGTAATGTAGAAGAACATTGGAAGAGTTCTGAGACCTACTTTTTATTCTGGCTGCAAAGAGGGAAAGAAAACCAGAACAGACTGTCCTGGTTCCCTGAACAAGCCACTCTTGAAATCACCAGTGTTACTGAACCCTGCCGTGCCTGGCGAAAACGGCCGCTCCCTGAATTCAGCTCGGATAGAACCTCTTCTGTGAAGGTTAGCACCAGCCTCCAGCAAAACCAATCGTGTCTTGTTAAGCCCTCAGAAGGTCCATTCAGGATGCTGTAACACGATGCCATAGACGAGCTGGCTCATGAACAACAGCTTTTCTCCCAGTCGTGGAGGCCGCAGCGTCCCAGATGAAGGCGCGGGCGCCTTGCTGTGTGGTGAAAAGTCGATTCTGGCTCACGCATGGCTACCGTCTAGCTGTGTTCTCACAGAGGCAGAAAGGGCGAGGGAGTCCTGCAGCGTCTCTGTCTTAAGGGCATACCCTCACGCTGGGGTATGAATTTGGGAAGACACAATCATCCAGTCCAGGGACCTTCCCAGCACTGTGCCGTAATTGGCTGTACACACGTCTTCCTTTATATTAAGTTGTAAAAATGTATTAGGTACACCAGGAAGTTACTCGAAACATTTCTTAAAAATTCACTTTGTGTCCAGGAATGGTGGTACAAGCCCATGATCCCAGCTCCTTGGAAGGCTGAGGCAGGAGGATCACAGTTTGAGGCCAACCTGGGCAACTCATCGAGACCCTACCTCAAAATAAATTTTAAAGCTGGTCATGGTGGTGCACCCGTGTAATCCCAGCACTCGGACATCTGAGACAGGAGAATTACAGGTGCAAAGACAGTTTCATCAATTTAGCAAGACCCTTAGCAACTCAGCGAGACCCTGTTTAAAATAAAGAATAAAAAATAGGGCTGGAGGTGTAACTCAGAGGTAGAACACCGCTGGCTTCAATCCCCACTACTAAAAAAGTTAAAAAAAAAAAAAGGTATAGGGATGTAGCTCAGTGGTAGAATACTTGTTTAGCATATGTAAGGCCCTGAGTTCAATCTTTTTTTTTTTTTTTTTCTGTACTGGGGATGGAACCCAGAGGCTTTCTACCTCCAAGCTATACCTATTTTTTTAGTCTGTATTTTGAAACAGGGTCTCACTGAGTTGCCAAGGGCCTCACTAAGTAGCTGAGGCTGGCCGTGAGCCGCCATCTTCCTTCCTGTCTCAGTCTCCCAAATGTTTTAGTACTACATGCAAAAGAAAATGAGTTTGCATTACCTGATGGTGAGAATAACGTAAGTGCAGAGAATTTGCAGGACCTGTCCAGAGCCTTAAACCAAATCAGCCACAATGAGTGGGCTGCTTCAGACTCCTGAGTCCCAAGAGCCCAGCTCTTGTTTTAGTAACAGACAGTCCATCAACCACGCAACGGAAAGAGCCAGATGAGTATGGTACCTTCCCACCTCTGCACTGATGATGGGCAAGAATCCTGGATATCCACCGGGAGCATCACCCAGATCCTTCTGTGCCAGGATATTCCAGAGGATTCTCCTGAAGGTGCCCCCAAGGCCACAGGGCACTTTCCGGGGTGACCTATTCACAGTTTTCAGTAGCGTTTTTCCTAGTCCATCCTTTGTTGATCTGGTTCAAACCATCAGTTATCCCCAGAGGAGCTTCATTTGAAAAGTCAGCCTGGTCAGCTCTGATCAGTCACTGAGAACAGCCACACAGCCGTCTGACTCCCGAGTCAGCCATCGTGTGCTCCCATCTCATGATGTCCTGGCCAGCCACCTGTGTCGCCTGCAGTTCGCACAAAGGTAGTGATCACGCAGAACGCCTTTAGCTCCAGGAGCTCAGGTCTGGAATCCCTCCTTCCCGACTGCAGCCTCCTGTTCCCACCTGAGCCCCCTCACACCTGCAGAACTCTCTCTCTGGGCTCCTCGTACCCTCAAGTCCTCCAACTCTTCTTTGCTAATGCACGCACCTCACTTGGACCCAGGGACACCCCATCCCACACCTGCCCCGATGCCAGCCACTTACTTCTCCCCGGCCAGCTGTCCCCCTGCTCCACTGCCCACCCGCACACACCTCCACGGGGTCTGCCCGCCTAACCCACCGTGATGCCACCTAATGGCATTGTTACCAGGTACGGTGTAGGACTATGGAAGTCTGAACACATCATGAGATCATTAGCTTCAACCAAAACTTTACTATAGCCATGTAGATGTCCACAGTCGTACCTTAAATACTGTGCTTAAAACCAAACTTCTATTGCTACGCCTACTTCTGCTATTAGTACAACTCATCTGACATTGCTATACCTACTTCTTTTAGTCTGACTAATCCTCCAAGCCTCGAAAGCAAGAGGGAAATTCTTCTCCTTTAACCCCCAGTCATTAAATCTCTCCTTCCTTTTTTTTTTCCTTAAGGTACAGCATAACCAACACCTGTTCTTTCTTTCTTTCTTCCTTTTTTTTTCAGTGCTGAAGACGAAACTCAAGGGCATTCTATCTCTGAGCTACACCCCCAGCCCTATATTATATTTTACTTTATATTTAAATATATTATATTTTATTTTGAAACCTCGGTCTCACTAGGTTGCAGAGGGCCTCACTAAGTTGTTGAGGCTGGCTTTGAACCTGCGATCCTCCTGTCTCTGCCTCTCAAGTACTGGGATTGCAAGCATGTGCTGCCACGCTTGCCTTAAGAACCTGATCTTTCTTTTCACTTTCCCTACAGACCTGTATCTGTCTCAGCTATACTAATGGCGATTAAAAAAAAAAAATCAGGTAACTAATCTTGAATCTTTCAACTTTTGATAAAAAAAAAAATCACATAACTGATCTTGGGTCTTTCCACTTTGGGCCCCAGTTCTACCTTATTTGATTTAGTTAAAGTTCAACCCAGAATATAACACGCCCCAATGCCTCAGGGAGTCCTTTTCCCTCTGCCAGCTAGAGCTCACGGCCTGATCCCTGGCAGCCAAAGCCCTCCGTGACCTGGCCCTGATTTGCAGGCATTGTCCACTGTTTGCTTTCATGCAGACCAAAAGAGAGTAAATAAAACAGAACAAATCAAGGTAAGGATATGTACTGTTATGAAATTTTTGGTTAGTAAAATAATATATTTTTAATTTTTTTTTTACCAAGGGTTAAATTGACAAACCACTGTGCTGACTTACTCCTTCATTTTAAAATTATGAGTCAGTTGTGGAGGCATACGCCTGTAATCCCAGTATTTGGGAGGCTAAGAGGGGAGGATCATAGGTTCAAGGCCAGTCTCGGCAACTGAGTGAGACTCTGTTCTAAAATAAAAAATTCTGGGGGTGTAGCTCAGAGGTAGAATAGTCCTGAGTTCAATTCCCAGTACCAATTAGTAAATAAATGACTAAAAATTATGAAATATTTCAAGTACACAGAAGATTGTAGAGGATAATACATTTGTTTATAAAAATTATAAATAATACAGTTGTTTGTAAAAATTATAAATAATTGTTGTATTATTCTCTTTGACCTTCTGTGTGCCAGTTCTTCCTTCTTCCACCCAGTCCCTATGACCTTTGCAATTAGTCCACAACTTTAACCTGGAGAGAGTCACAAGCAGCCATCATGTTTTCATATTTTTATTTGTTTTTTGCAGTACTAGGGATGGAACCCAGGGGCATTCTACCTCAGAGCTACACCCCAACACCATTTTTTTGTGTGTGGGGGACTGGGGATGGAACCCTTCTACCTCCAGGCTACACTCCTAGACCTACTTTATATATTTTTTTATTTGGAAACAGGGTTTCTTAAGCCAGAGAGGCTGGCTTTGAACCTGCGTGATCCTCCTGTCTCTGCCTCCTAAGCATGGGGATTACAAGCATGTGCCACCACGCTTGGCCCCCCAGCACCATTTTTTATTCTTTATTTTGAAACAGGGTCTCACTGAGTTGCAGAGGGCCTCACTAAGTAGCTGAGGCTGTCCGCGAACCGAGATCCTCCTGTCTCAGCCTCCCGAATGCTGGGATTACAAGCGTGCGCCACCACGCCCAGCTAGCCATGCATGTATTGAATGGTTGCTAGTATAGTTTTAGAATCTTTGGTCTGGGAACAGAACCACAGAGAGGCAAAGGTTATTAATCTTTCCCTCAAGTTCAATGGGAAGAGAGAGGAAGATTTCTTTCTAATTCCAAAGTAGAGATTCATGCTCAATATCCATGGTCAATCCTTCTTTCTCCTCCTCCTCCTCCTCCTCCTCCTCCTCCTCCTCCTCCTCCTCCTCTTCTTCTTCTTCCTCCTCTTTTTTCTTCTTTCCTCTCTCTCTCTCTCTCTCTCTCTCATTAAACCTGAGAAAATGAGGTTAAAAAATGACACTTAGCCGGCCATG
This sequence comes from Muscardinus avellanarius, assembly GCF_963383645.1. Lineage (NCBI taxonomy): Eukaryota > Metazoa > Chordata > Mammalia > Rodentia > Gliridae > Muscardinus > Muscardinus avellanarius. Next base: position 10,403,767 of record NC_137794.1, on the reverse strand, counting down.
GTGGCTCACACCTGTAATTCCAGTACTTGGGAGGCTGAAACAGGAGGATCACAAGTTCATAGCCAGCCTCGGCTACTCAGTGAAGCGCTTGGCAACTTAGCAAAAAATGAAAAATAAAAGAGGGCTGGAGGCATAGCCCAGTGGTAGACTGCTCCTGAGTTCTAGCCCTAGTACCACAAACAAACAGAAAACACAAGAAAAATCAGTTCAAGAATCTAATGCTATATACTTCTTTCAATTTTTCCCCAAGTACAAAGGATTGGCTTAAATAATAGCAAGTTGATGCCTGTTTATATCAGCTTTATAAATTCAGAATAAAATATGCCCAGGTCACAGGAGTTTTGTACACAGCTCCTCATTCCATGCCATATGATCTGTCAGAGGGAGAGCAAACTGAAATAAGCACCTCTGCGCTGCTCTCCCTAGGTAATGAGTTGACAGGAAGGTCGGCTGCAGCTTTGAAAACCTTCGCCTTTATGAAAGACTTCAAAACTCATACTGGAAATGAATGTTTTCTCAGCTCCCAAGGAACCAAGATTCCTCAGGCTAAATAACAACATGCAATTTTACGACTAACTAAAAAAAAGAAAATCACATTCCCGGTTTTTGCTTCTAGGCTATAGTTTGGTTTTAGAAAGGGCCACGTAGAACAACGTTTATCCTCACAGTAACCCAACCTCTGGGCTCAGATAACACCTGATTATAATGTAGCAAGTTACCAGCCTGCCTGGATTGTTTTCCCAAAGTAGGTGAAATACAGATGTGTAGTTTCTAGGTCAGCTGCCCAACAAGGTACACTTGGCATACACATACGCGAACACTGAGCACTGCCGCACAGGGCGCCAGAGGAGTTAGACACAGATCTCCGCGGCGAGCCAAGACACAATCCCTCCCGTCCCTTGCTTTCCAAGGAGGCTCCCGCACACCCTCCTGACCTAAGGCTGCACTGGGGCTCTCCTGGGCTGTCTAGCCCCTCCCCTCGACTTCTCTGTTTTACGTAATACTTATCATTTTGTGACAATATATTACTTTCTCAGACTTTTTTTGTGTGTGTCGAAATACACATATTCACCATCTTAACCGTTCTAAGCGTACGGTTCTGTAATGTTAAGAACATTCATACTGTTTGATTCACGCTTGGATATGGAATGCCCCTGACTTTTATCCCCAGTACCAAAGCAACAACAACAACAAAAATTACAAACAGACAAAAACCCAGCCCTTCATTCCTCCCTTCTCCCAGCCTCTGGAAACTATGGTTCTACTGTCAGTCCCTATGATCACTCTAGAGACTTCATATCCATGGAATCATTGACTATTGATCTTTTTGTGGCTGAAATTTCATTGAGCATAACGTCTCCTAAGTTCATTCATTTTATAGCATGTTTCAGAATACTACCTTTTAAAATAATGTTCTTGGTAGCCGGGCGTGGTAGCGCATAATTGTAATCCCAGCATTCGGGAGGCTGAGACAGGAGGATCTCGGTTGGTTCAAGGACAGCTTCAGCTACTTAGTGAGGCCCTTTGCAACTCAGTGAGACCCTATGTCAAAAATAAAGAATAAAAAATAGGGCTGGTGTATAGCTCAGATGTAGAATGCCCCTGGGTTCAATCCCCAGTACTGCAAAAATAAAATAAATAAATAAAAATAAAATAAAATAATGCCACTGGTGCGTATTATGTATGCGGAATAGTGGGTTTCATTGGTATATTCATCCATGCATCTTACAGTTCACTGTTTCACTCCCAGCATCTCCCTTGCCTACCGCTCCTTCCCCAGCCCTTTTCTTCCACCCTCATAGTGTTCTTTCTATTTTCCTGAAGTCGCCTTTCCCGCTTTTTTTTACTCTACCTTTCACACGTAAGAGAAAACATATTGTACGTGTCTTCCTGAGTCTGGCTTAATTTGCTTAACATAATGCTCTCTAGATCCATCCATTTTCTTGCAAATGGCATGAATTCATTCTTTATGGCTGCATAAAAATCTGCTATATATATATATATATATCACATTTTATCCATTATATATATCCAAATCCATTATATAGCCGGGTGTGGTGGCGTGCGCTTGTCATCCCCGCGCTTGGGAGGCAGAGACGGGAGGATCGCGCAGGTTCAAAGCCAGCCTCACTGGCTTAAGAGACCCTGTTTCCAAATAAAAATATATAAAATAGCCGGGCGTGGTGGCGCACGCTTGTAATCCCCGCGCTTGGGAGGCAGAAACAGGAGGATCATGCAGGTTCGAAGCCAGCCCCGCGCGCTGGCTTAGGAGACCCTGTTTCCAAATAAAAAAAAATGTAAAAATAGGTCTGGGAGTGTAGCCCGGAGGTACAAGGGCTTCCAGTAACCCCAGTACCACCAAAAAAAAAAATATATATATATATATAAAATAGGTCTGGGAGTGTAGCCCAGAGGTAGAAGGGCTTCCAGGAACCCCAGTACCACCAAAAAAACAAAAACAATAACAAAAAAACCAAATCCGTTATATATCACACATACATGTCATTATATGTTGTATAATGATATATTATACAACATATATTATGTTATCATATAATAATATATAATATATATATCGTAATACTATATATCATATTTGGCTCTGGAAATTGAACCCAGGGGCATTTTACCTCTGAGATATACCCTTCGCCATTTTTTTTGGTATAAAATAAATGTTATTAGCCGGGTGTGGCGACGCGACCTTGCAATCTCCGCGCTTGGGAGGCTGAGACAGGAGGACCGCACAGGTTCGAAGCCAGCCTCAGGTACTTAGTGAGGCTCTCAGCAACTTAGTGAGACCCTGTTTCCAAATAAAATATAAAATAGGTCTGTGAGTATAGCCCGGAGGTAGAAATCCTCTGGGTTCCACCCTCAGTGGAAAAAAGGAAAGTAAAATAAATGTTCCACCACAAAAAAAAGAAAGTAAAATAAATGTTATTTGAAATAAATATCATATTCTTAGAGTTATATACTTTGAGAAAAGTAATGTTAATGATTAAAATATTTGGAAATGTATATACTTCCATATATTCCATAAACACACACACATAGCTATGTATATGTATGCATATATGTATTTATATATAATATATGTCCGTATATTTCCTAGGGTCTCACTAGATTGCTGAGATTCTTCCTTCCTCACTGAGGCTGTCCTGGAACCTGCAATCCTCCTGTCTCAGCATCCCTTGTGCTGGGATTACGGTTGTGCAACACCACGCCTGGCTTCCACACTTTCTTTACCCACTCCTCAGCTGAGGGACACCTAAGCAGGTTCTATAACTTGACTATCGTGAATTGTGCTGCTGTAAACACTGGGATGACAGATCTCTAAAGTACGCTGTCTTTAATTCTTCTGGAAAGACATCGAGAAGTGAGATACCTGGATCCTATGGCAGTTCATTTCTAGTTTTTTGAGGCACTCCTATACTGGTTTCCATGGTAGCTACAGTAATTTACAATCCCATCAATAGTGTGCTAAGCTTTCATAGTGTGTTTACATATTACCATTACACAAGAAACTCAGTACTTTTAGAAAGCAATTTTCCCTTTAACAAATACTTGCCTAGTGTCTACTATGTGCCATTATTGTGTTTATTACTATTCAGGTAGAAATTCTGAAACACGTGGGATTTGGTGTTTGGGAGAGCTCAGAAGTCCATAGGAAAACCAAAGAGAGAACCTGCAATACACAGGAAACAGTTATGAAATGGGTATATTCAATGACTATTTGATATCTTTGCTAAACTATAATACAGCTATCTCAAAATGAACACTCTCCAAGGAAAATCAAGCTCCCGCACTAACCCTATCTGTCCTGCGCTTCTCATCCCTATCTGTGTAAATGGCCACACCCAGATGCTCAAGTCAGAAGTTAGAGACAACTGGTATACCTCTCTATCCAGTCGCTGATAATTATTATTATGACACATATACTGAGCCTTACTCTAGGCTTGGCACAGTTCTGAGTTCATTGCACGTCTTAACTCATTTAGTACTTGCAGCTAGATGAAACAGAATCTACTATTGTTGTCTATGGGACCGATGAGGTAATGAGTTAAGTACTTTGCCCACAGTCACTCAGACAGGAGGCGGTGGAGCTAAGAATCAATCCTGACCCTGGTGTCTGGCCGCAGAGCTAGGCCCTTTACTTCTGTGCCATCCAGGAAATGCTTTCTGTCTCAACTTTATTTACTGGAAATGATTCTAATATGTCTGAGCATGTATTCCAGAATGGGTAAGGGAATACAATTTTGATACAATAGAACTATCCAGGTCTTTTGTCTCTACAGTGCAGCCTGGTTGGACATTGCTGTCGAAAGTTCTAAAGCACTCCGTCATCCTGTTTTGTCTTCTATTTTGTCTTCAAAATAGAAGAGGCCTCTAAAAGTCAGTTTAATTGAAAAGTATGTTTAATCAAAGCTATGCTGTAGTAGATAGTCATGGATATCAACAAGGCACAGCCATTATAAACACCATTAAAAACGGACAGCTTTTTCTTCTTCGAGGCTGTATTGATTTTTGAGGCCCAGTGGGCTGGGAGGCAGACAGCCCAAGTCCTACTCTTGTCAAATTAAATGAAGCACGTATTTAAAAATAAACCACAATCCTTCTGGCTCCAGCAGTGCAATCTGTAAACTGAAAAATAATAAAGACTCACAAGTCGGGGCTTTTGTATTAAAGTCAAAAAATGAGTGTAATTACAAGTATTAAGATGACTACAAGGTTCAGCAGTGTTAGTTTTGAATTTTAACCCACTAAGTCCTATCGTTCCAGATGTGAAGGCACATATCAAAATTTAAGTTGAACAGCAATATACCACTTTTAATAATCCTTGAAATAAATATAATGTTCTTAGAGTTCTATCCTTTTGAGAAAAGCAATAAATGAATGATTAGATTATTTGAACATATATATATGAAAATATATGTAAAGGAAACATAACTCTAGATTTTGATTTCCAATATACCTTCATGTACCCATGTCAGTTTTATTGAAATATTTTCTGAGTGAAAACTTGAGACTTAGTGGGTTAAGCTTATTTAGTGCCTTATAACCAAATCCATATGTTTGCCAGCAAATTTACCTTCAAGTGAAGATACGTTTTGCTGAGCATGGTGGTACATGCCTGCAATTCCAGTTTCTTAGCTACTCAGGAGACTGAGGCAGGAGAATTCCAAGTTCAAGGCTGGCCTGAGCAATTTAGTGAGATACTATCTCAAAATAAAATTTAAAAGAACTAGAGATGTGTCTCAGGGGTAGACCTCTTGCCTAACATGCACGAGGCCCCAGGTTCCATAAACACGCTGCATTTTAAAGCCCAAAGGGTACATTTTAAAGTCCCTAAAGCGCTTTTAGCAAACAAAGCATCCAGTTCCAGCAAGAAGCTATTTGGGCAAACGCACAGATCACATGGGCCGGGAAGAGACAAGTACTCAGTGTTACCAGAAAATCAAGGTCAGCACCGGCAGCTTCACTCCATCCCCACAGCACTCCCTCTGACAAAGCTCATCGTCTCTACTGAAAGGTGGCATTCATTTTCCCCAACTCCCCAACCAGCCTCCGCCACAGCCGCTCATCCCTCCAGAGAATCCAGCTGCTTCAGCATTCCCAAATAACAAGCAAATGATTTTCTTTTGGCCTCTTTTCATATGACATCCCCAAAGAAGCAGAAAATAAAGAATTAATGCCTGAAGTGATTCTAGCTGAATTATGACTTTTAGATAAGTATTACTAGATAAGAGTATACCTTTAATTAGGGTGGTGGCGTCTAAATCTTACTTGATTTTAAAAAATACTCTTAAAATAGTTGGCCAACCTAATACTTTATCTGACCTAGATGGTTTTTTCTTTTCTCTCTTCCTTCCTGTAACCCCAATATATAGCTGAGACTTCTGAAATAGAAATGTACCTCTGTCCATCTTTGTTGTTAAATCAGAGGATTCAAAAAAATGTTTCTGGGTTGGTTTTTCCCTGGAGAGACTATACTATTGATCAAACAACAATAGAAAACCATACCATCCCCTCACAGCGAAATCGTAAGCACCCAGAAGACAGCCTGGCACCCTCTGTCAATCTTTCTAGAGACAGGCAGGGCTGCGGCAGCTCCTGCAGTGTCTGCCTGCACAGCTGATTAACTGGAAATTATTTCTGGTGACCATGGTCCTCACTAAACCACTCTTATTGCACAAAACATTCTGTATAATAATGTTTTAAACTCTAAAAACAAGCCAGGCATGGTGGCGCACGCTTGTAATCCCCGTGCTTGGGAGGCTGAGACGGGAGGATCGCATGGGTTTGAAGCCAGCCTCAGCTACTCGGTGAGGCTCTCAGCAACTTAGTGAGACCCTGTTTCCAAATAAAATATAAAATAGGTCTGGGAGTATAGCCTGGAGGTAGGAAGGCTCTGGGTTCCACCCCCAGTACCACCAAAAAAAAAAAAAAAATCTCTAAAAACATCAGTCAAGTAAGTCCTGTCTCCCATAATACCTCCAAATTTCTTCACAAGTATAGAGAACTATGTCGGCGGAGGATGTTAGAACGAGATACCAAGTTTCTTGCCTTTTCGTCTCATTAAACTACAGTGAATATAAATTCAGCCTGATAGAAAGCCTAACCCAGCTGAGGACTGGCCTTGCTTTTGTTTTCCTTTTACTTTGAGGATTGCATTAAGCATTCCCCCCACCATTAAAGTATGACTTTATATAGTCTACCTGTCTAACCAACCAGGCTACAAACCAACCTACTATGGGTCGAGAGGGAGAGTTTGACCAACCAATTCTCCGTGAACCATCAACGTCTCAACATTTTCTCCCGTTATCTGCTTCCTAGAAACACTCTGGCATCCTCGTGTGGTATTATGTCTCCTTCCTTTGATCTGATTCTTAGTAAGAAAAACCACTTCATAGCCTTGGGGAACCTAATGTAACCACAGACATAAAAGGCTCACAGAATTTTAGTGTGGGGAGGGCTTTACAAAGAAGTAGATGTCACCATCCGTGCCAACCCCCATTACTTGAGAAGTTTGGAGTAACGTATGGAAGGGCATTCCACCTGGCCCGGAGCTCAGAGGCAGGGCATTGTGGCTGGTTAGCAATGGCTGCCACCGGCTCCTTAGGGAGGCCTTGGCACAGAGCCAGAACTCACTGTCCCTGAGCTGACTCTACCATATAGAGCTAAGTGACTTCCACTCCACTATTTTTCCCACTAGACTTTTATTTTTTTTAATTTTTAATAATTTTTTATTGGTGCATTGTAGTCATACATCTTAATGGGATAAAAAAAAATAACTTGTGGAGATATACATGCATACATCACCCAATCAGCCCTTACCCAGTGCCTAACCCCTTCCTTCTGCCTCCCTCCTTCCCATGCTTGGTTCTCACTAGACTTTTTTTTTTTTTGGTGGTACTGGGGTTCCTGGAAGCCCTTCTACCTCCAGGCTACACTCCCAGACCTATTTTATACTTTTTAATATTTGGAAACAGGGTCTCTTAAGCCAGCAAGGCTGGCTTCGAACCTGTGCGATCCTCCTGTCTTCGCCTCCCAAGCACGGGGATTACAAGCGTGCGCCACCACGCCCGACCTCACTAGACTTTTAAAAAACTAGAAGTCATAGCAATATCAAAAAACCATTTAGGCTGGGCGCGGTGGCGCACGCTTGTAATCCCAGCATTCGGGAGGCGGAGACAGGAGGATCATGGTTAGTGGTCAGCCTCAGCTACTACTTAGGCCCTTTGCAACTCAGTGAGACCTTGTTTCAAAATAAAGAATAAAAAATAGGGCTGAGGATATAGTTTGGAGGGAGTATGCCCCTGGGTTCCATCCCCAGTACCGCAAAAAAAAAAAAAAAAAAAAAAAAATTAAATTAAATATTTTCAGTAACCAATAAAAAAATACATGGTCTCTGAAAAGGACAGCAACTAAGAATGGAGACATCATATGCCCCAGTTATACCACTCCGCAGCGTCTTTCCAAAAGAATTAAAGTGGGATGCCAGGCGTGGTGGCGCACGCTTGTAATCCCCGCGCTTGGGAGGCTGAGACAGGAGGATTGCGCAGGTTCGAAGCCAGCCTCAGCTACTTAGTGAGGCTCTCAGCAACTTAGTGAGACCCTGTTTCCAAATAAAATAGAAAATAGGTCTAGGAGTATAGCCCGGAGGTAGAAAGCCCCTGGGTTCCACCCCCAGTACCACACACACACACACACAAAAAAAGAATTAAAGTGGGAATACTATAGTGGTGTATGTACAACCATGTTTACAGCAGCACAAGTCACAATAGCTGCATTACAGAACCAACCTAGGCGCCCATCAACAGATGAATGGATAAAGAAAATGTGGTATAAACACACAAAGGCGTTTCGATTGGCCACGAATAAGAACAATATTGTGTCATTTACAGGAAAATGGAAAGAACTAGAGAATATTATGAGATCACCTGGTTTCAGAGAGTCGAGGGTATTTTGTTTTCTCTCATAGGTGAAAGCTAGAGAGAAAACAGGAAAGAAAAAGGACTTTAGTTAAATGAGGAGAGAAACCAGAATAGTGGAAGGAGGTTGGGGAGGGACGGGATAAAGAAAACGGAGGACTGCAGAAGGAAGCACTTCAAATAACGTCAGGTTCGGATATGAAGTTATCGCTACCAATCTTATGTGTGGAGAGAGAAGAGGCAGAAGGAGAGTTGGATATGGAAGGAATAGACTAAGGGCTGTGTGTGTGTGTGTGTGCGTGTGTGTGTGTACGTGTAGCACTTTGAACCTCACTACAATGTATAATTCCAATTGCACCAATAAAAGTGTTTTATTTTATTTTTAAATATATTTGTATTGGTGCATTGTAGTCAAACATCACAATGGAATACAAGACTTGTGAGGATATCCAAGCACACATCATCCAATTAGCCTTTATCCAATCCCCATCCCACTCCCTCCCCCTTCTTCAATCTCATGCTTGATTTAGTGATTAATTTTGATGTATTTGTTTATGTACATCCTGTTTTAAAGAGATTCCATCTTCCCCCCTCCCATCCCCACTGATTGGTCACCTTAATTGCCCCTCCATAGGGCCCTTTCTTCAACTAGATCTCCTCCTATTACCCATTTCTTCCTAGTTTTTGCATATTAGGGAAAAAGTATTTTTTTAAAAAAGACCATCAACTGAGGTCTTTGTTGATATATCCCATGGAGGGACAAAGGTGGAATTCCCTGGCTCTTTCTCAGCAGCACCATGACAGATACCACCTTTTAGGGCTCACAGGTAAGAGGATTGAGGAGCTAGGTAGTTCTCCAGCAGTTACATGGCTTCTGTCATGGGACTAGGCCAGAATGGGAGAAGGAGAAGAAACCGAGGTGTAAGAATCAGGCAAACGCCAGTGATTCTAATGAGAGAGGAAAGTATTAAGCAGAAACGTCAATGTTGATGTTTGTTTTGGTAGGGGAAAAAAATGGAGAATCAATTTCTTGAACAGGAATTAGCAAAACTCTCTCGATCAATAATAAATATTACTGACCTGCGTTTTGCTTTGCTCTTAACACTGTGATAAAGAAGATGCGTATAATGCAAAAGACAGGCTTCCTTTCATAGTTTATCTGGGCTCGCTCCCTCCCTCCCTCCCTCTTAACACAAGCATGGATGCCTGGGGCTAGGTCAGATCTCTGGAGAGGCAGAGCTGGCTTCTCAGCATCTTTGTGTTGTCAGCCAAAGGGCTCCCAGGTGAGGAGAACATTTTTGGCAGTGAAAGCAAGACACAGCAGGGGGAGACCTTAAGAAAAGGCAAGGGAGAAGAGGCAGCCATGTGATTCTGCAGACAAATAAACACAATCAGCCGTGCTAGAAACAAACTGAAAGAACTCAGTGGGAAGGCTGATTCCTTCTGCCAAGAGCGAACCAAAGAAGACTTCCTTTAAAAAGAAACCTTCCAGTCCCCTTGGCAGCTGTAACCCCATGACAGTCACATCTTCTGTTGAGTCCTTTTTCATCACGGATTTTATTTCCAACATTTCAAACAATAACACAATAATGATTTGGCTGCTTTGTTTGCTTTTCTGCTTAAAAAAATCCATTAAAATTTCAAGCTGGTCCCTTCATTCCCAGCGAGAACCACTCAGACTCATCCCAGCCATCCTGTTCCTGTGTACCTAAGACCCAATCTACAGCAGTAGGTGGGTGACTGAATCCATGGAAACCAACAGTCAAGACCCTGGGAGCTTGCGCTTCTGGTCCCACGACCCAGTTCTGCCGTGTAAGGATTAGCTGCAGCAGAGGGGTCTAGAGGCGATCCTATGGCAGGGTGGTTAAGGGGCAGGCTCTGGGGGTCAGACAGCTTGGGTGTGAATGCTGACCCTGCCCCTTAAAAGTTGGGTGACCTAGATAGGCACAGTGGCACATGCCTGTACTCCCAGTAATTAGGAGGCTGAGACAGGAGGATTGTAGGTTTGAGCCAGCCTCAGCAACTTAGTGAGGCTCTTAGCAACTTAGCAAGACCCTATTTCCAAATAAAAAATAAAATAGGGCTGGGGACATAGCTTGGAGGTAGAATGTCTGTGGGTTAATCCTTAGCACCACACACACACATACACACAAAATAAAAAGAAAGAAAGAAAGAGGAAAGAGGAAGAGAGAGAAAGTTGTGTGATCTGGGACCTGGGCAAGTCACTTAACCTCCTCATGATTCATTATCTTCATCTGTAACATAGAGACTAGAATGGCCCCTTACTAATAGAATTGTTGTCAATTGTAAAGAATTATAATAATAGAGTTCTAAAAGATTCACCATAATGACAGCTAAGATGAACTTCAAAATAATCTGCAGAGAAAGTATGAACAAAAGAAGTTGGCCATGAACTGCTACTTGTTGAAGGTGGATGACGAACACCCAGTGGGATGGTTATCCCATTCTATCCACTTCTTTGTTTGAAAAATTCTATAACACAAGCTTGAAGGAAGGACAGAGAACAGTAAAACCCTTCAACATAATCAATACATGTTCTCAGTAAATATAATGTGCTCTGTATCAAGGAGGCCTTACATTGTTCTCAGGTCACAGAGATACCACCAGACCAGCTTCCCTCTCTAAAATATTGTGTGGGCTCTGGGGCCGGCACGAGGCAGTGAGATCCAGTGAGAACTTGACTGTTGCTCAAGACCTTCCATGCCTGTCCAAGCTTTCCCCATCAATAATAACAAATTGTTATTATTTTTCTCTGCTTTGGAAATTTACTGAATCAAAAGCGTTCATTAAGTATTCACTACTCCATGTCTTTTATAGATACAGAGGATTGCAAGTCAGCTGTCAGAGAGCAGAGGGGTGGCTCCAATTGGACCATCCCGTGAGCCCAAAGCAAAGCACTTCCAAGTATCAAGGGTCTGTCAGCTTAACAGAAACACAAATATATGGTTTTATAGGCATATCGAATAATGAAAAAATGCTCGGTGGACTCTTCAACTCTCCCCTTCCCGGTCTATGCCTCTAATAGATTTAAGGAATCACTTACATAAATTCAGAATCAGGTGCTGATAAGGTGCTGAACTGGACAGACAGGAAACCGCACCCTGAACTAATTCCAGGCTAGTTATTAAGAGAACCCTCAATTAAACCAGCATTACCAAACTCCATCCCATGGCCCCGCACACACGAGGAATTTGCCATCCCAGCTCTGACTGTATAACTAAAATGGCCTTGGGCTGGCTGTCATATCTGTCTTCTCATTTGTACAAGAGGATATCCTCTCTCTCCTAAGGTTGTGGTAGGGATTGGGGATGGTCCAAGTAGAGTCATTGCACACTGCCAGTATGTAATAGGAACACAGAGATTGCTCAATACCCAATAATTACTGTGTCTTCCAGCCCTTCTGTGTGAATAGATGTATCACCGCTTCCTTTAGAATTTGGTTAATATTTAGACCCAGGGTTTGTCCAGGGGATGGGATGGATCACAGCCACTTAATCATAAACATTTTAATATTTTCTATTTCATGTGACAAGATTGTGATGCAGCTGCATTCAATCTTCTCCTCCACAGAGCTGATACAGCTACGTTAGGAACACGAGTCCATACATCTTATCCTATCTGATGCTTCTTAAATATTTTATGATCATGTCATTTTAAACTGAAAGAAAAATTATAAGAAGAAGTAAGCACAAAAAACGTGTCCTGATTCAAGCCCAGCAGGAGCACTATCATTATGAAATGCTTGTTCAATGACACGGAGCGTTAATGGAAGGGCTGAGTGTAAACATCGCTGGAACTCCTGTAGCAAGGGCTTCAGTCGTCTCTGGCTTCTCTACAGAGGCAAAGAGCTAAAATCTTAATCTTATCTTTTTCCTCACCTAAATTCATTTTCTTTCACCTTAATCTGATTTATTTCCCTGTATGGCATTTTCACTACTTATAATTATATATTTATTTCCTCATTATTTGTTTAGTATCTGCACAGCCTGCCCAAGAAAATAAATGTTTTCTACAAAGGTAGAAAACATGTTCATATCTGTGTCTCCAGCACTTTTTACTGTGCCAAATACATGCCAGGCTCTTAAAAACTATGTGTGGGGATCCCTAGCCCTTTTTTTTTTTTTCTTTTGCGGTACTGCGATGGAATCCAGGAACATTCTACCTCTGAGCTACACCTCCAGCCCTATTTTTTATACTTTATTTGGAAGCAGGGTCTCACTGAGTTGCAAAGGACCTCACTGAGTAGCTGAGGCTGTCCATGAACCGCAATCTTCCTGTCTCAGCCTCCCGAATGTTGGAATTACAAGTGTATGTATATACACATACACACATACCTATACACATACACACATACATACACACATACACACATACATACACACATGTATATACACATACACATATACATACACACATACACACATAATACACACATACACACATACATACACACATACACACATACCTATACACATACACACATACATACACACATATACACATACCTATACACATGCACACACATACACACATATACACATACATACACACATACACACATACACACATACATATACACATACACATGTACATACACACATACACACATACATATACACATACACACATACATACACACATACACACATACCTATACACATACACACATACATACACACATATACACATACCTATACACATGCACACACATACACACATATACACATACATACACACATACACACATACACACATACATATACACATACACATGTACATACACACATACACACATACATATACACATACACACATACATACACACATACACACATACCTATACACATACACACACATACACACATATACACATACATACACACATACATACACATACACACATACATATACACATACACATGTACATACACACATACACACATGCATATACACATACACACATACATACACACATACACACATACCTATACACATACACACATACATACACACATACATACATACATATACACATACATACACACATACATACACACATACATATACACATACACACATACACATACATACACACATACATACACACATACATATACACATACACACATACATACACACATACACACATACATATACACATACACATATACACACGCACACATACATACACACATACATACACACATACACACATACATATACACATACACACACATACATATACATGTACACATATACATACATACATTTTAAAAAGTGATATGAATCCCTGGCAACTTAAGGTAATAATATTAATACCTTATCTTGTTTAATTATGAAAGTATAATAACTAAGGTGGAATTTAAGGAATGAATTCAACATACAGAATATAAATTTTATAATCCAAGAGCCATTACACTCTACCATTTATTTGATTTTATCTTCCTTTTTCTTTCATATTTTTACAGTTTTACCAGTTTCTCTCTAGAATGAGTCCAAAAAAGAAGTGGGAAGACAGCATCCATCAACTAAATTTTATTCTCACAAAACTATGATCTACAAGAAATATCGATCATAGTATATAATGTATGTCTTATTTCTATCTATGGTTAGGTTAAGGGTGGCACTCCTTTAGTCTCCTGACTACAGATTTTCCTTGAATCTCCTGGATATCCTCTTAGACTCAAAAAAGTGGATAGTAAGCATGGGGCAAACACATAATTTCAAGACATTAATGAGAAGCACCAAATTCTCTATTCAGTTTTTCTTTTCCCCTTCCTTCCTTCCTTCCTTCCTTCCTTCCTTCCTTCCCTCCCTCCCTCCCTCCCTCCCTCCCTCCTTCCTTCCTTCCTTCCTTCCTTCTTTCTTTCTTTTTTGCGGTACTGGGGATAGAACCCCAGGGCATTCTACCTCCGAGTATCACCCCAGCCCTATTTTTTATTCTTTATTTTGATACAGGGTCTCACTGAGTTGCACAGGGCCTCACTAAGTAGTAGCTGAGGCTGTCCTCGAACCATGATCCTCCCATCTCAGCCTCCCAAATGCTGGGATTACAAGCGCCTGGCTCTTCTTTGCATTTCTTAATCTTTGACTAATTACATTACTCTACAAAGATAAATGTTGCCACCTTCACTGCTACCTATGTCTCAAGACCAACAAAAAAATTTTAAATCAACAACCCCAGTGCCAGGTGTAATCCCAGTACTTGGAAGGCTGAGACAGGAGGCCAGCCTTAGCAACTCAGTAAGCCCCTCAGCGACTTCGCAAGATCCTGCTTCAAAATAAAGAGTAAAAAGGGCTGAAGGTATAGCTCAAATGTTGATGCCTCCTGGGTTTAATCCTTAGCGCTAAACATAAAAAAATACTAGGGATTGAACTCAGATACATCCTACCTCTGAAATACACCCCCAGCGCTTTTTATTCTTTTGTTTTGAAACAAGGTCTTGCTAAGTTGCTGAAGCTGGCCTTGAACCTGCAATCCTCCTCTCTCAAGGGATGCCATTTTTTGCTAATTATTCTATCCCCGATGTTTAATCATAGTCTCTAGCACCTGGTAGATCTTAATATTTGACAAAGGAATGAATGAACAGGGGACTCTGCTTCCCAACCCCCTAGGCAGTTGACCGCGATCTCACTCCGCAAGGCTGCCGTTCAGATTTCTTTTCAGCCAGGACTACCCAAGCCACAGCAGGAATCCCAGCAGTGGTGGCATCAGGCATCACAAGCCACCTAGACGAGGGCCACAAGAGAGGTCCGCGCCACAGAGGACTTTTCTCCCTCCATCAATGGAGGGCGGAAGGCTCCAGACATGCAAGGAAAGCCGAATAAAATCTACAGGTACAAGGACCATTTCGCGTCTACTGAAACTCAAGGAACCCCGAGTCTTCATGCTACAGAAATGCCAACAGACTCGTACAGAGGCAACCGAGAGCACAAATTAAGAACGGTAGGTGAGTAGCGCCCGCTGGGCTCTTTGGGCAAGTCCCAGCCTCTCTGGATATCAGTTTCTTAGCCTGTGAAATGGGACTAGCAGCAGTATCTATCTCACGGAGCTGCTCTGAGAATTAAATGACTGGTAGGTGCTCAGCTGATGGTCATTATCTTATAATACCAAAGCAAGACTCATGCTGGACTTTCGGTTCCTTCCTTCTCTGCTCAATCGCAAAAGGTAGAAAGAGGTGGTGGGCACAGCCTCGGAGCAGCGATCAGAAGCCCTGGGAGTGAATCTCTGTTTCTGCCAGTTTCTCATTGTGACTGACAGATTTCTTCCCCTCTCCAACTCCAACTTGTGAACTCATCATCTGTAAAAGAGATCAATATAATGACACCTGCTTTTCACACTTGTAGGATGCTAGCAAAGTCATATTTGACAAGGTGTATAAAAACTCTTTTGCTGAGAATTTGAGCCCAGGGGCATTCCACCTCCAAGCTACACCCCACACCTATTTTCTTTTTTTCATTTTGAAACAGGGTCTCACCAAGTTACTGAGGCTGACCTTGAACCTGTGACCCTCCAGTCTCACCCTCCCAAGTACTGGAATTACAAGCATGTGCCACCATGCCCGGCTAAAACAACTTGAAAACTATCTTGCAGATGCACACACAGAAATATTGACAAGGTAAATTCGTCAATATTATTTAAATGCTGCTAAAGCTCTAAATGTTTTTTTTTTTTTTTCAAATGTCTTGGACTACAGCCCATTAGAAGAAACTTTTTTTTTTTTTTTTTTTTTTTTTTTGCGGGTCGGGAACCCAGGGGCATTTGGCTTCTGAGCTACACCCCCTGCCCTATTTTTTTATTCTTTATTTTGAAACGGGGTCTCACTAGGTTGTGGAGGGCCTCACTAAGTAGCTGAGGCTGGCCACCAACCGCGATCCTCCAGTATCAGCCTCCTGAATGCTGGGATTACAAGCGTGCGCCACCACGCCCAGCTAGAAGAAACAATTTCTACTTCAAGCCAGCATACCCCTATCCCTAGAGCAAACGCTTAACAGTAATTATGTTATTTTGATATTCTAATTCTAAAATGAGGATTAAATGATATTCTCTTTTTTTCCCTCTTTCTCTCGCTCTTTTTAAATCGCAGGTCATTAATTTCACAAAGCAGCGGTTCTTTGGCCTTCAACTCTCACTGGACATTCAGAATCATCTGAGACATGTTCTAAAAATCTGACACCCGGCCTGACCCACTGAGTTTCTGAATCAGTGGTTTGGGGCAGGGCTATGACAGCCCCAGGTAATTCTATTATGCAGCCAAGACTAAGAACCACTGCAGTCCTACAGGTTTCTAGCCCACAGTCAAAACACCACTGTCATTTACATATCTGTCTGCTAAACATCCCATGGTTGCCTGCACCCCACCCTGTCCTGCTAAAGGTCTTCGAAGTACCGTGAAGTGATTATTCACACTTTGCTACTGTGAACCCTCTTACTCACGCAGAAAGAAATGAAGATTAACTCGGAGCCTGGCTTTCCCCCTCTCACATGGCAGGGTGACACCATGCAAAGCAAAACCTGGAATAGGTTG
Organism: Muscardinus avellanarius; assembly: GCF_963383645.1. Taxonomy (NCBI): domain Eukaryota; kingdom Metazoa; phylum Chordata; class Mammalia; order Rodentia; family Gliridae; genus Muscardinus; species Muscardinus avellanarius. The sequence goes on along the minus strand of NC_137794.1, from coordinate 10,386,789 downwards.
AAGTGTTTTGCTACAAGTAAAGAGACCCTTTAAGAATCCTTTGCTCAAGTCGGCAGGGCTATGGAAACGGCCAGAGCTCCTTGCCTGCTCACCTGTCCAAAGCTCAGGCCATGTGTAGACAGGGATCTGAAAAGAGCCTCCTGCAGCCTGGGGGTTCAGCTCGGTGAGCAGGGCTCCCCAGCCTGGCAGTCTCCTCCTATCTATCTCTTTTAGACAGATGAGACAATTTCTTCACCCTCATTGTTCCTCTGCATGAGAGATGTCCGGGGGACTGTCTTGATCAGTTGGTGGGAGGGACCTGCAGACTGCACTTAACTGTCTGGCAGAAGGTGGACCAGAAAGCAGCCGGAACTGTAAGTCCATGACTCTACCCCATCTTTGGGCGCACGGATGAATCAAGAAATTTTGATTCTTTCTGTAGGTAATGGGCTGATCAGGCCCCGGCTCTATCTATTGGAGACACAGTCCCTGAGTTTTAATCCAGATCTACTAACCAGTCATAACTCTGAGAGTGACCATCTCTTTGGATACCTCTCCTTCTCCTCCTCCTCCTCCTCCTCTTCTTTCTCCTCCTCCTCCTCCTCCTCCTCATTACTATTATTATTATTATTATTATTATTATTATTATTATTTTGGTGGTACTGGGGTTCCTGGAAACCCTTCTACCTCAGGGCTACACTCCCAGACCTATTTTATATTTTATTTGGAGACAGGGTCTCTTAAACCAGCGCGGCTGGCTTCGAACCTGCGCGATCCTCCTGTCTCCACCTCCAAGCGCGGGGATTACAAGCGTGCGCCACCACGCCCAGCTTGGGTACCTCCTTTGTACTAAGCACTTCCGGTACCCAAACACTGAGCCCCATGATGCCTCTTCAGGCGCACATTCCAGCAGAGGTCAGGTTATATAACTCGCCCCAGGTGGTACCAGGACTAGCGCTGGTCAGCTTTGCTCAACACCCCAGGCTCTGGCCAGGGATCCTCAGCATTACTGACATTTTGGACCAAACAGTTCTTCACTGGGAGGGGCTGGCCCTGCTTACAGGATGCCTACCAGTATATCTGGTGTCCACCCATCAGATGCCAGTAACATCCCTCCCTCCTCCAGTTATGAGAATGAAAATGTCTCCAGACATTGCCAAAAGTATGGGGGGGTCAAGATCACTCTCCCTCCCCATTAGGAACCACCAATGTAAACTAAGCCACCCAGATGTTGTTGTTGTTGTTGTTGTTGTTTTGGGTAGTGGGGATTGAACCCAGGGCCATTTTACCTCTAAACTACCCTCTTGGCCTTTTTTTTTTTTAAACAAAGGTCTCTCTGAATTACTGAAGGTCTTGCTAATTTGCTGAGGCTGGCCTTAAACCTGCAATCCTCCAGTCTCACACTCCCAAGTATCGGGATTACAGGTATTAGGATTATATATTCTTTTCTGCTACTTTACAAATACTCAAAAGAGAGAGAGCAAGAACCAGGAAAATATGGTATAACAATATGTACCTATTTTACAGGTACATGTCACTACATGGCTGAGTACTTTCATACACACGATCTCCTTTCATGGCATCTGAATGTATAGCAAGAGCTCATCCTCAAAAATAAGAACACAGCTGGGTGAGGTGGCACATGCTTGTAATTCCAGTATTTGAGAGGCTGAGATGGGAGGATCGCAGGTTTGAAGCCAGCCTCAGCGACTTAGCAAAGACTCTGTATCTAAATAATAAATAAAATAGGGCTGAGGGTATAACTTGGAGGTATAATGCTTCTAGGTTCAATCCTCAGCAACACACACACACACACACACACACACACACACACACACACAGGAACACCCTTGAGACATCTACTTATTTAGCCTTCTCCAAGAAATTAAAGGCAAAGAACATATCGTAAAATCCATATCAATCCTTAGCTCAATAGACCATTAAGAACAACAGTGTTTTTGCTAAAGCACAGTCATGAGACAGCACAATGATGCATACTTCTGGAGGTCAAAGCCTGTGTCTTGTGGCCCCGTCTCTAGCACTTAACTCATACAAAGCTGAGCATTTCCTGGTCTGCTTTATAGTATGCAAATCATATCATTTATTTTATTTATTTATTTTGTGTGTGTGTGGTACTGAGGATGGAACTCAGAGGCTTTCTACCTCTGGGCTATACTCCCAGACCTATTTTATATTTTATTTGGAAACAGGGTCTCACTAAATTGCCGAGAGCCTCACTAAGTAGCTGAGGCTGGCTTCGAACCTGTGTGATCCTCCTGTCTCCGCCTCCCGAGCGCGGGGATTACAAGCGTGCGCCACCACGCCCGGCTCAATGTGCCTTGGGATCTTAAAGTTGAAATGTATTTTCAGAAATCACGCTTTCCCCCTCGCTCCTACACAAACCCTTTCACATCAAAACACAAGCATCATCCAGGCGTGGTGGCGCACGCTTGTAATCCCAGCATTCGGGAGGCTGAGACGGGAGGATCACGGTTCGCAGACAGCCTCAGCTACTTAGTGAGGCCCTCCGCAACTCAGTGAGACCGTTTCCAAATAAAGAATAAAAAAAGTAAGGCAGGGGCTGTAGCTCGGAGGTCGAATGCCCCTGGGTTCCATCTCCAGACCCCCAAAACAAAACAAAACAAAACAAAAACAAAACAAAAAAACACAAGCAGCAGGCATTACCTGCACCCGGGTTAAGTGTCCTTCAGGTACCTGTGTGTGTGTGTGTGTGTGTGTGTGTGTGTGTGTGTGTGTGTGTAGAAATACATTTCTTGGCTGTTGATTTTGCTTTCTGTAAAAGATCTGCAGTGATGGAAACCGCCTAGAAAAGAACGTCAAGTCGAGATTGTTTGGGTATTTAGAGTTCATATTTCATATTAGATTTTTTTCTGAAAAATAAATAAATAAAAGTTAAAAAAAAAAAAAGAACATCAAGAAGAGGAAACGCGAGGTTCATTTTCTCTAGCCCAGGAGGCGGTAAGAAATAACAGTGCAGTGAAACAACCAAGTTCTTCTCTGACACACTAGGGCATACACACCCAAGTGCAGGTGGAACTTCAGAGTAATCACTTTTCAATCCTGAACACACACACACACACACACACACACACACACACACACACACACACACACCTTTAGTGGATGCCCCCTTTAGAACCGTTACTTCCTTCAGGATAATTTTCACTACAGTAATGGGCATACTTCATGCTGTTAATTCCGTTCTCCACCTCAGAAGTCCACGTTGGTTGCACAAGGTGTCTGGCTCTTTCCCCACCGAGGAAGGCCGGCCATCACAACCGAGGCGATTCGTAAATGTGCGGCCAAGGCTGAAGGCAGCTCTGATTCTCAACAACAACAGCATCACCAGACTTAGTGCAGAGCTTGCCAAGAGGAGGCTTCTGACTGGGCGCAATACTCATTTGAATGTATAAATATTGCCATATTTACTTAACATTTGGATAAAGATTTGGAAGCATCAGCTGGCTTTATGTCCAAGGGAATAAATAAGCTGCTGCGCTAATGATAATGCAGGTTTTTGGTGCAAGATTCTGAGCATTCGATAAGCTCTATGCATCTCCTCCAAGTAACAATGCTTGTCCTGAAATGATCTTTGTAAAATGAATACATTGCCCTGGGCCTGGTGGTGCAGGCCTGCAATCCCATACCTGGGAGGCTGAGACAGGAGGATTGCAGGTTTGAGGAGAGGCCTCAGCAAATAGTTTCGGGAGAAAAAAAAAAAAAAAAAACAACTGAAAAATAGTGCCGGAGGTGTAGGTCAGAGGTAGAATGTCCCTGGGTTCAACTTCCAGTACCCCCCCCCACACACACACCTTTTAACTTGCATAATTATTAAAGAGATTTCCTTTGCATTAAGGAAAAAATAAAATAAAAAGACTCAACATATGCTATTTGACAAAACAGTTCTTGTATCTCCCTATGTTTAAGAACCTACATACAGCAAGAGGAAGGAGGGAGGGAGGGCGCTCCCCCTCTCCCAAACCCAGGTATCTTCCAAAGGAGAAATCCAATTAACAGGATTCCCAGGCCCTGGGTCTTCCTAAATTAGCTATTACACCAAATAAACTAATTACTGTACATAATTAATAAGATAAGAGAAGTTAATAAAAGAGAGTCAACAATATTGAACTAATTGAAGGGAGTCGGGAACGCAAGAAAAGAGAAAATAAATAGAATGTGCCCTGGTCATTTGTTTTAGATGCCATTTCCTTCAGAGCGTGAAGGCCTCGCTGGGCTCTCCTCCAGTTGACTTGGTCAAGGGTGCAACAGCTGGGGCTGGGGGTGGGGTGACAAGCTGCGGAGGGGAGGATCTTTACACAACAGTCAGGGTGGTCTCCAAGCTCGCAGGCAGGCAGACTTCCTATTAACTGCAGTAAAGGCAGTTTTCACTGGCATAAACAGCCCCAACACTACAATAACCCTTATGTTTACTTGACTGTGGAATGCAATGCATTCGTGGGCGTGTGTGTGTGTGTGTGTGTGTGTGTGTGTTGACTTTCCTCCTCCAGTTTTTACTCAGAAACAGCCTCCCACAAGTATAGATCTAAAAATTACACACTCCTTTATTATGTGAGTTTTGCCTAAGGTGTGCACGCGCCTGTGTGTGTGTGTGTGTGTGTGCGCGCACACACACACACACATACACACACACAATAAATATTACCTGTATGTATGTAAAATCTCACTCCATCACTATTATTTTTAGCTCAGCCTTTTCTCATCGGGTCCCTCCCTGGGCAAAATCACTTCTAACCCAGCTCAGAAATATGGGGTGAGAATTAAAGCCAGATAAAGAGCCCGATCGCTCTCTCGGTGGGTACCGGGCGCCGTGGCTGCACCGGGGGAGATGGTGAGGCCGCCTCCCAATTCCCGCACCGGGTGGACCCAAGCACCCCAACACCCACACAGTAGGTTCCCGGTTCTTCCCGAGCCTCCTGCCGCTGGGAGAGCCGGCGCGCCTGCGGGTCTGGGGATGCCCAGGCCGGCTCCCTGCCGCGGCTGCCCTCTCGCGGCGCTCACGGCAGAGACCTTCTTCCCTGAGTCTGGGCCCCCAGCGCCCCGCGACCCCCACCCCTGCAGCCTCCGGGCCTGCAAAGCCGCCTCCCCGGTGCCCTGCGCGTCTTCCCGGAGAAGTCCCCCACCCATCCTTCCAGGGAGAAGCTACACCTCGCCCCGCCCGCTCTTTCTGGGGCTCCCCTCCCTCGGGCACCCTCCTGGGCCCCGCCGAGGGCGCCCCAAGAATGCGGACAGGATGCCCCGGGTCTGGCCCGCGTCCTCCCCCGCGCTGCAGTCCGGACCCCACCCCCACCCCACCCCGCCCCGCCCCGCTCGGCCAGCGCCGCCTTTGGGGCTCAGGGCGCCCCGACGCGCAGCCCGGGCGCTGGAGCTCCCCGGCATCGGGTCCTCCTTAATCCCCGCCCCTGGGCTCGGGCACCCCATCGCTGCGGTTCTGGACAACTCCAGCCTCGGTCCGGGGCTCCCCAAACATCGCGATCCTGACATCCCCCTTCCCGAGCTCGGGCCCGTCTCCCCGACCCCGCGGTCCCGATCCCGCCCGGCCCGGCCCATCCCGGGCGACACTCACCGGCGGGTCGGCGGCCGAGCCGAGCGCAGCGCAGCCCGCCCAGCCTGCACTGGCCGCCCGGTCCGGCTGGCAGCCTCCCTCCGCCGCACGACAGCCCGGCTCCGCGGTGGGAGCGGCCGGGAGGAGGGGACCGCGAGGATGGCTCCGCCCCTTCCCGCGGCGAAGCGCGGTCCTCGCACACAGCCAAGAAAGTTGACTGATGCCTCCTCCTTCCGCTTGGGGCGCGGGCCCGCTGCAGCCCCTTTGCAGCTGCAGAAAACCCCCACAGGGATGAGAACAGAACTCGTGTTCTTCCCCCAAACCCACCCCAGGGGGCCGTTTCCTAAGGAGAGGGAAATACCAACAAACTTCATCTGCCATCTTAAATAATTTAAAGCCAGGCTTTATTTCTTATTTATTTATTTATTTATTTATTTATTTATTTATTTATTTATTTGCAATACTGGGGGTGGAACCCAGGGGCAGTCTAGCTCCGAGCTCCACTCCCAACCCTATTTTTTTTTTTTTTTTTTTTTTTTTTTTTGGTGGTACTGGGGTGGAACCCAGAGGCTTTCTACCTCCAGGCTATACTCCCAGACCCATTTTATATTTTATTTAGAAACAGGGTCTCACTAAGTTGCTGAGAGCCTCACTAAGAAGCTGAGGCTGGCTTCGAACCTGCGCGATCCTCCTGTCTCAGCCTCCCAAGTGTGGGGATTACAAGCGTGCGCCACCACGCCCGGCTTTTTTTTTTTTTTAATTTTAAAACAGGGTCTCACTGAGTTGCAAAGGGCCTCACTATCTGAGGGTGTCCTGGAACCATGATCCTCCTGTCTCAGCCTCCCCCAAACTGAGATAACAAGCGTGCATCACCACGCCCAGCCAGGCTTTATTTTCTCACTTTCGCGAGTGAGCATTCAGGGCCATGCTGATGACACACCACGGACATCCCTTGCAGATCACGGGCTTGTGGTCCATCCGTGCAAGGCTCATCTCCACAACATCCTGTCTAGTGCCCTCCGACCACAGCCTGAGACAGCTATCCATTCGACTTGATCCACACCCACGATGCTCTCTCTCTTTTACCATGAGAGAGAAAAACAATGCACTTAAGAAGTAGGACCATCAAATAACAAACTGTATTGGCTTTGCTGTTAAAAAGCAGGCTGCATTACCTAGAGCAAAAGGAACGTGATGCGATCGAGGAAGATGTCCTGTATCAGTGGGACCCTAAGAGGTCCATTTATTTCTTCCCAGGCAGCTCGGCCTAATTCTGGGCTATTGATTGATTCCTAGAGCTTTCCCTTTCAACTTCCTGTGTCAGTGACACATCTAACAATAACTCACTGTTCAAAACATTTTAAAATCCATTTTAGGGGGTTATCCTTAGAAAATAACATAAAGAAAAGAAAGTAGATGATGTAGCAAGGTTATATCAATTCCATAAATGAAGATGTTAGGATTCTGGGCAGTTACCTGGCAGGTTTAGAGCTCCTTCGTTAGAATCAGGAAAGATGTCAAGGCACTCTTCCATATCTTCAAAAATGTGAGAATTGGATATTTAGCAGATATTCTTTTTTTTTTTTTAAGCTAGAGATCATAGTTGTATAATAAAATCGGTTAAAAAGAAATGAAAGCTCCCTCTTCTGCTGTGAGCCACTCTGGAAAGGAAATTACAGGTGGGCAAATTCGAAGGCCTTCCCACATCCTCAACCTTGAGCTGTCTAGGGAGAGAGGAGGAGCCTGCTCAGGGTGCTGTGAGCAGTTCTTACAGCCTGTTATCTGGAAAGTTCTACTTGGAGATGAACCAGTCCTTTAATACTTTCTAATGGTAACTATTGTTTTCTTTGTCCTTTATCAAAGGGCAGGTGCTAATGTGCATGTAAATATAACAGCTGTTAGGCATTGTTCTGTTTACAGTAAAGCTGTCTGGAGCCACTAGATAAGAATGGCAGTTTCTCTTGAGTGTGGGGGAGTGGTACATTCCTATAACCTTGATTATGTGGTAACGGATGGAGCCAGAGCATCCCTAGTTCAAGACCAGCCTGTGCAACACAGGGAGACCCCAAATAAAAGGGCTGGGGATGTAGTTCAGCGTTTTGGGTCCAGGGTTCAAGTAGTTGCCTGTCCTTTCTGCCTTATTATTCCCATGCAAGATTTTTCCATTTTCTTCTGTGAGGTGATAGATACTTGACTTTAAGCAGTCAAAGGGATGTTTTAGTAACTCCGAGGGAAAAAAGAGTCCTAGAGTTACCCTTCTATTTTTGAATCATAATAAAAGGCTGTTGGGTCCTTCACAAAAGACAGTCAGGACAGCTTCATATAATATAACCATTTGACCTGGGTTGTTTTTCTTCTTCTAAAAGCCATAAATAGGCAAGGTCTTGGATATTGCAATTTCTGCTCTAAGGAGAAGGCTAAACCGCTCATCCAATCTATGTTCTACCTGACACCATTCCCCTTTCAGATTGCCTTTGAAAGCCACAGACATGGGCAACACACAAACTGATCGGAAAATAGATATGCAAGATGTCCCAACCTTTAACAAAAATAATTGGATCTATTTTATGTTGCATACATACCAAACTGACAGTGTTTTTATACAAGTTTTGCTTTGTGTTTATATAGCACCCCTTTTCCAAGGAGCTCGCAGTACACGTGATAGCATCTTGTTACTAAACTTCACACAAGGTTTACATGAAGTAGAAAGGGGCAGGAACTGTTGGCCTTACTGTAACATGAAGAAATGGAAGTGTGACAGATAAAACCACTTGCCTGGAATATCCTGGAACATATCCGGGTTTGTATTGGTCTAGTCCAGATGAAAAACTATAACAAGACCTACCTGTAAACTGTTAGGCAGTAAATAAAGTGATTTAAAAGCTGTAGTTATTATTGTATTCTTTTTACATCTCTCTCTCTCTCTCTCTCTCTCTCTCTCTCTCTCTCTCTCTCTCTGTGTGTGTGTGTGTGTGTGTGTGTGTGTGTGTGTGTGTGTTGCTGGGGATGAAACCCAGGGGCTTTTTTTTTTTTTTTTTTGCGGGTCTGGGGATGAAACTCAGGGGCATTTGACCTCCGAGCTACACTCCCTGCCCTATTTTTTATTCCTTATTTTGAAACTGGGTCTCACTGAGTTGCAGAGGGCCTCACTAAGTAGCTGAGGCTGTCTGCAAACCGTGATCTAAGCCTCCTGAATGCTGGGATTACAAGTGTGCGCCACCACGCCCGGCTCTGTTTGTTTGTTTGTTTGTTTGTTTGTTTGTTTGTTTGTTAACAGGGTCTCACAAAGTTGCTGAGGCTGATTTCGAGCCTGCAATTCTTCTGTCTCAGCCTCTCAAGTACTAGGATTATAACTGTGTGCCACCACACCTGACTTCTTTTTACATCTTTTGGAAGGACTGAGAGGCATTCATTTCTTCATTGTCTTGACAAAGAAAGGGAGAGGCACTTTTGCATGGTGGGCTTGGAAGTTAGTCCATACTGAGTCTGAGACCTAATACCACCTCTTAAAAACTTTGGGAAGTAGCTTGACCTTTCTGTGCTTCCGGCTCCTTATCTGTAACATGGAAATACTCATCCTACCCACCTTACCTAGCGATTGCTGGAATGAAATGAGAGGTCACACGTTATGCTCTTCACAATGTGCCTGTCACATAACCAGAGCTTGGCAAACACGGGTAAAAAGGCAATTGCTCGACTTAAGTGGCTCTTTATAAATCTTTGTTTCAATACTTAAAAAAATAGCCGGGCGTGGTGGCGTACGCTTGTAATCACAGGATTCGGGAGACTGAGACCGGAGGATCGCTGTTCACGTACAGCCTCAGCTACTCGGTGAGGCCCTCCGCAACTCAGTGAAACCCTGTTTCAGAAATAAAATACTAAAAAAAAAAAAAATAGCACTGGGGGTGCAGGTCGGCAGTAAAATGCCCCTGGGTCCCATCCCCAGTACTGAAAATAATAATTAATAATAATAATAATAATAATAATAATAATAATAATAAATAAAAACAATTACTCATGGCACTAGGGACTGAACCCAGAGGCACTCTACCACTCTTCCCAGAGCCACACCCCCAGCCCTCTTACATTTTATCTTGAGACTTTTGCTAAATGACCCAGGCTGGTCTTGGACGTGTCATCCTCCTGTTTCAACCTCCCAAGTACTGAGATTGCAGGGATGTGCTACTGTGCGTGGCTTGTTTCAATGTATTTTACTTGAAGAAAGATATACTATTTCAGATGGTGCAAGGGAAAAAATTGGAGAAAGTTGAATATATTTTTGAACTCTAAAGTCAAATACATTAGTAACTCAACATTCTGTCATGAGATAACCACTCATTCTGGCTTTTTTTTTCTTTCTATTTAGACCACTTGCTAGCTGGTTTATTGGTTTATTGGGAAAACTAATTTCACCTATTTCATATACAGAATGCTAAAGAATTGAGATTAAATTAGGTTAAAAATAAATAAGAACAATGTTTTTTTTGTATTGTGTATCTATTTTATCTCATTTGATAATGGAATAGTAGGGTCTTCCTAAAGCTAATTTAATTTTTATTTGGGGTTGTTCACTCTTTTTTCCTTTTAATTTCTTAATAACAAACAATTATCAATCATGGAAATAAGTCACTTGACACATGCAGGCAAAAGAGAGATGTGGAGATTGCTCCTTGACTCTCAGTAAGCTTGGTTACATTTAAAGTTCATGCACTTAGCCGGGGGTGGTGGCACACACCTGTAATCCAGGTACCTGGGAGGCTGAGACAGGAGGATCACAGGTTCGAGGATAGTCTCTGCAAGTAGTAAGACGCTCATGAACATAGTGAGACTCTTTTTCAAGATAAAAATAAAATAGGGTTGGAGGTATAGCTTGGAGAGAGAATGACCTTGGGTTCTATCCCTAGTACCATCAAACAAACAAACAAACTAACTAACTAACTAACAAACAAACAAACATAAAGTTCTTGTACTTGAACACCTACTTTCAAACTATAACTAGTTTTTGGTTGAAGGGTTTCAGATGGCAAACTATAGGGATGAAAGATCAGATGAACAGCCAGGAGCTTTTTCTATTATTAATAAAATAACTTGAATTCCTAAATTGAAACAACACTTGATGTGTATATTAATTTTCATACTGGTACTTAAGCAAAAGCTAAGAAAATATAGTATATAATTGGATCATAGAACTTCATGGCAACTTAATGGGTGGATCTAAAAATGAGATGGAACCCAGGGTTATTCAGCCTCCCAGCTACATCCCCTGCCCTATTATTTATTTTTTTACTTTTTTATTTTGAAACAGAGTCTCACTAAGTTGTGGAGGGCCTCACTAAGTAGCTGAGGCTGGCCACGAACTGAGATCCTCCTGTCTCAGCTTCCCGAATGCTGGTATTACAAGCGTGTGCCACCACGCCTGGCTCGCCTTTCCTTTTTTTTTTAGCAGGAATTTGCAGGTCCAAAGCCTCATGGTGAATGGCCCTGATCCCTTCCTCTTTACAGGTCCTGATGATTGTGTTTGGCCCATTCCCTTTGCTCTGGGTTCTTAGTTATTATAACCTGGGGGAGAGAGGGAAGTGGGCAGTCTTGAGCATCTGTAAAAGAAGAAAACTTGGAACTTCAAACTGATGCCAAAACTTGGGGGAAGAAAACCATCATCACTATGCCCCATTCTATTTCAATCTGGACGATATTATTTATTTATTTATTTATTTACTTACTTACTTAATTATTTTGCGGTCCTGGGTATGGAATCCAGAGCATTCTAGCTCCAAGCTACACCCCCAGCTCTATTTTTTATTCTTTATTTTGAAACAGGGTCTCGCTGAGTTGCAAAGGGCCTCACTAAGTAGCTGAGGCTGTCCGCGAACCGTGATCCTCCTGTCTCAGCCTCCCAAATGCTGGGATCACAAGCGTGCGCCACCGTGCCTGGCCTTGGACTATGTTATTTTTTAATATGCTTTTATTGGTGCATTACAGTCTCACATCATACTCTTAATTATGTTGACACTGACATACATGCAGTGGTGCTTGATGGCCCCGGACTATGTTATAAAAGAAAGTTTTAGAGAGGAATTGCTCAGATTCAGGACCAGAGATGATGGGCCATGTGAACTCTGTCCAGATGGGACACTGAGGCTTGGGTTTCTGGGCTTCATCACTCCCTTGGGTGGTGTGCTGATGGCTGTGATGGAGCTCCTTCCAGTCCCTCAGTTATCATCTAAGTTAGGCTAAGGAACAAGGTCTAGATCACCCTAGTTGAACTCCTGGGGATCAGAATCCCCTGGAGGAACAGTGCACAGCTCTCCAGCTGGACCCATGTCAGGGAGATGGCTTGGGCTCTTGCTTCCTTTAAATAGGATGAGAAGATGAAAATGGCAATCTTGGGCAAGATGAGTAACAATTGCATTATTCATGCTTGATCCTGGCGTGGTTTCAGGGTTTTAATGATTTAAAAAGAAAAAAAATCAATGCGACAATTGGCCGGTTTAATCCAGATCATGTTTACTGAGTGTTTTCACTGTAGAGAGAGAGGATAGCCCGGAAGCCAGGGCTCGTCTGTCCATGTGGCCACTTGGAAGGCCTCTAAGAATGGATGAGACCAATGCTATACCCCAATCCAGACCTCAGGGCAGGGCAGGTATATCGGGGTCTTCTCCAGTTCAGATCTGTACTTCTCAGAAACCTGGATGTAGACGCTGGGCATAGTGGCGCACGCTTGTAATCCCCGCGCTTGGGAGGTGGAGACAGGAGGATCGCGCTGGTTCGAAGCCAGCCGCGTTGGTTTAAGAGACCCTGTTTCCAAATAAAAAAGTATAAAATAGGTCTAGGAGTGTGGCCCGGAGGTAGAAGGGCTTCCAGGAACCCCAGTACCACCAATAAATAAATAAATAAATAAATAAATAAATAAATAAATAAATAAATAAACAAAAACAGTCTTCAAAAATCACATAGATCATATGACACAGAAAAATATGTAAGCTGTCATTGCAGTTTAATGAAATAGCAAATTATAAAGTAGTGTTACCAATTTTTAAAAAATGTATATATCTTTTATCTCTATATATAAACGCACATTATAAAAATAAGAAAAAAGAAAGAAAAATAAAGGTGTACATTTATATTTCCTGAACTTAATTTTCTTTATATAATTTTAATATTTTTCATAATATTCTTAATGAAAATAAATACTTAAATGAATGGCTGTTGTTCATGGCTTTGTGCCAAAGTATAATTTTTTTTTTTTTTTTGGTAGTACTAGGGGTGGAACCCAGAGGCTTTCTTCCTCTGGGCTCTACTCCCAGACCTATTTTATATTTTATTTGGAAACAGGCTCTCACTAAGTTGGTGAGAGCCTCACTAAGTAGCTGAGGCTGGCTTCGAACCTGCTCAATCCTCCTGTGTCAGCCTCCCAAGGGCGGGGATTGCAAGCGTGGGCCACCACACCTGGCACCAAAGTATAATTCTAATGGGCTATAATTAGCTAAAGACTATTAGGGAACAAAAATATAATGAAGTTAATAAGAGCAATTGTGATGGTGATGTGGACAGGGTACTTTGCAAACACCCTGTGCTTATAAGCTCTAACAACAAAGAGTCTTTATTCTTCTCTAAATTAGATGTTAAAACAAGTAACCTGCTGAGAGCAACCATAAGCCGTCAGAGCCACTTCATCGTCCGTCCGTGGCGCAGTGGGAGCGGGAGGCAGAAAGGTCAGACTCTGTGCTCAGATTTCCAGGAACCCGCGAGGCTTCTGGGGGACACTGATGTGACGGGCCAGGTGCTTCCCTCTTAACAGCCACCAATGGGCTCGATGGCTCCTCCACCAAGCTCATCAGATCTGAGCAGTCTCTTTAATGGCACAATCAGCGTCTCTTGTCCCCTCTATTAAATCAAACCTGAAAGGATTGAGCCAGCAGAGCCAGCAAACTTTGCAGCAAGATGCAACCTGGCTGCTTTAAATTTCTCTCTCTTCCTCTTTAGACAAATCCAATTAGTGGTCCCTCTATAGTTCTGAGAAGAGGGCTGACGAAATTGTTTAGGTCAGAAGAAAAGCACCTTGTTAGGATGTTCTGGGGATACTAAATAAGATTAAATCTGTGGACAAAAAGACACAAGACTGTTATTTAACAATATTCTATTATTATGTTGTCTATCCAGAAAATATTTATTGAAAGCCACCTAGGTGCTAAGAGCACTTTTCTAAGGTGCGAGGATAAAGAGGTGAACCTGAGCCAGACGTGGTGGTGCACGCCTGTAACCCCAGTCCTCGGGAGGCTGAGATAGCAGGATCACAAGTATGAGGACAGCCTCAGCAAGCAGTGAACTCTCATCATTCTAGCAAGACCCTGTGCAAAGTAAAAATAAATAGAGATGGGGGTGTAGCTTGGAAGTAGAATGCCCCTGGGATCAATCCCAGAATGAACGAATGAATATAGAAAATAAAAAGGGCTGGGAGTGTAGCTCAGAGATAAAATGCTTCTGGGTTCCATCCATCCTTAGTACCAAAGGAGGAGGAGGAGGAGGAGGAGGAGGAGGAGGAGGAGGAGGAGGAGGAGGAGGAGGAGGAGGAGGAGGAGGAGAGGCTGATGCGAACCTCATCCTTCTTTCATCAGTGGAAAAGACATAGTTTAACCAATAATCTCAGTGCTGGGTTGCAAGGGTTATGAGAGAGGGACAGTGGTTATTAGGAAAAACAGAAGAGGGGCACCTGGCTCTCTGCACACCGGCCTTTTAGTGTTGGGAGGACCAGCATTAGCGCCAGGCTAAGTTGTGACTCTTGAATACAGACAAGAAGGAAAGAAAGTCTTCCGTGTACAGGAACTACAGAGGGGCACAGCAAGATGGCTGATGCGCAGGGCAAGTGTGTGCAGACCCTGCTTGTCAGTGTGAGAGGTGGAGCAGACCAGGGCCAAATAGCTGTTCTGTTAGTTGTTTAATCACACCAGGGATTATAAAAGAGAGAACACAGGGTCCTTTACTTTGGACTCCAGTTGCATGTTCTAAGGAATACAGAATCCTCAGAACAAGAGGTGTCCGGGAGAAGCTTCCTCTGCATCCTACTCACCACTGGGGCTTCCAACTAGCACCAACGCCTACCTCCTCCTCTGCTCTCACAGTGGCCCCTGGTCAGCATCCTGTATGAGTGAGCGCTGGAGAACTCTCTGCACTCTCTGCGCTCTCTCGCTCCTCTCTCCTTGACCCTGTCCTTCGCTCCATTTGAGTTCTTTCATTCCCTCCACTCCCGGCCCTGCTCGTGTCCCAGCCCTTCTCCTGCTCAGTCTTAGGCTGGCAGCCAGGCAATCTCCACTTTGGTGGCTCAGACTGGGTCAGGGCTTTACACCAAGTGGCTTGTCTGAACGAATCAGATATATAAAAAAGATCATCAGGCTTTTCATGTGGTTTGGTTTAACCACCTGCTAGCAATGCAGTTGCAAGTTATTATTATAATGTTTTTTTGTGGTAGTGGGGATTGAACCCAAGTGTGCTCTACCTCTGAGCTTCATCCTCAGTCGTTTTTATTTTTATTTTTTGGTGGTGGTACTGGGGTTCCTGGAAACCCTTATACCTTCGGGTTACACTCCCAGACCTATTTTTATATTTTTTATTTGGAAACAGGGTCTCTTAAACCAGCGAGGCTGCCTTCGAACCAGCGTGATCCTCCTGTATCCGCCTCCCAAGCGCGGGGATTACAAGCATGCGCAACCATGCCCGGCCGTTTTTATTTTTATTTTTATTATTTTTGGTGGTACTGGGGGTGGAACCTAAGCTTTTCTACTTCTGGTGTATACTCCCAGACCTATGTTATACTTTATTTGGAAACAGGGTCTCACTAAGTAGCTGAGGCTGGCTTTGAACCTGTGCGATCCTCCTGTCTCAGCCTCCCAAGCTTTGGGATTATAAGCGTGCGCCACAACGCCCGGCTAGTCATTTTTATTTTGAAATAGGGGTCTCACTAAATTATGTAGGCTGGTCTAAAACTGGCATCTTCCTGTCTCAGTCGCCTGACTCTTCGGGATTATAGCAAATTATTATATCAAAAGAAAATCTGTCAACTTCTCCGCCCTTAAGGAACACACTCAGTGTGTTGATGCTTCATATGATGGAGAACTCTGCACGTGCTAAGAACTTCAACTACACGATGACCCCCCCAGGACTGGGAAAGAGAGACAGACCTTCTTCATGTCATCGACTTTTCATTCATGTTGCTATTTTTGTGGGCCTCTGCTAGGAGGGCACTATTTACAGAGACCCAGGAACGGGGTCGCCTGCTATAGGAAGTGTATTACAAGCAGGGACTCTCCTGAGGAGATGTTTTGTTTCTGAAAGATCTTGCTGGCAGTCGTGTGGTAGGCGACTCTGAGACTATCTATTAAGGCTGGTGATAATCAGGGGCGAGGAGGCCAGGCAGGAAGCGGTGGTGGTGTAGGTGAGAGGCAATGAGGGCAGGAAGGGAGGGGAGCCCGCTGTGGGTGAAGAGCAAACACCAGCGTTAAGAAATTTCTAGAGCCGGGCGTCGTGGTGCACGCTTGTAATCCCAGCATTCGGGAGGCTGAGACAGGAGGATCACGGTTCAAGGACAGCCTCAGCTACTGAGTGCGGCCCTTTGCAACTCAGTGAGACCCTCTCAAAAATAAAGAATAAAAAATAGGGCTGGGGTGTAGCTCGGGGATAGAATGCCTCTGGGTTCCATTCCCAGTACCACCAAAAAAAAAAAAAAAAAAAAGAGAGAGAGAGAGAGAGAGAGAGAGAGAGAGAGAGAGAGAGAGATTGATTTCTAGAACCCCAATCAAGGGCATTTGGAGACCAGTTAGAGGTCAGACCCCTGTGCTGTGCATTCATGAAGGCTCTTGTGTTTCCTGCAGTGAGTTCTCAGCTCATCTTGATAGAATTTTTCATTAAAGTCTTCTGTGCAACTCCACGAAGGCCGAAACCACGCTCCGGGCACCTTGCAAACATGGCAAAAGCCTGTGTTATTTAATTGCAGAAGAAATATGAGTCACTGCTCTTACTCTTTACCCTGATTTATTTTTATTTTTTTGGGGGGGTGGTACTGGGGTTACTGGAAGCCCTTCTACCTCCGGGCTACATTCCCAGACCTGTTTTATACTTTTTTTTTTTAATTTTTATAAACAGGGTCTCTTAAGCCAGGGCAGCTGGCTTCGAACCTGCGCAATCCTCCTGTCTCTTCCTCCCACCCGCGGGGATTACAAGCGTGCGCCACCACGCCCGGCTTTACCCTGATTATTTTAATGAGTAAGGATGGCACAACTATGTTTTACGGCGTGCGTGTGGCCACAGTCAATCAATCCTTGCTGGATTGTGATGAGAGCTTGACTGTGGCCGGCAGGCAGGAATTGATGCCCTAGTACTGATTAAAGACACCAGTGAACAGCGTGGACACAGTAAGAAGCTCTTCCATCCTTTGCTTTCTTGATGCCAAGTCAGAGACTGTCCCGGTGTCGTCGCTCCATCCTATCGTGACACAGCGAGCCACTGTCTTCTCATCTCAAGATGTTGCGCACTGCCACTCTTTGCATCCCGTGTCCTGGTCTAAACTTGGCAAAGGGAGATGAGGAAACCTAGAAGGTTGTGAGTCATCAGGGCCATCCTACGTCACGGGTTGAGCAATGCTTCTTTCATTGGCTGAGCCCCGACCAGGATTGTGAATGCCAATGTCCAGCTGGAAGTTTTGCGCATGCCGAGATGAAAGATAACCAGGCCGGAGGTGGTGGCGCACGCTTGTAATCCCCGCGCTTGGGAGGCGGAGACAGGAGGATCGCGCAGGTTCGAAGCCAGCCGTGCGCATTGGCTTAGGAGACCCTGTTTCCAAAAAAAAAAAAAAAAAAAAAAAAGTAAAAATAGGTCTAGGAGTGTAGCCCAGAGGTAGAAGGGCTTCCAGGAACCTCAGTACCACCAAAAAAAAAAAAAAAAAAAAAAAAAAGAAAGAAAGAAAGATAACCAGACTGTAGACATTCCCGTGTCTACCTGGACAGAGGACCTCCCCTCTAAGGGCGCTCTGAAAACTCCAAACTAGGTCACCTCTTGAGGGTTAATCATCCACTCAAGGTGGGCACTCTGGATTTTAACCTCAGACAGATCACAACTTTCAATGTACCTGTAGATACATCTTTTTTTTTCTTTCTGGTACTGGGGATTGAACCCAGAGTCATTCTATCTCCAAGCTATACCCTCAGCCCCACTTCATTTATTTATTTATTTTTATTTTGAAACAGGGTCTTGCTAGGTTGATGAGAGTCTCACTACTTGCTGAGGCTGTCCTTGAACCTGCAATCCTCCTGTCTCAGCCTCCCAAGTCCTGGGATTACAGGCATGTAGCACCATACCTGGCTGATACATCATCTTCCCCGTTTCAATTCATTTATGCAAAATGCACTGTGAATTTACTTCTGAATCTGTTATTTAGAAATTCATAGCTCTGATAATCATTTATTATATATTTTTCATTTGTCACCAAAATAATTATATCTAGCCAAATAAGTATTGCCTATCTGAGGCTGTGTACTTCTGGAAGGCAAATGAACTTCAAATACTGTTCAGAATTCTGCCAAGATAGCAGCATTTTAAAATCCATTAAAACCAGCCAGGCATAGTGGTGCATTCTTGTAATCCCCACACTTGGGAGGCTGAGACAGGAGGATCACACGGGTTTGAAGCCAGCCTCAGCTACTTAGTGAGGCTTTCAGCAACTTAGTGAGACCCTGTTTCCAAATAAAATATGAAAAAGGTCTGGGAGTATAGCCCGGAGGTAGAAAGCCTCTGGGTTCCACCCCCAGTACCACCAAAAAAAAAAAAAAAAATCCATTAAAACCAGGCATCGTGGTGCATGCTTGTAATCCTAGTACTTAGGAAGCTGAGACAGGAGGATCACAAGTTTGAGGACAGCTTCAACAAGTTGTGAGAATCTCATCAAACTAACAAGACCCTGTTTCCAAATAAAAATAAAATAGAAATGAGAGTGTAACTTGGAGGTAGAATGCCCCTGGGTTCCACCCTCAGCACCACACACACACACAAAAAAAAATCCAAAATAAAGAATACGAGGGCTGAGAGTGTAGCTCAGAGGTAGACTGTCCCTGGGTTCAATCCCCAGTACCACAAAGAGAGAGAGAGAGAGAGAGAGAGAGAGAGAGAGAGAGAGAGAGAGAGAGAGAGAAAAGAAGAAGAAGAAGGAGAAGAAGAAGAAGAAGAAGAAGAGGAGGAGGAGGAGGAGGAGGAGGAGGAGGAGGAGGAGGAGGAGGAGGAGGAGGAGGAGGAGGAGGAGGAGGAGGAGGAGGAGGAGAGAGGGGAGGGGAGGGGAGAGGGAGGGAGAGAGAGAGAGAGAGAGAGAGAGAGAGAGAGAGAGAGAGAGAGAGGAGAGAGAGAGAGAGAGAGAGAGAGAGAGAGAGAGAGAGAGAGAGAAGGAAACCTCAAAAGGTGATTTACTGAATGATCCAGTTAATTCTATGATAGCATTGAAGTGGTGGGATTATAAAAATGGAGAGCAGATGCATTGCCAAGGGTTAGGGATGGAGAAGGGCAGTAGGTAGTTATGGTTTTTAAAGGGTAGCATGAACAATCTCCATGATGAAAAAATTTTTTTTGGTTCTGGAAGTTGAACGTAGAGGTATTCTACCTCCAAGCTACACCCCCAGCTCTATTTTTTTTTTTTTTTTAATTTTGAAACAGAGTCTCATTAAGTTGCTGAGGCTGACCTCAACCTGTGATCCTCTTGTCTCAGCCTCCCAAGTAATGAGATGATAGGCATGTGCGACCATGCCTGGGACTTTTATATATCTTGAATATGATGGTGGTCTCACCAATCTATACCTGCAATAAGTCTCATAGAACTACACACACATACACATACGTACATACTAGTGACATTTGATCGAAGTGAGTTGGTTGTATTAAAATTAGTTTCCTGGTTATGATACTGTGCTAGAATTATGCATGTTACCATTGGAAGAGACCTCTCTGTAGCATTTCTTCCAACTGGTGCAACAGTTGAATGCTGGCCTTGCATGCATGAGGCCTTAAGGTTGATCTCCAGCCCTGCAAAAGAAAAGTATACTTATATTCTCATATTTTATAATTGTGGGTGAGTCTACAAGTATCTCAAAATAAAAAGTTAAAAAATGTATGAAAAAGACAATAGTAGCTGGAGCCTGGCAGAATCTCTGGAGAAAGAATACAAGATGTTTAGAAGGTAGAGAGATGAGCTCGTAATAGAGATTGGCAGTGCGGAGAATACGGACGCACAGCAAGCCAGCTCATCTCCACGGGGACTTGTTACATGGACAGGATCGCAAATTTCATATTCACTTAATTTATTCCAAGTATAAGGACCTGATGTGTTTCAGGCAACTTGACGGGACATTTTCTACTGGCTTCCTTTGAATTAAATCATCAAATGAGCTCTTCTTGGGGAAAACTTTGAATCTCTAAGTATATTCATGCTTATTGAAAATGATATTTTATTTCCTGTTCACATATATAAAAGACAGAAATGAGACTTTAAAATAAAATT
This sequence comes from Muscardinus avellanarius, assembly GCF_963383645.1. Lineage (NCBI taxonomy): Eukaryota > Metazoa > Chordata > Mammalia > Rodentia > Gliridae > Muscardinus > Muscardinus avellanarius. Next base: position 10,366,696 of record NC_137794.1, on the reverse strand, counting down.
CAATTAAGTCACTAAACAACTGATTCCTGGAATTAAAGATAGAAAGAAAACCTTATTGCTATTGTGTATCTCAAGGTAAGATTGCATTGATTGAATTTAAAAGTATTAAATAAACTGCTTTGCATCACCATGTCTGACTTATTTAATACTTTCATTTCTTTTATTTATTTATTTATTTATTTATTTATTTATTTATTTATTTGGTGGTACTGGGGGTGGAACCCAGAGGCTTTCTACCTTGGGGCTATACTCCCAGCCCTATTTTATACTTTATTTGGAAACAGGGTCTCACTAAGTTACTGAGAGCCTCACTAAGCAGCTGAGGCTGGCTTCCACCCCGTGCGATCCTCCTGTCTCAGCCTCCCAAGCATGGAGATTACAAGCGTACGCCACCACGCCCGGCTCATTTATTTTATTTTTTATTTTTATGTTTATTTTTAACTTTTGCAGTACTGGGGATGAAACCCAGGGGTATTTTACCTTCGAGCTACACCCCAAACCCTATTTCTTTCTTCCTTTCTTCCTTCCTTTCTTCCTTCCTTCCTTTCTTTCTTTCTTCCTTCCTTTCTTTCTTTCTTTCTTTCTTTCTTTCTTTCTTTCTTTCTTTCTTTTTCTTTCTTTCATTTTTTGTGGTACTGGGGGTGGAACCCAGGGGCTTTTCTACCTCCGGGCTATACTCCCAGACCTATTTTATTTTTTATGTGGAAACATGATCTCACTAAGTTGCTGAGAAACTCACTAAGTAGCTGAGGTTGGCTTCAAATCTGCAATCCTCCTGCTTCAGCCTCCAAGTACTACGATTATAAACATGCACCATCATGCCCAGCTCCCCCTTTGAGATGTGTGTGTGTGTGTGTGTGTGTGTGTGTGTGTGTGTGTGTGGTACTGGGGATGGAACCCAGGCGCATTCTACCTCCAAGCTACACCCCCAGCCCTATATTTTGAAACAGGGTCTCACAGAGCTGCAAAGGGCCTCACTAGGTAGCTGAGGCTGTCCACAAACCATGATCCCCCTGTCTCAGCCTCCCAAATGCTGGGATTACAAGCGTGCGCCACCACGCCTGGACCCCCTTGAAATTTTTTTTTTTTTTTTGGTGGTACTGGGGATGGAACCCTTCTATCTCTGGGCTACACTCCCAGACCTATTTTATATTTTATTTAGAAACAGGGTCTCTTAAGCCAGCGAGGCTGGCTTCAAACTTGCGCGATCCTCCTGTCTCTGCCTCCCAAGGGCGGGGATTACAAGCGTGTGCCACCACGCCTGGCGAAATTTTTTAAAAATATTTTCAGCGATTGTGGTGGCACATGTCTGTAATCCCAGTACTCGGAAGGCTGAGCCAGGAGGATCACAGATTTGCAGCCAGCGTCAGTTACTTAGGCCCTCTGCAACTTAGTGAGACCCGGTTTCAAATACTAAAGATGAAAAAATAGGGCTGGGGTGTAGCTCAAAGATAGAATGCCTCTGGGTTCAATCCCCAGTACCACAAAATAAATAAATAAATAAATAAATAAGTACATACACACATAAATTTCAATCTATAATTTGTTGAATTAGCAGATATGGAACTCAAAGATATGAAGACCTGATGGTGTCTAAAATACAATTAGTGTTCCAACAGAAAGAGTGCAGGAAGCCGGCATGGCAGCACACACTTGTAATCCCGGCATTTGAGAAGCTGAGACAGAAAGATCGCGGTTTGTGGACAGCCTCAGCTACTACTTAGTGAGGCCCTTTGCAACTCAGAATAAGGAATAAAAAATAGGACTGAGGGTTTAGCTCAGAGGCAGTACGCCCCTGAGCTCCATGCCCGTACCCCCCCCCCACACACACACAAAAAAAAAAATTGCAGGAAAATGGTCAGTACCTATGCAACTAACATATCTACTAGGCATGAAAATGGAACTTATTTATTTTATCACCAGCTAAGTTTCTGGAGGCCAAGAGTTTCGACCCAGCTTAATTTGGTTCTCCAGGAGGCTGAAACCAAGGCCTTGACCAATTTTGGGTTTTCTTCTGGGGGATCAGTTGGAACAGGGTCTGTGTCTAAGCTTACTTGGGTTATTAGCAGAATTAATTTCCTTAAGGTTGTAGGACTGAGGTCCTTGGCTTGCAGTCAGCCTCTGGCTAGAGGCTGCTTCAGCTCTGGAGATGGTCATGGTTCCTTGCCATGTAGGCTTCTCCAGTGTGGCTCCTTCATCAGCAAGCCAGAGGCGGCTCTAAAGCAAATCTCCTAGCCAGATTTGTCTGACATCATGTAATCCAGTGCAACATGGGAGTGGCATTCCATCGCCTTTACCAGAGTTTATTAGATAAAAGCATCTCATAGGAATAGATAACAAAAACTGGGTATATATACACGGGATTTTAATCAACCATAAAGAACAATAAAACTATTTGCAGGAAAAGAGATGAAACTAGCGAATCTTATACTTAGGGAGGTAAACCAGTCTTAGAAAGTAAAGGGTTGAGCCGGGCGTGGTGGTGCACGCTTGTAATCCCAGCATTCAGAAGACTGAGACAGGAGGATTGTGTTTCGCGGACAGCCTCAGCTACTTAGCGAGGCCCTTCCCACTCAGTGAGACCCTGTTTAAAAAAAAAAAGACTAAAAGTAGGACCAGGTGTGTATCTTGGAGGTAGAATGCCCCTGGGTTTCATCCCAGTACCATAAAAATAGAAAGAAAGGAAGAAAAAGGAAAGAGGAAAGAAAGAAAGAAAGAAAGAAAGAAAGAAAGAAAGAAAGAAAGAAGAAAGAAAGAAAAAAGAAAGAAAAAGAAAGAAAGAAAAAGGAAAGAGGAAAGAAAGAAAGAAAGAAAGAAAGAGGAAAGAAAGAAAAAAGAAAGAAAAAGAAAGAAAGGAAAAAAAGAGGAAAGAAAGAGGAAAGAAAGAAAAAAAGAAAGAAAGAAAGAAAGAAAGAAAGGAAGAAAGAAAGAAAGAAAGAAAGAAAGAAGGACAAGGGTAAGGGTTGCATTTTTTCATTAGAGGAAGCTAGAATAATTATAGAAAAGGAAAGGTAATTCAGTCAAATGAGAGAAGAGTGAAAAGGGCTTGGGGGGGAAGAGGTGGGGAGGAGGATATCGAGGATCAAGAAGAGAACAGTTCAAATAAAGCTACCTCTGCACCAGGTTTCGCTGCTACTCACTAGCGTGTGTGGGGAGGTAGAAAGGGGAGCAGGGCCAGGGGATATATGAGATAAATACATCAAGCGATGTGTGTTTATATCACTTTGAACCTCACTATGATGTATAGTTACATTGCACCAATTAGAATATATTTTTTAAATAAGCAGGTCATAGGTCCTCCATACCCAAGGAGAGAGGATCATAAAGATATAAATGCTTAGGGGAGCAGGGACACCCTGGAGTCTGTGCCAGTCACCAGGTCTGAGTCATCATCCCAGCTTGGAAGAAGGAGGATGGGAAAATTTCTGGGAAATTAAAAATATAGCCCTTTTGATTCACATAAAAAGAAAGAGACATTCTGGAAATAACATTGCTGTGATTTGGCAACAGCTGATTATGGTATAGGGAAAGGAAGAAAGAAAGATGAGTTGGGACTTTAGAGCCCGTGACTGGAAAGAAGGCAGCGCTGTTACTGGATCTGGGGATTCCAGCAGAGGGAGAAAGAAAGGAAAAGATGGAGGCTCGCCTGAGGTTTCCATAGGACATGCACGTGACAGAGACCTGAGACACAGAATCGGACATTGTCTACCTAGAAGAAGACGGCATCCACAGCTGTGAGGACGGGTGGCACATTGATGTATGTAGGCGTAGGTGACCATTTTTACATACTTCCCTTTCAAAAGCCCTTAAAATTATAACTGAGTGCTGGGCACAGTAGGACTTGCTTATAATCCTAGTACTTGGGAAGCTGAGACTAACCTCAGCAAATTAATGAGACCCTGTGTCCAAAAAAAAAAAAAAAAATGCTGTGGGTATAGCTTGTAGCTAGAATATCCCTGGGCTCAATCCCCAGAACCATCATCAATCAATCTATTAATACATTTAGCACTGAAACTCCTAAAGCTCAGAAGGTCTTTTATAGTTTAGCTCTTTTTTTTTTTTGTGGTACTGGGATGGAACCCAGGGGTATTCTACCTCCGATCTACATCCCCAGCCCTAGTGTTTATTCTTTTTTTTTTTTTTTTTTTTTTTTGTGTGTGTGTGTGTGTGGTACTGGGGGTGGTCCCAGAGGCTTTCTACCTCCGGGCTATACTCCCAGACCTATTTTATATTTTATTTGGAAACAGCGTCTCACTAAGTTGCTGAGAGCCTCACTCAGTAGCTGAGGCTGGCTTTGAACCTGTGTGATCCTCCTGTGTCAGCCTCCCAAGTGCAGGGATTACAAGCGTGCGCCACCATGCCCAGCTATTCTTTATTTTGAAACAGGGTCTCACTGAGTTGCAGAGGGCCTCACTGAGTATCTGAGGCTGTTCGCGAATCACGATCCTCCTGTCTCAGCCTCCCGAATGCTGGGATTGCAAGTGTGCGGCACCACGCCTGGCCATAGTTTAGCTCTTGCTTACCTCCCTTGAGTTGTGGTTGACCTTCTCCCTGAACGCTATTAAACTACTTACAGTTCTCTAAAAGTATCACGTGCTCTCTGTTTTCTCTGAGCCTTTGTTCCCATTTTCCCAGGAAACACTCTCCATCCCTCTCCTAATCACTGCCTGGCTTTGTATCTTTTAGTCTCCGTATACACTCCAGAAAGTTTCCATGATTCCCTGATGCCAGCTCAGTGTCCTGTCTGTGTGTTTCCAACGCCTCTTTCTGTAATTCTAATGGCACTGTACTGTCATGCCCCATTTACTCTTTTCTTACTAAAATCTTAGCTTCTTGAGGGCAGGGATGAAGGAAGCCTGGGCTGCTACTACATCTCTAGTTCTTGGCCCGGTCCTTGGTACACAAAAGATGCTCAATAAACAGGTATTGCATAGACAAGGAGTGAATGTTAGCACATCTCTTTCAGTTAAAACTCTTTTGCTTATAAGCATCAGAAAATGCAATTCATGTAGCTGAGGCCAAAAAGGAGTTAATGAAGCTGGGCACGTGTCACATGCCTGTAATCCCAGTACTTGGGAGGCTGAGATAGGAGGATCACAGGTTCAAGTAGTAAGATTCTCATCAACCTAGGGAAAAGCTGTTTCAAAATAAAAATTTTAAAAATATGGCTGGGAGTATAGCTCGAAAAGTAAAATGTCCCTGGGTTCAATCCTGAGGACCACATAGGGGTTAATGGCTCATGTAACCAAAGAAGTACAGAAGCCATGTTGGTTTCAAGTATGACTTGACATAGAGGTCCAAAAGAGGTCACAGGACTCATCTTTTCTTTCCCTACCCTTGACTCCGCTTCTCCTAGCTTAGCTCCACTCATGGGCTGGGTATCCCTTATGGCTACAAGATGCTACAGCAACTTCCGGTCTTACGTCTTTGGGCTTGCAAGCCCAATGGGGGGAAACTGCTCGCTTCTCTCCCACAAGCCTGAGCAGATGTTTCATGGAGCCTTAGACTCTGAGGAGCTTCTGTCCCCTCCCAAACCAATCACTATTTGTCCAGGAGAATGCAAGGCTTTGATTGGCCAAGTCTGAATCACAGGTCATCCCAGATCTGCTTTACCAAAGCCACCGAGATTGCGGAAGAAAGATAACTTTGAGGTTGAGAAAGGATTGACTCTCCAAACATAAGTCTTGGACTTTCCCTGGAAATTTGGTAAGGGGATCCTGGATGGCCCACCCCAAACCAGATTTCTATTAAGTAATGTCTGCAATTCAGAGGGATAGGGTGGACCAAGCGCTAGCAAAGAAATTCCAGGTGAAATGGTCAGAGAAACAGGTAATGAGCTAAGAATATATAATGTCCACAGGAAGGTGACTAATATTTGCTTAGCATCTACCATGTGACAGGAACATTTCCTGCAATATCTGATTGAAGCTTCACAATAAAGCTGCTATAGCTATGCTTACTTCTGGTGAACAGAAGCTCAGGGTAAACTGAGTCCCAGAGAAAATATGCGACTCACCCAGGCCACACAGCTAGTGGGTGGTTTATCTGAAACAGGAGCCATTTATTTCTGTCCCCAAGACACCACGCTGTGACCAGAGTTGAGCAAGGTGTCAAATCCAGCCCAAGGCCTGGGGTGAGTGGGGACCAGGCCTAGACACTGAGCCCTCGGGAAGCCACAGCCGACTTCCACGATGGCTACTTCGGAAGAGCTGCGAGGGCCAAAGGCATGGAGTAATGAAGGGGTTCCTATTTTTCCAGGGAATTTCGCACGAAAGGGAAAATGGAGACAGCAACAGTCGCCTGATCCAGGCTGCTACCTCAGCCTCGCAGTGGGCACCACAAAGCCAATGACTTCTTAAGAAGGCCTTGTTTATTTTTATGTTTCCAAAGAAGGAACGACTGAAAACGTGAATGTGTCTAAAGAGAAGCTGAAAGTAGAGAAAGAACTGTAGGAATGGGCTAGATCTGAACATGTTTTTGAGGCAGGGGGAAGAGTAAAAGAAAGTTCATCGGGCAAAATTCTCTGTGAAAAGACAAGTTATGGAATCAGCCTCGGTGGTCATCAACAGATGAACAGATTAAAAATATATGGTATATATAGAAAATGAAAGTTTTTTGGTTTGGTTTGTTTTGCTTCCTGGGGATTTAACCCAGGGACACCTGCCTCTGAGCTACATGCCCAGCCCCATTTATTTATTTATTTATTTATTTATTTATTTTCTTATTTTTTTTTAATTAATTTATTTTTTTAAATTGGTGCATTGTAGTCATATATCAATCACATTGGAGTACAAGACTTGAGAGGATACACAAGCACACATCATCCAATTAGCCCTCCTCCAGCCCCCGTCCCATTCCCTCCCCCTCCCTCCATCCCACACTTCTTTGGTGATTTACTTTGATACATTTGTTTATGTACCTCCTGCATTTTAAAGAGGCTCCGTCCTCCAGTATTACATACCCTCTGATTGGTCACATTAGTTGCTTCACTATAGGGCCCTTTCTATAGCTCAACCTCTTCCTGTTGCCCTTTTCCTCCTAGTTATTGCTGATTAAGAGAAGCGTCTGATTTATATTTTCTGCGATATTTCTCTGTGCATGCTGCGTTGCAAGTACCAATCTCACTCTTGATGGTCCCAGTAGTGGCCTGGCTACTCAGTGGACTGATCCAGACCTCGCTGGCTCATGCAGCGGCCTTGCCTCATGGGAGGACCCAGTTCTGGTCTCGCTGGCCCCTGAACCGGTCAAACCCCTAAGCTGGCTTTGGTCCCGACCTTAGAGGCCACAGGAGTGAACTTGCCTCACGCCAGGCTCCGATGCTGGCCATTGGCCCCTGCACCGGTCTAACCCCTTGGCAGGATTCCAATCCCGGCCTCGGAGGCCCCAACACTGGTAATGCCTCATGGCAGGCTCCGATGCCGGCCTCACTGGCCCCAGCACCGGCCTAACCCCTTGACAGGCTCTTATCCTGGCCTCAGAGGCCCCAGTACCGGCCTTGCCTCAAGGCAGGCTCCGATGCCGGCCTCGCTGGCCCCAGCACCGGCCTAACCTCTTGACAGGCTCCGATCCCGGCCTCGGAGGCCCCAGCACTGGTCATGCCTCAAGGCAGGCTCCGATGCCGGCCTCGCTGGCCCCAGCACCGGCCTAACCCCTTGGCAGGCTCCGATCCCGGCCTCGGAGGCCCCAGCACTGGTCATGCCTCAAGGCAGGCTCCGATGCCGGCCTCGCTGGCCCCAGCACCGGCCTAACCCCTCGGCAGGCTTTTATCCTGGCCTCGGAGGCCCCAGTACCGGCTTTGCCTCACGGCAGGCTCCGATGCCGGCCTCGCTGGCCCCAGCACCGGCCTAACCCCTCGGCATGCTCCGATCCCGGCCTCGGAGGCCCCAGCACTGGTCATACCTCACGGCAGGCTCCGCTGCCGGCCTCGTTGGCCCCAGCACCGGACCGGCCTAACCCCTTGGCAAGCTCTTATCCTGGCCTCGGAGGCCCCAGTACCGGCCTTGCCTCACGGCAGGCTCCGATGCCGGCCTCGCTGGCCCCAGCACCGGCCTAACCCCTTGGCAAGCTCTTATCCTGGCCTCGGAGGCCCCAGTACCGGCCTTGCCTCACGGCAGGCTCCGATGCCGGCCTCGCTGGCCCCAGCACCGGCCGAACCCCTCGGCAGGCTCTTATCCTGGCCTCGAGGCCCCAGTACCGGCCTTGCCTCAAGGCAGGCTCCGATGCCGGCCTCGCTGGCCCCAGCACCGGCCTAACCCTTCAGCAGGCTCTTATCCTGGCCTCGGAGCCCCAGTACCAGCCTTGCCTCATGGCAGGCTCCGATGCCGGCCTCACTGGCCCAGCAGCGGCCTAACCCCTCGACAGGCTCCGATCCCGGCCTCAGAGGCCCCAGTACCGGCCTTGCCTAACGGCAGGCTCCGATGCCGGCCTCGCTGGCCCCAGCAGCGGCCTAACACTTCGGCAGGCTCCGATCCCGGCCTCGGAGGTCCCAGCACTGGTCATGCCTCAAGGCAGGCTCCGATGCCAGCCTCGCTGGCCCCAGCACCGGCCTAACCCCTTGGCAGGCTCTTATCCTGGCCTCGGAGGCCCCAGTACCGGCCTTGCCTCACGGCAGGCTCCGATGCCGGCCTCGCTGGCCCCAGCACCGGCCGAATCCCTCGGCATGCTCCGATCCCGGCCTCGGAGGCCCCAGCACTGGTCATGCCTCATGGCAGGCTCCGCTGCCGGCCTCATTGGCCCCAGCACTGGCCTAACCCCTCGGCAAGCTCATATCCTGGCCTCGGAGGCCCCAGTACCGGCCTTGCTTCACGGCAGGCTCCGATGCCGGCCTCGCTGGCCCCAGCACCGGCCTAACCCCTCGGCAGGCTCTTATCCTGGCCTCGAGGCCCCAGTACCGGCCTTGCCTCACGGCAGGCTCCGATGCCGGCCTCGCTGGCCCCAGCACCGGCCTAACCCCTCGGCATGCTCCGATCCCGGCCTCGGAGGCCCCAGCACCGGCCTTGCCTCATGGCAGGCTCCGCTGCCGGCCTCGTTGGCCCCAGCACCGGCCTAACCCCTCGGCAAGCTCTTATCTTGGCCTAGGAGGCCCCAGTACCGGCCTTGCCTCACGGCAGGCTCCGATGCCGGCCTCGCTGGCCCCAGCACCGGCCTAACCCCTCGGCATGCTCCGATCCCGGCCTCGGAGGCCCCAGCACTGGTCATGCCTCATGGCAGGCTCCGCTGCCGGCCTCGTTGGCCCCAGCACCGGCCTAACCCCTCGGCAAGCTCTTATCCTGGCCTCGGAGGCCCCAGTACCGGCCTTGCCTCACGGCAGGCTCCGATGCCGGTCTCGCTGGCCCCAGCACCGGCCTAACCCCTCGGCATGCTCCGATCCCGGCCTCGGAGGCCCCAGCACTGGTCATACCTCACGGCAGGCTCCGCTGCCGGCCTCGTTGGCCCCAGCACCGGACCGGCCTAACCCCTTGGCAAGCTCTTATCCTGGCCTCGGAGGCCCCAGTACCGGCCTTGCCTCACGGCAGGCTCCGATGCCGGTCTCGCTGGCCCCAGCACCGGCCTAACCCCTCGGCAGGCTCTTATCCTGGCCTCGAGGCCCCAGTACTGGCCTTGCCTCAAGGCAGGCTCCGATGCCGGTCTCGCTGGCCCCAGCACTGGCCTAACCCCTCAGCAGGCTCTTATCCTGGCCTCGGAGGCCCCAGTACCGGCCTTGCCTCATGGTAGGCTCCGATGCCGGCCTCTCTGGCCCCAGCAGCGGCCTAACCCCTCGGCAGGCTCCGATCCCGGCCTCAGAGGCCCCAGTACCGGCCTTGCCTCAAGGCAGGCTCCGATGCCGGCCTCGCTGGCACCTGCCTCTGAGCTACATGCCCAGCCCCATTTATTTATTTATTTATTTATTTATTTATTTATTTTCTTATTTTTTTTTGAAATAGAGTCACACAACGTTGCTGAGGCTGGCCTCGAACCTGTGGCCCTTCTGACTCAGTCTCCCAAGTACTGGGATTACAGTTGTGAGCCACCAAACTTAGCTTCCACAATGGAGTGTTGTTACTTAGCCATAAAGAAGAATGTTATTGTGTCAAAAGTGGGTGGAACTGGAGAACTTAATTTCTTTTTTTTTTTTTTTTGCGGGTCTAGGGATGGAACCCAGGGGCATTGGACCTCTGAGATACACTCCCTGCTCTGTTTTTTATTCTTTATTTTAAAACAGGGTGTCACTAAGTTGCAGAGGGCCTCACTAAGTAGTAGCTGAGGCTTTCTGCGAACCGCCAGCCTCTGGTCTCAGCCTCCTGAATGCTGGGATTACAAGTGTATGCCACCATGCCCAGCTGGAGAACTTAATTTCTAGCGAAGTGAATCAGAGAGAAAAATATTTTATGCTTTCTCTCATATGTGGAAGCTGGAGGAGGGGGGGACAGGAAAACAGACAAACAATGAAAGTAGAAGGGAAACCAGTTGGGTAAAGGAGGGAGTTAGGGAGAGAAGTGAGGGGAGGTTGGCAATGGCTACTGTGGAGTAAAATTAACAAAATCACATTTTGATGTATATCTGAACAGGCAACAGCGAGACCCACCATTCTGTATAACTGATACATTCTGTATAACTGGTACTTTAAAAAAATTAAAAAATAAAAAGGTCCACTGTGAAGTTCAAATTCCAAGAAAAGAGAAACATTAGCTAAAGGTTTCAATTTTTTCTCCCTTCAAAGCAAGATGAGATGAAAGATGGTCTGTGGTCTGTAGAGAGTGTGGAGAGAAGGGAGGGAAGCCGGGGCACCCGTACCCACTGCTCTCAGCTGCCACTGTGGAAAAACGAAGGTTCTTATATGTACAACTCCGTTGAATGTCCCTTCAAGACAGACCCAATATTTTAATTCACACATCACAAGTTAATACAAATGCACAAACTCATTGAGTTGAGTAAGATGTCATTGAATGATTTTCCATAAAACTTGAGCACAGCTCATAAAACGGCAGCCAGGATAGGAGCACGACTGGGCGGTGTGCAGGGAGCTCAGGAGGGCGCTGTGCAGAGAGGGGAGAAGGCGGGCGGTACGATGGCGCATGTTTCTCTGCTCTACTGAATGCCTTCCGGGCAATCAGCTCCTGTCGTTTTTTTTGGTACAAGCTTACATTGTTCTTCGCAAGCACCTGGGTTTGGGCAGCGATGATCAGGTTGCACATTTAATAACAGATCTGACTTGGGAAATAGAGCATGTGAGATCTCAGAGGTGAGTACTCAGGAGGGATTCACTAAGCCTCCCTGGGCCAGTACCCAAGGCCGTCCTTCTTGGCAGACGGACTCGGCCAGCATCGCCACCTGTTTGGTAGGCGGCAGAGCTGGTCGCACCGCCTCTGCCCACCAGCCCCGTTCTGCCTTCACCAGCGGCAGGGTGAGCCTCCAGCTTCGGAAGGAAGCCTGCTCTAGACCTGAAACCGGCTTTACATTCTTCACCTCCCAGGATGAGCGAACAGGGAAGGTGGATGGCCGCCGATGAGAACACTGGGAACAAAAAACATTTACTGGCCTTCAGTGAAAAACTCAGGCCCTCCACAGGGTTTAGTCCCTCACAGGAATAAAGTAATCGCGAGGCGGTGGGCAGGTGGGATGGGGGCGCTGCCAGCGGTCCCCTGTGGTCCCCAGTCGGTGCCTTTATTGATGTGTTTCTGTTGGGAGGAATTAAAAAGAAGGGGGACCAGAGAGAATGGCATTAGCTCTACTTCTTTGTGGTGGTGCTGGAGCCATGGGAAGGGCTGAGCTAAGCGGGGAACCAGGAGCCCCAGTGCCCGTCCTTGGGGGTTTCTGCTCTTCCTGTCTGTACAGCAGGTGATTTATTTCCAGATGCACTAATTTGGATACTTACTTTGTGCAGTGTGTGTGTGTGTGTGTGTGTGTGTGTGTGTGTGTGTGTTCTGCAAAGGCCCAGCGGGAGGAAGCATGCCGCGAGGGGAAGGGGGTTTGACTTTGAAGCCAGGCAGAATGTGGCTTCTTGATTTATGACCCTTCTGCCTAATTCCAGGCGATATTTCTTCTGCTCCTTTTATCCGTCCCACTCACCCCGCTCCACCAGGCACAGATTGTCCTTTTCCCCCAACAGGCCTATATTAATCAGCTGCCTCTTTATGATCTGTTACTGTAACAAGGGCCCCAGCCCCAGGAAAAACTGCAAAAACGGGGCTTCTTGTTCTGCCCCCTCTTTCTGCCGGCCTGGCCTCCCCACCAGCTCTGCGCACAGTTCAATCGTCAGTGAATTTCTGGTTTAAGGTGAGACCTTCCGTGTAGCATACTTTCATCCTAATAATAGATCTTACGTTTGGCTTCTCTGTACACTATCTCGTTCGACCAGAAACTCTATGAAGAAAGCAGTATGGGCATTACCTTCCAAGAGGTATTTTTAACCACTTATAAAATGTCCCGAGTGCTTTTGACTTGCCAAGTCCCTGTGTTAAATGCCTCTCATACTTCAGTAAATCATCTGAACCACTCTGGGAGGTTGGTGGGATTATACCTACATAGAGAGGAGAAAGGTAAGCGTCCCTCCCTTGCCAAGGTCACAGAGCTGACTGCGAAACCAGGACTGGGGTCTGATCCGCACCATTCTGCACATGCAGAAGGCAGGCTAATTAGTACGCCCATTGTCTATAAGACTTTGTTCTCTTTTAAAAATGGAAATTTGAGCCGGGCATGGTGGTGCGTGCTTGCAATCCCAGGATTCAGGAGGCTGAGACCAGAGGATCGCGGTTCGCGGACAGCCTCAGCTACTTAGTGAGGCCCTTTGCAACTCAGTGAGACCCTGTTTCAAAATTAAAAAAAAAAAAAAATATGGCTGGAGGTGTAGCTCAGAGATAGAATGACCCTGGGTTCCATCCCTAATAACACTAAATAAATAAATAAATAAATAAAATGGAAGTTTGGACAACTATTTTGCAGACAAATGGTATTACTGAAGATAGTGCTCCTTTTTATTTATTTATTTATTTATTTATTTATTTATTTATTTATTTATTTATTGGTGCTAGGGATAGAACCCAGGGGCCGTCTACCTCTGGACTACACTCCCAGACCTATATTATATTTTATTTGAAAATAGAGTCTCACTTAGGTGCCGAAAGCCTCACTAAGTAGCTGAGGCTGGCTTCAAACCTGCGTGATCCTCCTGTCTCAGCCTCCCAAGCCCTGGGATTCCAAGCGTGCGCCATTATGCCTGGCGAGCACCTTTAACTAAATGATGCCAGAAGACACATTCCTACAACATGTAGATTGGACCACCATGTTGGATGTTGGCCTTAGTGCTAAGCAATAAAATAACCTTCCTGCAACTCTCAAATTGTGTGGTCAGCATCTGATTGGTAAATGGAGACCATAAAAATAGATGGATCTTCTGAAACTGCCCTGCAAGAATGCCGGAGCCTTCCTGGCTAAGTCAGTTACTCCTATTGCTATCTGTTGAGGTGTCTCTGCTGCGTTTCTTGGCTGAACATGGTTTTTCAATTTTTTTTTTTTCAGTACTGGGGATTGAATCCAGAAGTGCTCTACTACTGAGCTATATTATCAGCCATTTATTTATTTATTTATTTATTTATTTAGTGGTACTGGGGATGGAACCCAGGGCCCTTCTACCTCTGGGCTACAGTCCCAGACCTATATTATATTTTATTTGGAAACAGGGATTCTTAAGCCAGCCTCAGCTACTTTTTTTTATTCTCTATTTTGAAACAGGGTCTCACTAAGTTTCAGAGAGCCTCACTCTGTAGCTGAGGCTGGCCACAAACCTGCAATCCTCCTGTCTCAGCCTCCCACGTACTGGGATTACAAGAGTGTACCACCATGTCTGGCTAGCCTTTTTATTTTATAGTGTTATCTTTGGAGCAACTTATGGCTTCAGCCACCGTCTACATTATGGAGAACCCAAATCTCTTGCCTGAGCTCCGGACTCAAATGTCTAATTGGTTATTACATAGCTCCAGTTCCTCCGAAGCCATCTCCCCTTCTGATTTCTATTTATTTATTTAGTGTGGTACTGGGGTTGAACCCAGGGGCATTCTACCTCTGAGCTACACTTTCAATCCTGTTTTTTATTTTGAAAAATCTTGCTAAGTCGCTAAGGCTATCTTCAAACCTTTTGTCTCAGCCTCAAACTACTGGGACTACAGGTGTGCAGCACCATGCCCAGCCTCAGGTTACTATAGCGAATGTCTCAAACCTAAAACAGGAACATTGCTCCGCCCCTTGCCTGCCTCATGCAAATGCTCGCTATGGTAAGTAGCTGGTCTACATTTTCTAGTCTTCCTGCAACTAAGTGCATCCGCATGGGCCATGTAATGTAGACTTAGGTAGAATGAGCAAAGATCAGGTAAAACTCACAGAACCCTCCCTCACATCCCTATGTTTTATCCTCATCTACCAGCTAAATGGAGAGAATGTTAGTCCACCAGCAGGGTCAGGTGTAAGGAATGTGGCTCCCGGAATGACTCAGTGGACCCCTGGAGCCCTAGAAATGATTGGTGCGGTGTTATGATGCAAGGGCCAGGCTGATGTGAACATGTCACTCAGATCTCTCTCCAAGAGGAGCAAAACTAGCCAAGGCTGAGCCTTTGGGCTCTCCCAGCTAATGGCTGAGCATAAGGGAGGGTACCAGTTCAGCCCATTCTTGCAAGACATGGGTGGCTCTGACTCATGGATTCTCTATTGGCTTGACTGAACCGTGTGTGTGTGTGTGTGTGTGTGTGTGTGTGTGTGTGTGTGTGTGTGTGTGTGTGTTTTACTGGAGAATGAACACCGGGGGCATTCTACCTCTGGGTTACACCCCTAGCCCTTTTTTTTGCAGTACTGGGGATACATTTTTTGCAGTACCTGGGGATGGAACCCAGGGCCATTCTACCTCTGAGCTACACCCCTAGCTCTGTTTTTATTCTTTATTTTGAAACAGGGTCTCATTGAGTTGCAAAGGGCCTCACTTAGTAGTAGCTGAGGCTGTTCGTGAACTGTGATTCTCCCATCTCAGCCTCCCAAATTGTGGGATTTTAAGTGTGTGCCACAACACCTGGCCCCTAGCCCTTTAAATTTTTTTTTTTGTGTGTGTGTGGGGTTTTTGGTGGTACTGGGGCATGGGGGGGTGGAACCCAGAGACTTTCTACCTCCGGGCTATACTCCCAGACCTATTTTTAAAATATTTTATTTAGAAACAGGGTCTCACTAAATTGCTGAGAGCCTCACTAAGTAGCTGAGTCTGGCTTCGAACCTGTGTGATCCTCCTGTTTCAGCCTCCCAAGCACTGGGATTACAAGCATGCCAACATGCCTGGCTTAAATCTGTTGTTTTGATACAGGATCTTATGACATTGTTAATAGTCTTGTTACATTGCTGAGCTTGTCCTTGAACCTGGGATTCTCCTGTCTCAGTCTCCCAAATACTAGGATTACAGGTGTACTCCACTAAGCCTGGCTGAAATGTAATTTATATGTTGATTCAATATCTAGGTATGGTGTGAGTTCCACTGCACCTGAAGTTGGATTACATAATGCTCTGCTAAAGAAATTTCTGAGGCCACACATCGATTGAGATAAGGAGTACATTCCTCAGACCAGGCCTTCCACGGATTAGTGCTTGCTTCTGTCTCCATGTCTAGACCCCAGGCAGTGCTAGCAAACCAGTGGCAAGCTCCCCAATGCGAATGCCTCTTTCCTGCCCCTGAGTCTTTGGAAATAGTATTTCTTCCAAAGAGAACATCTTTCTCCTTCTCTTGTCTTCTTTGTGCATCCATCACCTTCTCCAAGAATCTCTGCTTATTCTCTCAGCCTGTACCTAATGTCCTGGCTGAGCGAGGTACCTTCTTTATGGCCACCCATCCCTTACCCTTCCTTTTTTCCAAGGCTACATAGCACTTGTGTTCATCAATATCTTGCAGCTATAATCTAAAATACTGACCACATAACTTTAAAAAAGTATCTTAGTGGGGGGCATATGGCAACACCCTGATTTATTTGCTCTGCTTCCTCAGCATTCAGGCCTGGGGCAGCCTAGAGTTCACAACCTGACACACCCGCTTCTGGTCTAGGTTAAATAGAGTGAGGGGAGGTGAGAGGTTAATTACCATTCATCAGAAGTTTCACTCTCTGAGCCTCTCCCAGATTTTTATTTGTTTTGTGGGCGGTCTGGGTCATTCTTCTGGTATGGAAACTTCCTCAGGACAGATTGCTAAGTCTCTAGACAAAATAACACAAAGGGTATTGCCATTTTCTCCTAGACATTAATAGAAAATGACTCTAGTTCTTTTGCTATTACAATACAATTCTAAAATTGTTTATAATGGGTATTTCAGTGAGCTGCCTAGATCCAGGACCTCCTCTCACACCAACTTAATCTATGGCTGCTGTAAGGGTTGATAGTTGGTAGCCGACTCCCAGCTAAGTCCTTCTCTCTAAAGTTAACCTCCAATGGAGAGAAGCTCTTTATCCAGGGCTACTTCCTCTTCTCAGGCAGCTCCCATCCAATTTCTGGTCAACATTCCCAGTTTGCGGACAATGCTTCAAGGCCACCCCAGTTCCAGAGACCCTCATAGAATCTGCCGCCATCATGCTGGGAGGGCATCAATAGTCAAACTTTTCTCTGCTCAGTTCTGTACCAGTATTGGGAACGGCCTAGGAAGATTTGGGAAAGCTCTGATTATTAATATATTTCAAAAGAAAATAATTGGCATATTTCAAAATAGTTGTGTCAAAATGGTGGCAGGCGTGGGTAAAGAAAGGACTTGATTTCTGCCTAAACCAGGCAGCTATTCCAATGTAAATTAACCTAGCACAAAGCAATTAACCAGTCAACAGGAGAGGAGAACTAGGCCTTTATCTAAAGAGATCTACATGATGATCTAGGGAGGATAGGGCAGGGTTTGACACCTGGTTGGGGGAGGTACCTTACAGGGTTTAGGGGAGGTACCTTACAGGGACGTTCACTACGTCAGAATTACGTAAAGAAGATGGAGGTCATGGGTATAAAAAGTCCGGTCCACGTGTAAGCTCTTTGGTGTATTCATTTCGAGTCCCCCCCCCCCCCACCCGTGCCATTTTGGCGTGGGGCTGTATTTCTATTTTCTGTATTTCTGTCTTTCTAATAAACTTTTTTAATCTTCAGCAACTGTCCAAGCTATGCATATTTATTCTTAGCTTAGGACAAGAATTCATGGTTTTTTTCTTCTGTTTGGGGTCGTTTTGGGTTTTGTTATAGGTTGGGGGAAAGTGTGTCCGGGACCCTAGCAGGGGTCCCCGGGGAACAGTTTCCACAAACCATATTCTCCCAATCCGTAACAAGTTCTTCTCCTGTTCCCTATAGATGTTGACCCAAGAACCCCATTCCCAGTAAACATCCCGAATATTAACCTTCACTGCAGAGGAGACTCCGCTTGTGATGGAAGGATGGTGCTAGTCAGCAGCCGCTGTTGCCCATTGACCATTGACGGCTGGAAAGAAGGACCATCATAGTGGTTGGTGGAGCCCGGCAAAGCCAGGCACACTGGAGTGGTGTCATTTGATTGCTAATCTTTGCTAGGATGTGACATACCTTTGGAAGGGAAAGTCCTGGCGAGGGCAATAAAAACAGTATATGGACGGCATGAGGAAATTAGTAATCAGAAAAACAATGGAATCAGATGGCTGTTGCAGAGGGCAGAAGGTGTACTAGAGAAAGGCTATTCATCAGCAATGAAATAAGTAAAAGCTCACAGCCACAGGGTTCCCGGGCAGAGTACCAAGGATCTCCTACAGCTGGAGGGCAGGTAAAGACGAAGATCAGGCAAAGTTTTGGGGAAGAGTTAAATTCCCAGAGGCTAAATAGAAAGAGTCTATACCCTAAAGGAGTTGCAGAGCCGGGAGTGGTGGCTTGTAATCCCCGCGCTTGGGAGGCTGAGACAGGAGGATCGCACAGGTTCGAAGCCAGCCTCAGCTACTTAGTGAGGCTCTCAGCAACTTAGTGAGACGCTGTTTCCAAATAAAATATAAAATAGGTCTGGGAGTATAGCCCGGAGGTAGAAAGCCTCTGGGTTCCACCCCCAGTACCACAATAAATAAATAAATAAATAAATAAATAAATAAAGGAGTTGCAGAAACTAGTCCAATATTGCAGAAGAGCCCAAGGAGCCTGTGTGGTGGCCCATGCTTTTAATTCCAGGACTTGGGAGGCTGAACCGTAGGTTCACAGCCAGCCTCAGCTTCTTAGTGAGATTCTGTGTCAAAATAAAGAATAGAAAAATAGGGCTGCGGATGTAGCTCAGACATAGAATGCCCCTGGGTTCAATCTTCAGTTCAAAAAGAAGGAGGAGGAGGAGGGGGAGGAGGAGGAGGAGGAGGGGGAGGAGGAGGAGGAGGATAATTTTTATATTTACCCTGCAGAGTTTGTTCTTTCTTAGGCAAAAATCCTCAGTGGACTCACAGTTGTTTAGCATAATGGCCCATCTCCCCATGTGAAATTCCTGAGAAGCTTGGCAAACAAAGGATCCCTACAAATGTCTGATCCTTGGTCAAGCCCAGGCATCACCCAGCACCTACCAATGAAATGTCAGGAACCTGAGGATTCAGGAAAAGGGAACTGCTCCCCACCTGTGTTCTCTCTGAATATATATCCCCCACTTTCTTAAATAAACCTCTGTCTTTGTCTCTGACTAGCATGTGCTGAAATTCTTTTCTTCCATGGAGGCCGAGGACCCCAAGTTTCTGAGGTAAGCTTCCTTTCCCTAACTCTGGGAATGCCTCTGGACTCTCCTCGGAATTATCATGATTCCCAAGACAAAGAAAAAGAACAAGCCAGGTGTGGTGGCGCACCCTTGTAATCCCAGCATTCGGGAGGCTGAGACGGGAGGATCCAGGTTTGAGGACAGCCTCAGCTACTTAGTGAGGCCCGTTGCAACTCAGTGAGACCCTGTTTCAAAATAAAGAATTAAAAAATAGGGCTGGGGGTGTAGCTCGAAGGTGGAATGCCCTTGGGTTCTATTTCCAGTACCACAAAACAAACAAACAAACATACAGTGAGCTAAGAGAGTATTGGCTGATACAGGATGCTGTATTCTCCTGAGGTGCAGGATGCAGCACTTTGGTACAGACCTCAGGGCAGCTACTGCGGGGGCAGCTTTTTAGACACAGGTGAGAGTGATACCCACACAAAATGAGAAATGAGAGCCAGAACTTCTGTTGCAGACAGTGGAAAAAGAAACCAGATATCTCACAGGAAGGAACACGCTTGAATTAATTTGCAGTGCAAGGCTGGAAAACCCCTCAGCTGACCACTCCCCATGGCAGGATTCAGAGGACTCTCTGCGAATCCAATAGAGTCTGGTAAGAGACAATTCGTCTTGATTGAAATCAAGAAATAGCCCTGTTCTGGGACTGCATTTCCAGTTTACAGGGCCACAGTCAACACTACTATTCAAGGCTTATGGAGTTTGGGATTCATGCACAGATTTCCAAATGTATTGGCTTATTGTCCCATTTTCAGAAAAAATAATATTCAGTGCCCCTCTGGATACTTTTGCCCCTCCTTTATTTTTATTTATTCAGTGCCCCCCATTGTACCCAAGGGCATTACCACCTCCCATCATTTTGGCTTCTCTGTACCCCAAACCCAGGCAGTATCACTGACTTTGAGGATCTATGCTAAGAGGATGCTACAGAAGGCCACATTGAAATAAAGGTCACTTTTTAGCCGGCCGTGGTGGCGCACGCTTGTAATCCCCGCGCTTGGGAGGCGAGACAGGAGGACCGCGATGGTTCGGAGCCAGCCTTGCTGGCTTAAAAGACCCTGTTTCCAAATTAAAAAAATATATAAAATAGGTCTGGGAGTGTAGCCTGGAGGTAGAACGGCTTCCAGGAACCCCAGTACCGCCAAAAAAATTAAAAAAAAAGAAATAAAAAGAAATAAAGATCACTTTTCAACAAATGAGATGCGCCAGTGAGCACATGCCCACCCCTTTCTACTCTGAATAGAGCAAAAGAATGGCTTGCTTACAGAGTACACCCCAAGTCGACAATCCTCATATGTTGTAGACCATAATAGGCAGAATGGGAAAACCAAGCGGGTAGATTCAGCAAAGGCCCTGCTGACCTGTAAGCCCAGGTACCCACTTGGAAAATTCTTGCTTTCTGTCTCTGAACCTCTGAAACCCACAAGTTTAGAGAGAAAGATCTTGGCTAGAAGAAGGAGGCTCTTCCACCTTGAGACACAACAAGAATCCCGTTCCAGTTTGGTCTACTGCCCACTCACTTCAAGTTCTTCCTGCCCAGAAATCATCAGGCGGGGAAGGGAGTCACCGGTGCAAAGGAGTGATTGACCTTGGTCATCTGGAGGAGGGAGGTCCATCGTTCCAAAGTGGGGACGGTGCATCTGACGCCAGGTGACCGGTTTCCTGTTTCCTCACAGTAGCCGTGCCTGGGAAGGGCCAGGTGCCTGGAGCTCACGGGGCATAAGTCGGTGCCATCTCTCGTAGGAATGCCAGCAAGGCCAGCAAAAGTGCTAGCGTAGGGAGATCGTAAATATTACCTGGGAGCCCCAAGCCCAGTTGCAGTCATGGAGACTGTATTTTCCCCACTGACTTTCCTCTTACAGATTCCAGCAGGCTGGAGAAAGCCGCCTCACCCACAGCCATCCTTGCTTCCTCCTGTCTCATCCTCCCAAGCCCTGGATTACGAGCTTCTGCCACCGCGCCGGCTGGCAAAAAAACTTCTGACTGAAATTTTTTTTGGTGTGTGTGGTACTGGGGGTGGTACCCAGGGGCTTTTCTACCGCCGGGCTATATTTCCAGGTGTATTTTATACTTTATTTGGAAACAGGGTCTCACTAAGAGCCTCACTAGCTAAGGATGGCTTCAAACCTGTGCAATCCTCCTGTCTCAGCCTCCCAAGTGCTAGAATTAGTGCACCACCAAGCCAGGCTGTGATTGAAATTTTAATGTTTACTGTTATTTAAATTTTCTCGCTGGGCGTGGTGGCATGCACTTGTAATCCCAGTATTCCGAAGGCTGGGACCAGAGGATCTGGTTTGCAGACAGCCTCAGCTACTTAGTGAGGCCCTCTGCAACTTAGTGAGACCCTGTTTCAAAATAAAGAATAAAAAATAGGGCAGGGGGTGCAGCTCAGAGGTCGAATGTCCCTGGGCTCCATCCTTAGACCTGCAATAAATAAATAAATAAATAAATAAATAAATAAATAAATAAATTTTCTCTTAGCTCATGCTTGCAATCTCAGCATTTGGGAGGCTGAGACAGGAAGATCATGATTCGTGGACAGCCTCAGCTCCTTAGTGAGGCTCTTTGCAACTCAGTGAGACCCTGTTTCAAAATAAAGTATAAAAAATAGGGCAGAGATGTAGCTCAGAGGTAGAATGTGCCTAGGTTCCATACCCAGTACCACCAAAAAAAAAAAAAAAAAAAAAAAATTCCTCTTGTGTGTATCTTTTGCATACTGACATTGGAAGGCACTTTTTCCACATTATCACCAATTGGAAGAGAACCAAAAGGACTTCGATTATAAAACTCAAGCAGAATTCAGTTGGTCGTGCTCTGGAAAGCACGCTAGACTTGGGGGTCAGCGGTTGCAGCCTCAAGCTCTGGTGAGACAGTGACTACCTGTTTATCTTGAGAATATTTTATTTTATTCAATTTTTTATTCTTTATTTTGAAACAGTGTCTCACTAAGTTGCGGAGGGCCTCACTAAGTAGCTGAGGCTGTCCGTGAACCCCGATCCTCCAGTCTCAGCCTCCCGAATGCTGGGATTACAAGCGTCCGCCACCATCCCCGGCATCTTGAGACTATTTTGGAGCGGTAAACATTTGTAATACCTGAACATAGACTGGCCTCTATTCTGATTCTTTTTTTTTTTTTTTAATACTGGGGGTTGAACTTAGGAGCATCCTACCTCTGAGCTACAGCCCAGCCCTTTTTATTTTTATTTGGAAATAGTCTTGCTAAGTTGTTGAGGCTGACCTCGAACCTGCTGTCCTCCTATTCAGCATCCCGAGTACTCGAGTACTAGGATTAAAGCAGAGTGCCACCACACCTGGCTTGATTCCTTTTGTTTTTTTTGAAAAGAAAGTTGAAAATGACACAAACCTAAGATACAGACTGGTCAGAAGGACTTCAGTCTCCCTTCACGCCCTTCAAATGCTGTGTCACACGGTACCTGAAGTGCACACACTACTTCTGCCTGCCGCCTGGACCTTGGCGTCTTCAACGCTCCTGGTACCCAGGGCACTGGAGCGGAGCAGCACAGTTCACTTAACCAAGCTTCCTCCCTCCCTCCCTTCCTCCCTTCCTTCTTTTCCTCCTTCCTAGAGATTGAACCCAGGAACATGCTGAATTACACCCCCACCCTTTTAAATTTTTTTAAATTTTGAAACAGAGGCCTCACTAAATTGCTGAGGCTGACCTCGAATCTGTAATCTTCCTGTCTCAGCCTCCCAATGGCTAGAATTACAACTGTGGCCCACTGTGCCCAGCTCCACTTCACTTAGTCTTTGGAAGATGGTATCTGGTTATAGCGAAAAGTTGTTGGCTATCTGAAGCACATATTTGGTTGACAGAATTGAGAAGTAGGCCAGAAATATTATATATAATGTTTATATATAATGTTGTATATATAATGTTTATGTATAATGTTTTATATATGTTTATATATAATGTCGTGTGTGTGTGTAATGTTTATATATAATGTTGTATATATAATGGTTATGTATGTTTATGTATAATGTTTTATATATAATGTTTATATATAATGTTTATACATAATTTACATATAATGTTTATTCAGTGATGGAACCCTGGGGCATTCTACCTCTGAGCTACATCCCAGCCCTATTTTATATTTTTTATTTTGAAACAGGGTCTCACTAAGTTGCAGAAGCTTCACTAAGTATCTAAGCCTGGCTGTGAATGGGGATCCTCCTGTCTCAGCCTCCTGAGTACTAGGATTACTAGGATTACCACACCCGCTCAAACATTATACTATATTCTGTGGCCTCAAAAAATTTTAAGATAAATAGGCTACTTAACAATAATGCCAGGTGACATTTAACAAACACTTGTACATGCTAGTTATTCTGACTTCTTGGGGGTCGGACTATTGGTTTTTCTTCATCGAAAAGCATTTGTTGAGAAACTAAGCTAAGTGCTGGGGATATAAAGGTGAATAACAATTTTTGTCCTCAATGAAGTTCATAATTTATTTTATAGTGCTGAGAACTAAACCCAGGGCCTTACACACAAGCGACAGATGTTCGACCACTGAGTTACATTCCCAGTCCCAAACGTCATAATTTAAAGACAGAGGTAGCCACTAGAATGAATATAAGTACAATATGTAATTATAACCATAGACTGTGGCAACCCCAGCTGTCAAAATGACTTATTGTGAATCATGTGCTTTAAAATGTCTTAAAGCACAATTAAGAAATTAGAGGCCTGAAAATAGAAGAGGTAAAGATATTATTACATGCGAGTGGTATGACTACCCACCTAGCACGGTAAGACAATTAATTAAAGACTATTGTAAAGCCAGGCCTGGGGCGAGAGCCTGTGATCCCCGATCTGGGAGGCTAAAAGAGGAGGATGGCAGTTTGGAGGACGGCCTCAGCAGGTAGAGAGACTCTCATCAACCTAGCATGACCCCGTTTCAAAATAAAAATAAAATAGGGCTGGTTGGAAGTGTGGCTTGGAAGTAGAATGCCCTGGGTTCAGTCCCCAGTGTCTGTCTGTCTGTCTGTCTGTCTGTCTCTCTCTCTCTCTCTCTCTCTCTCTCTCTCTCTCTCTCTCTCTCACACACACACACACACACACACACACACACACACACCTATTATTAACAGTAACAAAATACAGCAAGGTGATTGCATTTTAAATTAACATATACAAGACGGGCGTGGTGTCGCACGCTTATAATCCCAGCATTGGGGAGGCTGAAACTGGAGGATCGTGGTTCACGGACAGCCTCAGCTACTTAGTGAGGCCCTCCGCAACTCAGTGAAACCCGGATTCAAAATAAAGAATAAAAATAGGGCAGGGGATGTAGCTCGGAGGTCAAATGCCCCTGGGTTCCATCCCCAGACCCGCAAAAAAAAAAAAAAAATCAATTAATTAATTAACATATACAGCTAGGTGTGGTGGCGCATGTACTTGGGACACTGAGACAGGAGAGTCGCAGTTTCGAGGCCACACTCAGCAACTTAGACTATTTCAAAATAAAAAATAAAATAGGGCTGAAAGTGTAGCTCAAGGGTAAAACATCACTGCGTTCAATTTCTAGTACCACACACAAAACATTAACTTAGAGAAATAATTTGCCTTCATATATACAATGAGTTAGAAATTCATAGAAAATTCTCTATTTGCAAAAAAATATAAAAAACAAAGTACCTAGGTAGGATCTTAATAAAAGATACATAATACTTGGCTACAGAAAATTTTGGAATACCAGTGAGCAATAGCAAAGATAATTTGAACAAATGGAAAGTCAAAACATATTCTTGAAGACAATGACCCATTATAAAGATTCCTGTTTTTTCTAATTCTATAAATGTAATTCAATCACTTCCTTCTAATTTAACTAGCAGGCGATCCTAAAATTCATATAGACAAATAAATAAGTAAGAAAGACCAGCAAGCTGGGCGTGGTGGCCCATGTTTATAATCCCAGGATGTGGGAGGCTGAGATTGAAGGATTACAGGTTTGAAGCTAGCCTCTGAAATTTAGTAAGACCTTGTTTCAAAATAAAAATGAAAAAGGACTGGGGGTGTAGCTTAGAGGTAGAATGCCTCTGGGTTCAATCTCCAGTACCACACACACACAAAAAGATCAGAAAACTTTACAAGTTAATGAAAAAGGACAGACTAGCCCTAAATACATTAAAATGCACAAGACTACAATGTATTGTGTGTGTGGAGGGGGTACTGGGGATTGAACCTAGAGGCATTCTACCTTTGAGCTACACCCCCAGCCTATTTTATTTTTATTTTTAAACAGGGTCTTTCTAAGTTGACAAGAGTCTCACTATTTGCAGAGGCTGTCCTCAAACCTGTGATCCTACCATCCGGAAGTATAACCCAGGCTGAGGTCAGAGGGGCACCACAGGGCTCTTTTGCCAGATTAGCAAGAAAATAGATTCTGTGTCTTAGAGTGAGTGAAGCTTTTGACCTGTATTGGTCTTCTTCCTGGTGGTCATTTCCGGCTGTATTGGTCTTCTTCCTGGTGGTCATTTCCAGTCTCTTTTGGTCTTCCTCCTGGTGGTCATTTCTGATCTCTATTGGTCTTCCTCCTGGTGGTCATTTCCGGTCTGGACTGGTCTTCTTCCTGGTGGTCATTTCTGGTCCCTATTGGTCTTCTTCCTGGTGGTCATTTCCGGTCTCTTTTGGTCTTCCTTCTGGTGGTCATTTCTGGTCTCTATTGGTTTTCCTCCTGGTGGTCATTTCTGGTCTGGATTGGTCTTCTTCCTGGTGGTCATTTCTGGTCTGGATTGGTCTTCTTCCTGGTGGTCATTTCCGGTCTCTATTGGTCTTCTTCCTGGTGGTCATTTCCAGTCTCTATTGGTCTTCCTCCTGGTGGTCATTTCTGATCTCTATTGGTCTTCCTCCTGGTGGTCATTTCTGGCCTGGATTGGTCTTCTTGGTGGTCATTTTCAGTTTGAATTGGTCTTCCTCCTGGTGGTCATTTCTGGTCTGATTGAGTTTCTTTCTGGTGGCCAGGGGAAAGGGTGTGGGGTGGAGGAGTGGGGGGATCTCCAGTCTGAGCCTGCAGAGACAAGGCCAGCCTGAACAGTACTGTGAATGACACCACAACAGCCAGGGCGCAGTAGGAGTTTGCAGGGGCCTCGGAGACGGTGCTTAGTTAAACGATTCCATCCTTCTGTGGAAGATTCTGTGAGGTTCTTGGGAGAATACAGAAACTCACGAGTACTCCAGGCCTACACTCCCAGGGCATTGCCCTGAGCTTGACAGAAAGAGAGTTTAGCGGGTGTGGAGGTGGCGAAAGGTTGCAGTACTTGTTAGAAAAAAAAATGCTACAGAAGGAAGGCAGATGCGGGAACCTGCAGAGAAGGAGCAGGTGTGGCAGGTGGCTCCGATCACGCGCTTCACCCTTCTGCAGCCATCCTGCAGACTGCACGCTCCGGGGCCCGGGCTGTTTCCTGCTACTTGCATGATTCCTCCTGAGAAGCCACACAAGAACTTCAGCTTCTTTGTTTTTCAAAGGGAGAGAGTGGTGACTTGTGCACAGAATTGGCTGCCACAGTCCCAGGCACAGAGCAACATCTGCTCAGGAAATGCTAGACACCTGCATTATCGCTGCCATTCTCTCTTCTTGTCTTTAAGGTCGGGAGAATAAGCAATGGGGGAACACCAGGCTGACATTTCCTCTTTCATAAGCAGCACGTAACCGTCAATCCTCACTATCAAGTGATTTTGACATTCTTGGGAAGCTGGTCCCCAGAAACATAACCCACCCTGCTCTCTCACCTTGAAACTAGCCAGAGTCAAGACACCTCGGTGAGTCATTGCAACCACCTGCAGACAGGACAAAGAGTGGCTTTCTGCTGTGTTCAGAGGAAGAATTAACAAGCCCCTTTGCAGTGCAACCTTCTCATTTAGAATGCCAGGACTGGCTCCCTGCCTCTAGACCAGACCATTGCCAATAGCTCATTTAATCCCTTTAAAAATCCTGACAGTGAGCCTGGAGTAGTGGCACATACCTGTAATTCCAATATTTGGGAGGCTGAGACAGGATAATCTCAGGTTCGAAGCCAGCCTCAGCAACCTGGCAAAACCCTCAGCATTAGCAAGACCCTGTTTCAAAATAACAACAACAACAACAAAAAACAAGGAGCCAGGCGTGGTGGCACACACTTTCCTGAATTCAAGAGGCTGAGACCGGAGGATCGCGGTTCACGGACAGCCTCAGCTACTTAGTGAGGCCCTCTGCAACTTAGTGAGACCCTGTTTCAAATTAAAGAATAAAAATTAGGGCAGGGGATGTAGCTTGGAGGTAGAATGCCCCTGGGTTCCACCCCCAGACCTGCAAAAAATTAATTAATTAGTTAATTAATAAAAATAAAACATGAAAAGAGCTGAGGGTATAGCTTGGAGGTAAGGCCCCTAGGTTTAATCATCAGTACCAAAAATCAAATCTGCAAAAATCAAATAGCTGCTTCAGTGACTGAAAACTTGGAAAAGGGGTAACTTTCTGAACGATAAATATGCACAAATCAAGTGAGTATTTACTGGTGTGGTGGCCTGTAATCCCAATACTTGGGAGGCTGAAACAGGAGAAATGCAGGTTCAAAGATAACCTCTGCAAGTAGTGAGACTCTCATCGACCTCGTGAGACACTATTTCAAAATAAAAATTAAAAAAATAGCCGGGCGTGGTGGCGCACGCTTGTAATCCCCGAGCTTGGGAGGCGGAAACAGGAGGATCGCGCAGGTTCGAAGCCAGCCTCACTGGCTTAAGAGAACCTGTTTCCAAATAAAAATATAAAAATAGGTCTGGGAGTGGGGCCTGGAGGTAGAAGGGCTTCCAGGAACCCCAGTACCACCAAATAAATAAATAAATAAATAGATAGATAAATAGGGCTAGGAGTATAGCTTAGCAGTAGAATGTCCCTGGGTTCAATCCCCAGTACCCCCCACATAAATGAATACAATAAAATGGCTATTTAATATTGGGCATGTTGATTAGTACTTGTTATGCAATGGAGGGGATCTATGCATCATTTAAATGTCCTGTGGTTTCAATCTTGTAAGATTTATGAGACAGTGGATGTATTTGCATTGAATTAAGTTAGAAAGATTGGTCGTCTTCCATCCAGGAAACTTAATTTAAGCCATCATTTCCTGTTTTTATAATCAAGTATGCCTTCCCCCCTCAAGGGCACATCAAGGTCAGCAAATGCGTGGCCAGGATGTTTTATTCTCTCCAGGCAGCTCCACTTGTCAGGCTACAACCTTGAACTTCCCAGAGAATGTCAGTTCTGCAACGTGGACGCTAAGCCTGGTTTTCACAGCCCGGAAATTTCTATGATTTTCCCAATATTTAAAAAATAAATCTCTTTTGTTCCTCAATGAGCTGGAGATGACTTCTGTTACTTACTTCAGAAAAACCTGGCTTCTGCAAAGTTCCCATGCATCAGTTTTTTTATACTTTTTTTTTATACTGGGAATTGAACCCAGAGACCTTCTACCTCAAAGCAATACCCTAGCACCTTTTATTTTTTTTATTGTGAAACAGGGTTTTGCTAAGTTGCTGAGGCTGGCCTCAAACCTGTGACCCTGCTGTCTCAGCCTCCCAAGTACGAGGATTACAAATGCATGCCACTAGTTCCAGTTAAGATGTATTATTTTACATATTTAAAAAATATATAAAAAGCTTTTATGAGGGCAGGGGAAGTAATGGGATGGAACCCAGGGCCTCATATATGCCCTGTAAGTCCTCTAGCACTAACCTACACCCCAACACTTTTTATTTTATTTATTAATTTTTTTGTTGTACTGGGGGCGGAACCCAGGGGCTTTTCTACTTCCGGGCTATACTCCCAGACCTATTTTATATTTTATTTGGAAACGGGCTCATTAAGTTGCTGAGAGCCTCACTAAGTAGCTGAGACTGGCTTCGAAACTGTACGATCCTCCTGTCTCAGCCTCCCAAGCGCAGGGATTACAAACGTGCGCCACCACGCCCAACTCAACACTATTTCTTTATTTATTTATTTTCCAGGTTCATAATTTAGTGTACAAATTGAATATTACATGATGAATTGCTGTTAGCTTCTCTAGTCATGGGAATTTAACAGATGTGGTCAGACCCTTTGGAATTCATTTATGTTGCTTTCACAGAAGGAGTTTTTTTAGACGGCAATTTAAAGTATAAGACAAGCAAAGCAATGCCTCCATATGTGGCCAGTACACAATTCATTCTTCCTGTGAGAGTATAAGAGTTGAAATATTTTTTAATGCCAGTGAACTGGAATTGGGCATCATTTTCTGGACCTGCCGCAATTTCAATTGTGCCATAGCCACAAACTCTGCAGCCGGTGTCCTTCAAAGTAGACAACTACCTACTCAGCCTTGCCAGAACACTTTTTTATTTTGAAACAGGGTTTAATAAGTAACCCAGGCTGGCCTTGAACTTGGAATCCTCTTGCCTCAGCTTTCCGAGGAGCTGGGATTATAGGCATGTGTCACCATACCCAGCTATGAAAAGCTTCGACTTTTTAGGAAAGGATATGATGTAACATACATGACATTCCGATTTGAGCATGGTGCCACAGTCACACAAAGGCCTTAGACACATGGCTTGCCCTTGCTCTGCAGGCAGGGTCCAACTGATCACTGAGAGCTGTACTGTGAGGACCACGGGGACAGTGGACGCGGGGCTTGCTGCCCCATGTGTTTCTTCTACAGCAAAAAATACAAAGCCTGGCGTGGTGGTGCACACCTCTAATCCTAGTACTACAGAGGCTGAGATAGAGGATCGCAGGTTCAAGGACAGTCTCAGCAAGTAGCGAGACTCTTACCAATCTAGCGAGACCCTGTTTCGAAATAAAAATAAAATAGGGTTGAGAGTGTAGCTTGGACGCAGAATGACCCTGGGTTCAGTCTCAGTAACACACACACAAAATGTGTGCAAGGCTCTGGGTTTGACCCCCAGCATGCGCGTATACACACACACACACACACACACACACACACACACACACATACACACACACAAACTCATACACACCCCAATATAAACAACATTGCTATTTTTGGGGGGTCTGGGGATGGAACCCAGGAGCATTCGACCTCCAAGCTATCCTGCCTTATTTTTTATTCTTTATTTTGAAATAGGGTCTCATTAAGTTGCAGAGAACCTCACTAAATAGCTGAGGCTGTCCTCAAACCTCAATCCTCCAGTTTCAGCCTCCGGAATACTGGGATTACAAGCATGCGCCGCCATGCCTGGCTTTAACATTGCCATTTTAAACAAATGCATATTTCTATTTCATATTTGGTTTTAATTTGCAGGCATTGTCTTTCACATGAAGTAAGCATTTTTTTTTTCTTGCTTTGTCAGATCTCCATTTCAAAGAGGAAGTTTAAAGGAACAGGAAGGATGAGGAGATACCAGGAGACACCCAGTCACAGATGACAGCCGTGAATCCCAAGCCCTCCAGAGACTCCAGGATTCTCTGTTAGCCCTTGGCAGCCAGATGATTGTCGGAGATTCCTCTCTGGGACTTGGGAGAGAGAGAGACCTGAAATGAAGACACGGACAATTGCCTCTCGTGCAACTGACAACTTTATTCTCTAGAACTAAGTTTTTATACTCTTTTCACAACTATGCTAAAAATCATGACTTCAAGAGAAAGACAACATCAAGGTGCAATAGAGGATGATTGATACAAAACATCAGTCATATGCGTACAAGATACAGTTATCGAAGGGGAATTGCAGGAACAGGGAGGAAAAAAGCAACCTGGTTAAAGATTATTAAAAATGAGATTGTAGACAGGAGTCGTGGCACACGCTTGTAATCCCAGCATTAGGGAGGCTGAGACATGGAGGATCACGGTTCGAAGACAGCCTCAGCTACTTAGTGAGGCCCTCTGCAACTCAGTGAGACCCGGTTTCAAAATAAAGAATAAAAAATAGGGCAGGGGGTGTAGCTCGGAGGTCAAATGCCCCTGGGTTCCATCCCCAGACCCGCAAAAAAAAAAAAAAAAAAAAAAAAATGAGATTGAGGTCAGTTCCCGCTCTCACCGGTGGGTCGGGGGCATGAAATTCCAGAAAGACCAGGAGTCACCCAGAGTCTTGGAGAATTTGGCCTTTCACCAAACCACTGTGACTCTTTCGGAACCTTTGGCTCCTCAGGCTCCTCCATGTAGGACATCAGATGATGATAGGACATACATCTGATGATAGGACATCAGATGATGTCCTATCCGGCAGCTCGAGAAAAATAGCAGCAACACTAGCACAAGAAACACAAAGGATGGAGGCGACTTCCTTCTTCCCCTTCATCAGTCTGTCTGTATTTTTCATGTATGCAGTAGGAACTGAGTGATTGTTTTCTTGATTTAATGAGAAAAAAAAAGTAAACTTGGAGTTCTAATTGCCTCAAGCACTTGACGATAAAACACGAAACAAAAGAAATCCATGGTTCAATTGCTCTGAAAAATCAGAAGAGATTTATGTTTGTGATTTCATATTTTTTCTAATTAAATATTCTTTGATGTAATCATGTTTTCTTATCTGTGGCAGCAACGGTTCAAACCTTAAAGTGCTTGGAATTTAATATGGTGCATTGATGATTTTTTTTTTTTTTTTTGGTGGTACTGGGGTTCCTGGAAGTCCTTCTATCTCCGGGCTACACTCCCAGACCTATTGTTTTTAATATTTTTTATTTATTTGGAAACGGTCTCTTAAGCCAGCGAGGCTGACTACGAACCTGCAGGATCCTCCTGTCTCCGCCTCCCAAGCGCGGGGATTACAAGCGTGCTCCACCATGCCCAGCTGCATTGATGATTTAAAAGAATAAAAACTAGGATCCCTCCTTTGAAAGCGCCCTTAGGCTGTCAGCCGAGGGACACCACAAGCAAGGGCTTGCTAGTTGATCTCCCTGTTCCGGGCTCAGTTCAGTACCCATCCACCCTGCAATCAGTCTCCCCCAGTCCACATCTTGCTTCTGGTTTCCTCTTAATTCCAGGCATTTTTCCATTGCTGTGTAATGGCTGTAGGAGTGTGTGTATCCTTCCTCTCATTTAATAAACAAATGCCTAATGAACACTTACTGTCTGCCAGACGATGCAATCGGCACTGGCTCCGTAGGCAACAGTCCTGGTTAGGAGAGTCGTTTGCCCTCCGCGAGGCAAGATAGAATGTAAATAAGAAAATTAAAGGAATTCCACCTGTTAAATGCTGCAGAGGCAAAAACAGAAACGCTGGGAAGCTCTGGAAAGAATAGCAGGTACTCCTGGACTTGATGCATGCAGGGAGGAGGCAGGTGGAGTGGGGAGATTACAGGATGGATAGGAGCTGAGCGCACCCCAAGAAACAGCGGCAGCAAAGGCGTCGGGAAATAAGGAAGAGCTCAATGAATTTGAGGAACTAAAAGATGCCAGGGGAGGCAAAGGGAAGTGGAGAAGCACTTTGTGCCAAATTGAACACGGAACTCCTTAAACCACATACGCCATTTTCATTTCTTTTTTCCTTTTTTTTTTTTTTTTTTTTGTGCCGGGGATGGAACACAGGGGCATTGTACCTTCGAGCTAATCCCCAGCCCTATTTTTTAGTCTTTTTATTTTTGAAACAGGGTCTCACTGAGTTGCAAAGGCACATATGCCATTTAAAAAAAAATTTTTTTTTTCAGTACTGAGGATGGAACTCAGAGGCATTCTACCTCTGAGCTCCACTCCCAGCCCTATTTTTTATTCTTTATTTTGAAACAGGGTCTCAATCTTCCTGTCTCAGCCTCCCAAATGCTGGAGTCACAAACGGGCGCCACATGCCCGGCTTAAAGATATATATTAATTTAGATTTTGTGAATTTTTTTGAAAAAAAATTTCAAGTCTCAAATATTGTTGCAGCCCTTAGGAAAGAACTGTTGATTCTGAGCACTTGGCATAATGGGTACAAGGCCCTGGAACCTCCGGTAAAATTGGGCAAAATGACACTAATAAAAATTTTTTTTAAAAATTGGGCAAAATGAACAACTGCTGGACGGATTACTCACTGAAGTGCGGGCTGCCTACCGCAGCTCCCGACTCTGGGACACCGCAATGCACTCTGGTCTGAACTAGAGTCTCTCAAATCAGAAGCCAGCGTGATGCTCTGAAACACCAGGCATCTGGGTGAAAAGGATTCGTGCTTTTACAAAGTTTATAGTGCCCAAGAAAGGACACAGGCAGGTTTTTATAAAAGCAAATGTCAAGCCATTCAGAGAAAAAACACAGGTCTGCTTGTGTGGTCTGAGATATTAAACAGGAGGATGTCTCCAGAGAGAACTGTGAGAAACCAAACAGGAAGACCCGACAGGCGAGGAGGACGGAGCTGCAGAGAGTGATGAGGCGGAAAGGGGAGCCTGCTCCTCAGCTCAGATCTGACAGATGCCAGGCTGGGTAAGGAGGGCGCAGACACATTAAACATGGCTTAGTCTGCTCAGCCTGTTATAATAAAATACCATAGACTAGACCACGCACATCACAGAAATGTCTGTCTGTCTCTTCTTCTTTCTCCTTTCTTTTGGTACTAGGGATTGAACTCAGGGCATTCTATCTCAGAGCCACACTCCCAGCCCTATTCTGGATTTTATTTTATTTTATTTTTTTGGTTTTGTTTTAAAATAAGATCTTACTAACTAGGCGTGGTGGCACACACCTGTAATCCCAGTACTTGGGAGGCTGATATAGGAAGGTTGAAGGTTTGTGGCCAGCCTCAGCAACTTAATGAGACCCTCTGCAACTTAGTGAGACCTGTTTTACAATAAAATATAAAATAGAGCTGGAGTTGGGAAGGCTAGCTCAGAGGTTGAATTCCTCTGGGTTCAATTCCCAGTGCTGTAAAAGAGAGAGAGAGAGAGAGAAAGAGAGAGAGAGAGAGAGAGAGAGAGAGAGAGAGAGAGAGAGAGAGAGAAATAAAGAAAAGTAAAAAAAAATAGGGTCTTGCTAAGTTTCTGAGGCTTGCCTTGAGCCTGCGATCCTCCTGTTTCAGTACTGGTGTTGAAGACATGTGTCACCATGCCAACCTGAAAATTATTTCATACAGGACTGGACACCAGGGAGTCTGATGAGGAAGGTTTTATTCTGAGGCCTTTTCTTGTGTCTGTGGATGCCTGCATCTCACCCACGTCATTCTGCGCTCGCGGGACCTTCGTCTCTTGCCTGCAGTGTGGAACAGCGAGCGCCCTGGTTCCTCTTCCCATGAAGACACGGATCCCATCATGGGGGTCTGACCTTCACAATGGCAGTGGCCCCTAAGTCACTCCCAGAGGTGTCACTTCAAATACCATCACCTTGGGGGTTATGACTGAGATGTATGACCCTTCCTTCTGTTCATAGCAAAAGATGAAAACAGCTTTCTAGGACAGCTGTCACAATGGATAAAGCCAAGAATGAGCTGCTTGGCAAGAGTAAGCACAAAGTCAGGCGTGGTGGTGCACGCCTGTAATCCCAGTACTTGGGAGGATGAAACCCAAGGATGCAGGCTCAAGGTCAGCGTCAGCAATTTAGCTAGATTCTCAGCAACTTAGTGAGACCATTTCAAAACAAAAGATAAAAAGGGCTGGGAGTGTAGCTCAGAGGTAGAATGACTCTGGGTTTAATCCCTAGTACAAAGAAGAAGAAAAAAACAACCAAAAACTCTTTTTATTTGTGGTATGGAGGATGGAACCCAGGGGGGCTTTTCTATCTCCGGGCTACACTACCAGACCTATTTTATACTTTATTTGGAAACAGGGTCTCACTAAGTTGCTGAGAGCCTCACTAAGTAGCAGAGGCTGGCCTCGAACCTGTGCGATCCTCCTGTCTCAGCCTCCCAAGCGCTGGGATAAGGTTGCTGTAAGGATTAATGAGATAGAGGCTTTAAAGTACCTGCCATGGAGAGAAGATCTTTTGCAGGTGTTGGTAGAGCACGGAAGGCCCAGGAATGTTGCTCAGGGGCAGGGCCTGTCAAAGCAGCAGAAGACCAAAGAGAAGCTGCTTCACGCTGAAATAACATGGGCTCGGAGTCCCAAGACTCCTGAGTCCTCATAGATCATCTTCCAGTTCTGAGATCCCACACACCCCCTTCTATAAGGAAGCAGATCTGCCCATCTCATTGCCCTGCTGTTACTGTCTGTGCTCAGTGCCCTCACACAGATTATCTTGTTGAATCTTTAGCGATCGCTATTCCCATTTTACAGGTGAGGTGACTCAAGTTCAAAGCACTGGATAGCTCTGTCCAGCATCCCCTCTCTTGAAGAACCACAGAATCGCATGTGCACCCAGGGCTCCAGATGTCGGCATCTGGGCTCCAACTTCTATGAATGTTCTGCATCCAAATGTCAGCAGGAAGACGCTGAAACACAAGCTGAGTGGGGTAGTGTAAGGAGACGCTGGGCTTTGAGAGCGCTGTCTCCAGGGCTGGACACATTCCGAGAGGGGTCCCAGTAGAATTTCTATATGAGAAGACTGTTGGCAGTTTTTCAGGGACTGCGGAGCCAGGGCGAGATGCCAGAGGCTGGAGCTGGGTACACTCTGTTCCAGTTTATGAAAAGGCAAGAAAGTTGGTTCTGCAAACTGGAAACCGGAGTCCTGAACAAAATTCTGGAGGAAACAATTTATAAAATATTATAAAAGAGAAGTCATGGCTGGTACCAGCAAGTTTTCACTGAAAAGACACTATTCCAGATGTACCTCACTCCTCTTTTTGATAAGGTAAAAGGTTGGTGTTTTTTTATTTAGACGATGTTTTTTGCTCATGATAATGAACAAGTTGGGACTCTTCATTATCATGAGCAAAAAGCAGGTAGACTCATAACAAGTAGAAATACCAATTTTTTCAAAATGAGTAAAGATATTGTAAGTCATTGCATCCATTAAAATATAACTTTTTAGTTATTCATTTTTATTTTATTTATTTGTTCTGTGGTGGTGCTGGGGATTGAACCCAGGGGTATTCTACCTCTGAACTACACCCTCAGCCCTTTTGATTTTTATTTGTAAATAGAGTCTCTCTAAGGCTGGCCTTGCACCTGTGATTCTCATGTTTCAGCCTCCCAAGCACTGGGATTACAGGCATGCGCTACCATCCCTAGCTGTGGTTATTTTTAAACTTGAGATAATTATAGATTTCTATGCAGTCATGAGAAATAATACAGAGAGAACCAGGCGTGGTGGTGCACGTTTGTAATCCCAGTACGTGGGAGGCTGACACAGGAGGATTGAAGGTTCGCGGCCAGACTCAGCTAGTGAGGCCCTCTGCAACTTAGTGTCTCACTAAGAATAAAAAATAGGGCCGGGGATGTTGCTCAGAAGTAGAATGCTTATTTTGTTCATATATATATATATATATATATATATATATTTTTTTTTTTTTTTTTTTTTTTTTTTTGGGTGGTAATGGGGTTCCTGGAAACCTTTCTACCTCCGGGCTACACTCTCAGACACCCAATTTTTATATTTTTATTTGGAAACAGGGTCTCTTAAGCCAGAGAGGCTGGCTTAGAACCTGTGCGATCCTCCAGTCTCCGCCCCCCAAGCTCGGGGATTACAAGTGTGCGCCACCACGCCCGGCAAGAATGCTTATTTTAAAAGAAATAATACAGAGAAATGTCCTGTACATTTTGCACACTTTTCCTCGGTGATTATATTTGTAAAGATATAGATACCAGTACAATCGACATTGACGCGATCTACTGATCTTCCTCCCTCTCGTTTTACTTGTATTCGCTCGCTGGTGTGTGTTAGGCTTTGCAAAATGTTATCACCTAGGTAGTCACACCTGTCCATCACTGCGGTCAAGAAACTGACCAGCCCCAACTGAAGAACCGTCACCACTGGGAGAGACGGAAACTTAAATGTCAGAGGGTAAGAGTGGGAAAGAATATTGCAGGTGAGATAAGAGTAAAAGGAAAGTCAGAAAGAAGTCAGAGACACTGCCAGGGTGTGAGAGAGGGCATAGGATTGCACCAGTAGTGGGGGGGATGCCAAATAAAAGATGGTCATTCGGGCAGTGAGGTGAGATATGCAGCCGCATCACAGATGGCCTGGAACATCAGGACCACGCCACCTATGCGAAAATAGTGCACTACCTACTTCTTAGAAGGCACTGAGGAGTTCATCCCTGTGGCCAATGGTACAGGAGGCGGCAGGGTCTTCCCATTCATTCCCTGTTCTCTCTGCACAGAATATTCTTTTCCAAATACTTTTTTTTTTTTGGTGGTACTGGGGTTTCTGGAAATGCTTCTACCTCTGGGCTACACTCCCAGACATATTTTTATTTGGAAACAGAGTCTCTTAAGCCAGCGAGGCTGGCTTCAAACCTGCGCGATCCTCCTGTCTCCGCCTCCCAAGCGCGGGGATTACAAGCGTGCGCCACCACACCCGGCTTAATTTTAATTTTAATTTTTTGCTGCATTGAGGATTAAACCCAGGGACATTCTACCTCTGAGCTACACCCCCAGCACTATTTTTTTTTATTCTTTATTGCTGAAATAAGTTCTCACTAAGTTGCTGAGAGCCTCACTAAGTAGCTGATGCTGGTTTTGAACCTGTGCGATCCTCCTGTTTCAGCCTCCCAAGCGCAGGAATTACAAGCGTGTGCCACCACACCTGGCTTTTATTTTTATTTTGAAATGGGTTCTCGCTAGGTTTCTGAGGGTCTAAGTTGCTGAGGCGGTCCTCAAACCTGCAAGCCTCCTGTCTCAGCCTCCCAAGCACTGGGATTATAAGTGTGCGCCGCCAGCTACAGGCTGAATTTAAGATTTATTTCTCTATCAGCCCAAGTCCTCTAGCAGTCAACTAATCAGTCAAAGCAAAAACTACTATGGCTGTGGATTCTGTTCTATAATCACTCAGGGAAATCGTCACCAGGAGAGGAAGAAGGAAGCCAGCACTGTGGGCTGGAAGTTTTGTTGTTTTGTTTTTGTTTTCCAGATGGTCAGTCTCTCTCTCCCTTTTCTGTCTTCCTATCGTAGCTGTCTCTTGGTGAAAGCCCAGTTCCCAGCTCAGGTGTCCCCGCCAGGTCCGCCTACCCCCCGGGCCCCTGCACACCAGCTCTCCCTCATCACAAGATGCTCAGGGCCGGCTTGGAATATTCAGATGCTCGATCACTTCCAGTGCCCAGTCTCTGAGGTCTGAACCTGAGCCCTGCGGTCGCCGGTGACCTCAGGCGGACGGACATTTCCGTTTACTGTTCCTTAACTCCAACGTTAACTTTCCATCCCTGGACGTGCACACCTCTCAGGGAGGGTGGGAGAGATCCTTCCAGTGGTCTTCAGAATGAGAGGGACCCCCACCCCAGGTTAAACCTGCCGGAATGTGCAGAAGAAAGGAAACAGTGGGAAAACTGGATAAATAGTAGGAAGGAGTGCCTGGAGCTTTTTAAATTTTTTTTTTAAACTTCCACAAGCTAAAAGATCTTTTTATAAAAGTTACTTTAAAAAATAACTAGTCAGGTGCAGTGGCACATGCAAGCCTGGAATCCCAGCTACTCCTGAGGCAGAGGCAGGAAGACTTTATTATTATTATTTTTTTAAATTTTGAAATAAGTCTTTCACTAAGTTGCTGCCCTCTGGCTTCAGACCTGAGATCCTCCTGTCTCAGCTTCCCAAGAAGTGGATTTACAGTTATGCACTAGCTTTTTTTTTTTTTTTTTTTTTTTTTTTTTGGTGGTAATGGGGTTCCTGGAAGCCCTTCTACCTCCAGCTACACTCCCACGGGCTACACTCCCAGACCTATTTTTATACATTTTTATGTGGAAACAGGGTTTCTTAAGCCAGCGCAGCTGGCTTCAAACCTGCGCGATCCTCCTGTCTCTGCCTCCCAAGTGTGGGGATTACAAGCGTGCGCCACCACGCCCGGCTCTTTTTTTTTTTTTAAAGCTGTTCATGAAGCCAGGAGTGGTGGCGCACGCTTGTAATCCCAGTACTTGGGAGGCTGAAACAGGAGGATCACGCAGGTTTGTAGCCAGCCTCAGCCACTTAGGCTCTCAGCAACGTAGCATGCCCCTGTTTCTAAATAAAAATATAAAATAGGTCTAGAGGTGTGGTCTGAAGGTAGAAGGCTTCTAGGATCCAACCCCAGTATTACAAAAAAAAAAAAAAAAACCTGCGTGGGAGCCCCCTTTTTCTGTCTTTTTAGATGAGCTTGTGCACAACTGGGCAGTAGAATGGGGAGACATAGCAGCACCCCCCCCCCCCACACACACACCTCTACCTCTCCTCACCCGCCCAAAGAGACCAGTCTGTAACTGCTTGGAGAACTACAAATGACCTTACAGAAAGAGCAGTCACCTAAATGGTAACCAGCGTTAATTATAGCTCAGGAGGAAGTAAAGTAGCTGATGGGGCAGGGTTGTGAGTGTGACTGGGAGGAGCTATTGTTAAAGCCTGCTTATGAAGGTGTCTTGCATCAAAGGAAATCATAAGGCAAAGAAACCCACATTTCCTCTCCATCAGTGGCTGCAGGCCAGGTTGTCATTTCCTAGCGAGGGATGTCAGCAAGTGTAGGAACAGAGTCAGTTTCCAGACAGGTGGGCGGGAAGGACACCATCACGTTGAGACTAGGTTGTGGCAGTGACTAACCAACTCTTTCCCACCCAGAGAGTTTTAGGAAATAAGTTTTGTCACTACACGTAAAGATTCATCTAAGGCATTATTCACCAGAATATGCAGTCCTGGTAAAGTTAAGAATCTGTGCCCAGAGTGTGATGTGACCTATAATCTCAGCAATCTGGGAGCCTGAGGCAGGAGGATCTCAAATTTAGTGGCCAGCCTGGACAACCTAGTGAGGTTCTGTCTAAAAATAAAAATTAAAAGGGTTAGTGATGTAGCTCAGGATGGAGTGACCCTGGGCTCATTCTCTAGTACAGGGAAGTGGTGAGGGGAAATCTGCACCCTTAGACTTTTTATTTTTGCATGACTGGGCGTGGAACCCATGGGCATTCTACATCCGAGCTACACCACCAGCTGTATTTTTAATTTTTATTCATTTACTCTTTTGTTTTTTCTTGTCTTTTCTTTCTTTCTCTCTCTCTTTCTTTCTTTCCTTTTCTTTCTTTCTTTTTCAGTACTGGGGATGGAACCCAGGGTCATTCTATCTCCCAGCTGTACCCCCAGCCCTATATTTTATTAATTCAAAACAAGGTCTCACAAAGTTGCAAAGGACCTCACTAAGTAGCTAAGATTGGTTGCAAACTCCTATTTTAGCCTCCCAAATGCTGGGATTACAAGCGTGTGCCACCATGCCTGGCTTGTTTTTTATTTTAAAATAGGGTCTCACTAAATTGCAGAGGGCCTCAATAAGTAGGCGAGGCTGGCTGCAAATCTGTGATCCTCCTATCTCAGCCTTCTAAGTACTGAGATTACAAGTGTGCACCACCACGCCTGCCAACTTATTTGTTTTATAAGAATGCTAAAGACACAGAATGGGAAAGTAGTTTTATTTATTTATTTATTTATTTATTTATTTATTTATTTATTTATTTTAGGTGTTAACGAATCCTGGTACTGGTATTAGGGTACTGCCCTAATATGCTGAATCAGATAATTGGGACAAGTCTTTGGGAAGAAGGAAAAAATATTGGTTGGCTAGTAAATCATAGAAACCAGTGAACATAAACATTTGGGAGCAAGCCTTGGATTCTCCCTGAACAAAAGAATCAAGTTCCTTTCAAGGGTGAGTTCTTCAGGGTCTTATCAGAAGGGGTGCAATTCATGTTTGAGTCTTCCTTTTTCTTTTTTTTTGGTGGTACTGGGGGTGGGACCCAAGGGCTTTTCTACTTCCGGGCTATACTCCCAGACCTATTTTATACTTTATTTGGAAACAGGGTCTCACTAAGTTGCTGAGAGCCTCACTAAGTAGCTGAGGCTGGCTTTGAACCTGTGCAATCCTCCTATCTCAGCCTCTCAAGAGCTGGGATGACAAGCATGTGCCACCATGCCCGGCTTATGGTTGAGTCTTCTTTGAGTCAGTTCTTATTCAGATCCGCAGACCAGGGTCAGTGCTGGTGCTGGTGTATTTATCAGAAGGGCCACAGTTCATGTCTAAGTCTTCCTTGAGTCAGTTCAAAGCCACAGGTGCCATGTTCTTTCCATCAGCAAATAGATAAGAACATGTTAACAGGAGGTGAAGGAAAGGGGAAAGAGAAAGGAGGAAAAATGTCAGCTTTGAAGTAGGTCTTCTGTCAGCTGTCAGGGTTGGGAGCAGGCCCCCACTACAAGGTCACCTGGTCTATGGAGCTAATGTATAAATACATTATCTGACTTTTCCTGCCAAATGGACACCAGCTCTTAGAGAAAGAGCTGTCGAAAAACACATCACGATGTTATGGATGTAGATTTTCATTGAGAAAGAAACAAGCCAGGCATGGTGGCACACATCTGTCATCCTAGTACTTTGGAGTCTGAGACAAGAAGATCTAAAGCCGGGCGTGGTGGCGCATGCTTGTAATCCCAGCATTCGGGAGGCTGAGACCAGAGGATCGCGGTTCGCGGACAGCCTCAGTTACTTAGTGAGGCCCTCTGCAACTCAGTGAGACCCTGTCTCAAAATAAAGAATAAGAAATAGGGCAGGGGTTGTAGCTCGGAGGTAGAATGCCCCTGGGTTCCATTCCCAGACCTGCAAAAAAAAAAAAAAAAAAAAAAAAAAAGAAGATCTAGATTTGAGGCCAGTCTCAGCAATTTAGTGAGATCCTTAGCGACTTGGCAAGATGGAGTTTCAAAATAAAAAGGGCTGGGGGTAGAGAGTGGCCCTGAGTTCAATGCCTAGTACCAAGGAAGGAACGAGGGAAGGAAGAAAGGGAGGGAGAAAGAAAGGCGTAAGCAGGAAAGGCATTGCGGTACAGAGGAAAGGGTGGTGGGCCATGAGGTCCTTTCCCGCCCTTTGCTCTAGCATTAGGCAGCTTAGAGAATATTCTAAGCAATGTAGCAACACTGGACCTGCCAACTGGAGAGACTGGGAGATCAGTAGCTGTTCAGTCCCAGAAGCTGGACGCCTCAGAACAAGAGGGACCAGTGATACAGCCGGAGTCCAAGGCCGAAGACCGGGAAGCCCCCAGAGAGTCGTCGGCACAAGTCTACGTTCACAGAAGAATCTAGAACAACCTCAATGGCAGCAGCAAAACAACGCTCCACTCAAGAAGGCCTGCGTGTGCACGAGCCTGTGTGTGCTCCCCTTCTGCTCTTTGTTTCATTTGGGGTCCTCCCCCTTCTGGAGGGTGCCACCAGCATTCATTCCTGGGTCTTCACCACGTGGTGCAATGGATCTACATGCCAGTGTCTCTGGAAACAGCCTTCCAGACACACTGAGCGGTATGCTTCACTAACTTTCTAGGTGTCTCTCAACTGAGATTAACATCGTATCACAAGATGATCTGAACAAGTAAAACCAGCTGGTGAGGTAGTATGGTTTTTCAGGATTCTTGATTTTAGTATGTGGCAGAGGACTTCGTGTTGAGTTTTGCACAGGTGTTGGCTTGGTGAAAGAGGGAGGCAGAAGGCTAGGAGAAATCAAAAGTCCCCTAGAAGGAGTCACCCAGGAGAGGAAGTCTACCTGTGAAGAAAAAAATGCAGACTGTTGCCCAGATTGAGAATCTGGTCATCTTTGCTGAGCTGTTTTATTCTAGTTTTCGTGTTTTTAATTGAATCTGTAAGAAAATGGATGGAAGACACTGATAAGTGGTTAGGAAGATGTAATTACACTCCTACCCGCAGCCGGATCATAATAGAAGGTCTGATATTCATCAGCTAACTCAACCCTGAGCTTCCTGGTGCCCACACTCACCTGGGGGAGAACTTAATGAACCTTCATTAGGAAAGGCCCACACACTCATTGTCAGTCTACCGGATGCACTCATGAGCCCCCACCACCCTGGAGCCTGCTCTGGGCGGGCTGCAACTTCTTGTACAAACTGCCTTACAAACAGGAGCCATCCCTACTATGCTTGTAGTGGAGATGAGAAGGCTGAGAAGGTGGCTCCGCCGTCCAGACCATGCAGATCAGCCTGAATCGGGTTGCCCTCCATACCTGGAGGAGCTCAGCAGGTCTCTACTCTCTGCTCACAGAGCTACGGATGCCTGCTGTCTTTGAAGAAGAGCCCATAGGGCTTCCTCATATCAGCTCATCCTTGGCAGGGACTTCTGAGTAGGCAGACTTATCTTAACAGCTAGAGGCCAGCCTTCCAGATGTTATGGGAGACATTTTACTATATATCTGTACAAAGTTGACCCTGCATCTTCAGAAGGTAGCCACTCATGTGAAATTGCCATTTTCTTTGCCTCAGAAAGCAAACACTGGACTCTCCTTGTTGGCCTCTCCAGTGCCTCTGTGCCAAGCTTTCTGGGGTGGGCAGATCTACTGTTGAGCATGTCTTCCATGAGACATTCTGGAAAACCTCCTGGAAAACGAGTCTGACCTAGAGGAGGTCTCCAGGAAAATTCAGGGCTGAAAGGGGCTTCTGAAGGTGTGCAGGGACCACTGAAAGCACACATGTTGAGGTGTTTGCCTCAAAGGGTAGAAAAGTACTATTGAAATTGGCATCAACAAGCTGGGCGTGGTGGCTCACGCTTGTAATCCCTGCGCTTGGGAGGCTGAGACAGGATGATTGCATAGGTTCAAAGCCAGCCTCAGCTACTTAGTGAGGCTCTCAACAACTTAGTGAGACCCTGTTTCCAAATAAAATATAAAATGGGTTTGGGAGTATATCCTGGAGGTAGAAAGCCTCTGGGTTCCACCCCCAGTACCACCAAAAAAAGAAATTGGCATCAACAGCTTTCAGTAATTCTCCAAGCTGTAGCTGGACAGCTGGTCCTGACCTCTGTGTGCAGCCAAGTGTGTTTTGGCTGCCCAGCACCAAACCATAATCAGCATGTGTTGGAGGTA
Organism: Muscardinus avellanarius; assembly: GCF_963383645.1. Taxonomy (NCBI): domain Eukaryota; kingdom Metazoa; phylum Chordata; class Mammalia; order Rodentia; family Gliridae; genus Muscardinus; species Muscardinus avellanarius. Next base: position 10,323,124 of record NC_137794.1, on the reverse strand, counting down.
AGTTGGTTTTGTCATAGGAAAAACCAACCTGAAAATAAATAGGGGACCAGACCAGACCACAAGGCCTTGTGGGTGATGGAGCCTGTCCTTTCCATCAATGGCTGATGAATGACAGCCATGTGCCTCCAAGCTGTTCACCCTAAGAAGCTGTGTGTCTCTTGACCATTTGGTGGCACAAGCAGGCCTTTAGGAAGCTGGAAAGCTGATGGTGATATTTTCAGGGAAGAAATTGAAGTCAAACAGAGCACACCTGTGAGGACAAGTAGCTCTCTGGGCCTTCTCATAACAGCACTAGTCCCGTTCATGAAAGGTCCAACCTTTGTGACTTCATTCCCTCCCCCTACGAAAGGCCCCAGAGTGTAGCACCGTTACCTTGGGGGGTAGCATTTTCACATGGAAGTTTTGGTGGAGATATAGACATTTATACCATAGCATCTTCACAGACATTTCCAGAAAGAATGTTTAATCAACTCTGTGGGCACCTGTGGCCTATTCAAGTTGACACATGAGATTCGCTATCATAGCACAACTACTTCCCTCTGAAGGGAGAATCTGCTTTTTCCATATTCTAGACGCTGCCTACATTTCTTGGCTTGTAATCCCTTTGTCTTACAGGAGTGTAGTATCTTCTTACTTCTTCTCTTTTTCTTTTTTTGGTGGTACTGGGGATTAAACCCAGGGGCATTCTATCTCTGAGATACACCCCCAGCCCTATTTCAAAACAAAACAAGGGTCTCATTAAGTTGCTGGGGGCCTTGCTAAATTGTTAAGCCTGGCCTGGATCCTCCTGTCTCCGCTTCTGTGTCCCGGGATAACAGGCGTGCAACACTATGCCTGGCTATTTTTCCACATCTCTGACTTCTGCTTCTGCTGTCACATTTCTAGTTTACCCTGCTTCCCCAGCTGCTTCTTTTAAGCTCTGAAGCCACGTACAGATCTGACAAGCAATAAGTCCATGTTCCCAAACAGACACAAAGTCCTTAACAAGTGGGGTCAAATACAGGTGTGCTAAAGCTGCCCCAGAATCCTTCAAAGTGTGATGGAGTTATCTGTCAGTCTGGCAGCCTCTCCTCAGTCCCTCTGGGCAATGCATAGTCTTTTGTTTTGCCTCTTCCTCCTCCTCCCCCTCCTCCACTTCCTCCCCCCCTTCTTCTTCTCCTTCTTCCCCTCTTTCTTCCACTTCTCCCCCTTCTCCCTCTTCTCCTTCCCCTTCTTCCCCTTCTTCTCTTCCTCCTTCTCCTCCTCTTCCTCCTCCTCCTTCTTCTTCTTTTCCTCTTCTTCCCCTTCCTCTCCTTCCCCTTCTTCCTTCTCCTCCTCCTCCTTCTCCTCCTCCTCCTTCTTCTTCTTCTCCTTCTCCTTCCCCTTCTTCCCCTCCTCCTCCTCCTCCTTCTTCTTCCTCTTCTTCCTCTTTTTCCCCTTCTTCCCCCTCTTCCTCCCCTTTCTCCCTTTCCTCCCCTTCTCCTTCTTCTCCTTCTCCTCCTTCTTCTCCTTCTCCTCCTTCTCCTCCTTCCTCTCCTTCCTCTCCTTCCCCTTCTCCCCCTCCTTCCCCTCCTTCCCCTCCTTCTTCTCCTTCTCCTTCCTCTCCTTCTCCTTCTCCTTCTTCCTCTTCTTCCTCTTCTTCCCCTTCTTCCCCTTCTTTCCCCTCTTCCTCCCCTTCCTCCCCTTCTCCTTCTCCTCCTTCTCCTCCTTCCCCTCCTTCCTCCTCCTCCTCCTCCTCCTCCTCCTCCTCCTCTTCTTCTTCTTCTTCTTCTTCTTCTTCTTCTTCTTCTTCACCTTCACCTTCTCCTTCTCCTCCTTCTCCTTCTTCTCCGTCTCCTCCTTTTCTTCTTGTACTGGAGATTGAACTCGAAGCCATTTTCCTTTCAAGCTACATCTATAGCCATTTTTCATTTTTTGCTTTGAAACAAGTTTTTACTAGGTTGCTGAACGTCTCACTCCACTACTGAGGCTGGCCTTGAACCTGGGATCTGATCTGATCCTCCTGTCACAGCCTCCCAAGTACTGGATTATAGGCATGCACCAGCACACCCTGCTATAAAGCAAGTATTCTTTTTTTTTTTTTTTTTTGGTACTGGGAATGTAACCCCAGCGCATTCTACCTCCAAGCTACACCCCAGCCCTATTTTTTATTCTTTATTTTGAAACAGGGTCTCATTGAGTTGCAAAGGGCCTCACTAAGTAGCTCAGGCTGTCCTTGAATCACGATCCTCCTGTCTCAGCCTCCCAAATGCTGGGATGACAAGCAGAGTATACTCTTAAGATCATTCACTCATCAAGTATGTGAAGTGCCTCCTGTGTACTGAGTACTCTGTCCTAGTCCTCAAAGGTGAAAAAGACACATCCTTGCCTTCAGGGAGAACAAAGAGTTCTTACGGAGAGGCGCTGCGGCCCCTCCCTCAGCGAGCTCTGCCAGTGGCCACGTGCCATGGCCTCTGTGTCTGCAGAGTAGCCTCCTCTTTTGCAAAAGCAGGGTGCCCTGGGCCAGGGCCTCCTTCTCTGCCCTATGAGAGCCACTGTGGGCGGAGGTGGGGAACTTCCGGAGCTCTAGGGGAAGGGAGTCCCCTCTCTGAGTTTCAGGGTGGGGAAAAGCAGTGCTCTTTAACATAGTTATTATTTTCATACAATTTCTGACTCTAGAGAGCTTCCAGGAAGCTAGGTGCCCTGTTGAGTCCTGGGTTCTCTAGCCTCATGGGATTTGGGGAAAGCAAGACCTCAGTGGGGAAAGATGGACAATTTAAAGGGACATGCAGAAGCCGAGCGTGGTGGCGCATGCTTGAAACCTCAGCATTTGGCAGGCTGAGACAGCAGGACTGGGTTCTTGGCCAGCCTCAGCTACTTAGTGAGGCCCTCCTCAACTTAGTGAGACCCTGTTTCAAATAAAAAAAATAAAAAAATCAGGCTGAAGGTGTAGCTTGGAGGTAGAATGTCCCTGGGTTTCATCTCTAGCACCAGAAAAAAGAAAAAGAGAAAAAAAAAGAAGAAGAAGAAGAAAAAGGACTTGTAGAGCCCGGTATGCTGGCCCACATCTGTGATCCTAGTACTTTGGAGGCTGAGTCAGGTGGATTGCAGCTGGGCTTGGTGGCATACACATGTAATCCTAGTACTTGGGAAGCTGAGACATGAGGATCCAGGTTCGTGGACAGCCTCAGCTACTTAATGAGGCCCTTTGCAACTCAGTACGACTGTGTTTCAAAATAAAGGATAAAAAATAGGGCTGAGGGTGTAGCTTGAAGGTAGAATGTCCCTGGGTTCATTCCCCAGTACTGCAAAAAAAAAAAAAAAAAAAATAGTTGGATTGCAGACTCGAGTTCAGCCTCAACAACTTAGACCCTGTTTCAAAATTAACAGTAGGGGGAGACTCAATGGGAGAATGCCCCTGGGTTTAATCACTGAATCCCACTTACACACACAAGTGCCAGTTTTTTGTTTGAATCCAAAAACTGTGCTCCTCAGCCTGAAGCCTGGCTTCCTCTCCTTTTCTCCATATGGCTTGGCCCGGCTCCCTGTGACCTGCCCAGGCCCTGTGGTCCCCCAGCCTGCCCTACCCATCTCCCCCTGGGTCCTGGGGTCCACATCTGTCAGTTTATCCACAGCATCTCTGCCTACTTTGTCTCTTTCTGAAATAAAGTTGTCAGAAAAGGCAGAGAAGCCAGGCGTTGTGGCGAACGCTTGTAATCCCAGCATTTGGGAGGCTGAGACAGGAGGATCACAGTTCGCGGACATCCTCAGCTACTACTTAGTGAGGCCCTGTGCAACTCAGTGAGACCATGTTTCAAAATAAAGGATAAAAAATAGGGCTGGAGGTATAGCTCGAAGGTAGAATGTCTCTGGGTAAGATGGTGAGTCTTTTGAGGAAAAGCCTGATGGGATGCCTACAAAATTATTTGGCCAGCTTTTATGATCAAAGACCGTCCATGGTTGCCACTTCAGGGGGCTAGAGCTAATCAATACATAGCCCCCCCCCCTTTATAGGAATAATACAGAATGGAGAATGGATAGAAAGGGTTAAGGGAAAATGGGTTTTAGCATGAAAATAGATTTTTAGAAAGGCTGAGTAAACAGGGACCTCCCTGGTGCTTGCTCACTAAAGCACAAAAGAATTTTCTTAGTAAATAATTTAATAGGCATTATAGAAAATAGGTGTAGACATAGTATGTTTAAAATAGAATAAGTTTAGTGTGGGTTTGGTGGTTGGGTAAGAATAAGTTAATAGAATATCTAATGGCTAAAATAGCAAATAAAATTAGTAGTTAATTTTAGAAGTAAAAATAGCAAGTGTAGCATTTAGTAGTTAAGAATAAGTTTAGTTAAAGTTTATTATGAGTGAGGGAGAGATTGGCTAGGCAGGCTTCCCCCTTATGGTGTTTTCTGACCAAAGATCATAGGAATTCAAAAAATAATTGTACACTTTATATTTTGAAAAAGAAAATATAAAAGTAAAATGCTTTGTGTCTTTTATAGATTTTTTATAATCTTTGTGTTTCTTCTAATGGAAAAGCCCCTTGTATTATCTGTATTTTTGGTTTAGCCTTGGGTGTGAACGTGTTCTGCAGCTATGCAGAATTACATTGTATTTTAGGTTAATATTAAGTAGAATTTCCACTAGCCTCTATACCTCAGAACAGGTATAGAACATTTCCATCATTAAATCATGTACTATTAGATAATGCTAGTTATTTCCATCTAGTTTACATTCACAGCTTAAATATTATTAGCAGTTGATTTTTAGAATCAACACTTTACCTTTTCTTTTCTTTCTCCTCCTCCTCATCTTCTTCCTGCACTTTCTCTTTCTTCATTTGTACCGGGGGTTGAACCCAGGGACATTCTACTTCTGAGCTGTGTCCCCAGACTTATTTTGCTTTTTATTTTGTAATAGGGAGATAAACCTGGTGGCACATCGATGTAATCCCAGTACTTGGGAGGCTGAGACAGGAGGATCACAGGTTCGCAGCCAACCTCAGCAACTTAGTGAGGTTCTCTGTAACTTAGTGAGACCCTGTTTCAAAAATAAACAAACAAATAAATAAATAAATAAAACAGGGCTGGGGGCACAGCTCTGTGGTAGAATGCCCCTGGATTCCATCTCCAGTGCCACACACACAGTTATTTTGAAACAGGGTCTCACTAAATTGCAGAGGCTGTCCTCAAACCTGTGATCCTCCTGTCTCAGCCTTCCATGTCCTGGGATTACAGGTGAGTGTTACCAGGCTTGGCTAAAATCAGCATATTCACAGGTTTACCCTCAGGTTTACTAACTTATTTGCTCACCATGGTTTTGTTGCATTAATAGGTATATAAGTATAAATCCTAAGCAAGGAATATCAAAATTATTTTTCATATTATGTTTTCCTTCTCCACCTCTGTTGTGTTATAGGCAATTTCCTCAGTTCTATCTTCTATGTATCTTCTTTTAAAAGATCCACTCTGCTTTTAACCAATCCATTAATTTATTTTTTAAAATAACTGTATTTCTTTTTATTTTGCATGTCTGGGGATGGAACCCAGGGACATTCGACCTCCGAGCTACAGCCCCAGCCCTATTTTTTATTCTTTATTTTGAAACCAGATCTCACTGAGTTGCAAAGGGCCTCACTAAGTAACTGAGGCTGTCCGCGAACCGCAATCCTCCGGTCTCAGCCTCCCAAATGCTGGGATTACAAGCGTGCGTCACCACGCCCGGCTATAACTATATTTCTTAATTCTAAAAGTTTGGCTTGCTCAAATCTACCTTTCTTTCACAGTCTTCTATTGTATTTATCTACCTTTTAAAAAAGACTCTTCAGAGCCGGGCGCGGTGGGCACGCTTGTAATCCCCGCGCTTGGGAGGCGGAGACAGGAGGATCGCGCAGGTTCGAAGCCAGCTGCGCTGGCGTAAGAGACCCTGTCTCAAAAATATAAAATAGGTCTGGGAGTGTAGCCCAGAGGTAGAAGGGCTTCCAGGAACCCTAGAACCACCAAAAAAAAAAAAAATATATATATATATAAATAAATAAAATAAAAAATAAATAAATAAAAAAAATAAAAAAGACTCTTCATCTTAAATACTGTTGGTTTTACACTAACTAAATTTTTCTGGACCTCAGTTGTCCAAATTATGAAAAGGGCTTTAAACTAAATGGCCTCATAGAGTGGCTTCCAGCTCTGAAACTTTGGTATGTGCCCTGATATCTGATATTCATTTATTTTTGTGCATAAATGTTGTTGGAGTACTTTGCATTTCCAAGTAATGAGGAAGGTATTGATTCATGACAGTGAACAAAGATTGATTATTTATTTATTTATTTTGCAGTACTGGGGATGGAACCCCAAGGCATTCTACCTCCAAGCTAGGCCCGCAGCCCTAATTTATTCTTTCTTTCTTTCTTTCTTTCTTTCTTTCTTTCTTTCTTTCTCTCTCTCTCTCTCTTTCTTTCTTTCTTTCTTTCTCTTTTTTGGTGGTACTGGGGTTCCTGGAAACCCTTCTACCTCTGGGCTACACTCCAAGATATATATATATATATATATATATATATATATATATATATATATATATATATATATAATTTTTTTTTTTGGGGGGGTTCCTGGAAGCCATTCTACCTCCAGGCTACACTCCCACAGGCTACACTCCCAGACCTATTTTTTAACTTTATGTGGAAAAAGGGTCTCTTAAGCCAGTGAGGCTGGCTCCAAACCAGTGCGATCCTCCTGTCTCTGCCTCCCAAGCGCGGGGATTACAAGCGTGCGCCACCACGCCCGGCCTATTTTTATATTTTTAAATTTGGAAACAGGGTCTCTTAAGCCAGCACTGCTGGCTTCGAACCTGCGCGATCTTCCTGTCTCTGCTTCCCAAGCGCCGGGATTATAAGCGTGAGCCGCCCGGCTTATTCTTTATTTTGAAACAGGGTCTCACTAAGTAGCTGAGGTTGGCTGTGAACCAACAATTCTCCAGTAAGAATGATGGAATGATTTTGTGTGTGTGTGCATATGTGTGTGTGTGTGTGTGTGTGTGTGTGTGTGTGCATATGTGTGTGTGGTACTGGGGATGGAACCTAAGGACATTCTACCTCTGAGCTTTTCCATCAGCCTTTTTTTTTTTTTTTTGTGGCACCAGGGATGGAACCTGGGGTCTTCTACCTCTGGGCTACACTCCCAGATCTATTTTATATTTTGTTTGGAAACAGGGTCTCACTAAGTTGCCGAGAGCCTCACTAAGTAGCTAAGGTTGGCCGTGAACCTGCATAATCCTTCTGTCTCGGCCTCCCAAGTACTGGGATTACAAGTGTGCATCACCATGCCTGAGGTTGACCCCGAACCTGTGATCCTCTGGTTAAGAATGATTTTTTTTTTTTTTTGTACTGGGGATGGAGCCCAGGGGCATTCTACCTGCAAGCTATACCCCCATTATACCAGTATTGGGAATGGCCTAGTTAGATTTGAGAAAGCTATGATTATTAATATATTCCAAAAATTGGGTGAGGGGTAAATCTGTGAAAGGACTTGGTTTCTGCCTAGAAGCAGGCAATTATTTCAATGTAAATTAACCTAGCTAAAGGTAATTAACAAGTCTATAGGAGAGGGGAACTAGGACTTCCCCATCCTCATTCTAAAGACAGGTTCACATAATAATTGGATAGTCCAGCTAGGATGGGAGGAGGGGTTGACCTTTGTGAAAGTAGACACCTTGCCACACCATGCTGGTTACTTACAGGGACGTTTACTACGTCAGAATTACGTAAACAAGATGGAGGTCATGGGTATAAAAAGTCCGTCCACTTGCTGCATCTTGGGTGGGGCATTCATTTGAACCAGCCCCCCATGCCATTCTGTCATGGGGCTGTGACTATCTTCTGTATTTCTATCTTTTTAATAAACTTCTTTAAATCTTCAGCAAGAGTTCGAGCTAATGTGTATTTACCCTTAGCTCAGGACAAGAACCCGCGGTTTCTCTTTTTCTGTTTTTTGTGTTTTGCTGTGGTTTGAGGGAAATTGTGTCTGGGACCCTAACGGGGGGGTCCATGGGGACAGTTTTCCCCAAACCATAACATTCTCACAGAGTAATAGGAGGACGACCTTCTGAGCACAAAATCCTCTCTCTGTCTTAAGATGAGATTCCAGCAATATCCTAAATGCTAGGGTAACTGGTTTTAGATTGGGAAGCTCTGGGAAGGGGGGGTGACCTTGCCCAGACAGGCCACTAAAACCCCACCCTCTCTCTCTCAGATGGGATCCCAGCAATCCAAAGTGGAAGCCGGATCTCCACTCGCATGTGTTATCCAAAACTGGGAAAAGTTTCATCCTGAAATGCTAAAGAAAGCTCTCATTTTTTTCTGCACCCAAGTATGGCCACAGTATGCGCTGGGGGATGGAGAAATGCGGTCCGCCCCATCAGGGAGGTTTAAATGATAACACGATTCGCAACTAGATCTATTTTGTAAAAAGGAGGAAAAATAGATGGAAGTGGCTTATCTTCAGCTGTTCTTTAACCTTTGAGACCACCCAGATTTCTTTAACGATTGCAGGGTTGAGACAATTGTGGCAGCCTTGGCTACAGTAGGGTGGGGCTGGCATGGGGCTGTAACTATTTTCTGTATTTCAATATTTTTAATAAACTTCTTTAAATCTTCAGCAAGAGTCTGGGCTAATGTGTATTTATCCTTAGCTCAGGACAAGAACTTGCGGTTTTTCTTTTTTTTTTTTCTTTTCTGTTTTTCTGTTTTTTTGTTTCTTTGGGAGTTGTCGGAAAATTATTCCCAGGGGTCTAACAAAGATCCCTGGGGACAGTTCCCCAAACGATAACATATTCTCAGAACCGTAACACCCATCCCTATTTTTTATTCTTTATTTTGAAACAGGGTCTCACTGAGTTGCAGAGGGCCTTACTAAGTAGCTGAGGCTGTCCGAAAACCAGGGTCTTTCCTATCTCAGCCTCCCAAATGCTGGGATTATGGATGTGCGCCACCATGCCTGGCATAAGAATGATGTTTTAAAAAGTAACTTTCACCGGGCACAGTGGCACACGCCTGTAATCCTAGTACTTGGGAGTCTGAGACAGAAGGATCACAGGTTTTAGAATAGCCTCAGTAAGTAGTGAGACTCTTAGCAAACTATTTCTAAATAAAAATAAAATAGGGCTGGGGATATAGCTCAGAGGTAGGATGCCCCTGAGTTCAATTCCAGTGACACACACACACACACACACACAAATAAAGAAGTAAAAATAAAAATAAAAAGTAAATGCGGGACTTGGTGGCACAGGCTTATAATCCCAGCATTTGGGAGGCTTGAGACTGGAAGATCACAGTTCGCAGACAGCCTCCGCTACTTAGGGAAGCCCTTTGCAACTCAGTGAGACTGTTTCAAAATAAAGACTAGCTGGGCGTGGTGGCGCACGCTTGTAATCCCCGCGCTTGGGAGGCGGAGACAGGAGGATCGCGCAGGTTCGAAGCCTGCCGCGCTGGCGTAAGAGACCCTGTTTCAAAAATATAAAATAGGTCTGGGAGTGTAGCCCGGAGGTAGAAGGGCTTCCAGGAACCCCAGTACCACCAAAATAAATAAATAAATAAATAAATAAATAAATAAAATAAATAAATAAATAAATAAATAAATAAAAAATAAAGACTAAAAAAGAGGCCTGGGAGTGGAGCTCAGAGGTAGAATACCCCTGGGTTCCATTCCCAGCACTACAACAATAAATAAAGAAATAAATAAAGAAATAGTAAAAAGCCACCTTCCACAGACCTCTAAGGCTGTGGGCCAATCCCTTCGATCTTTTCATATCTGCTCCCTGAATTAGCATGGAGAGAAACAGGTGGCTAAGCAGATGGACACAGGCCAGAAAATAGTTCTACCGGATTTGGTTTCAGATCAGAGATATGTTCTGGAGGCTCATCAAAGGATCCACGGAAAAACTGGGGAAAAAGGCGAACATTAAACCCCGCAGCTTCTTGGAGATCTCTGTGTTGATCCTTGTGGTGAATCAAATATAAAGCTGGAGTGCCAGTGTTTTTTCTCCCCTCTCTAAAATTAACAGGCTATCGGAGGGCTGGAAGGATAAGGGAGGCCTGTATTTCTTTTGACATAAAGACTCCCACAACTGCATTGGCAGAAGGTAAGAAGATGCTCGAGGGGCAGAGAGGAGACGAGCTCTGGTTGGGGAGGAGAGCGATCGATTGTGTTCAGCGACAGGGCAACGGAGTCATCAGTACAGCTATTTCTGTGCATGATACCTCACTGTGCCTCGAACATAGTTTTTTCAAATTCTGCCCCTAGTTTGCTAAATGTTCGGTCAGTGGAGGATGCAGTGAGATGCATTTGCTCCGAGCCCTGGCTTCTGGTCTGTCAGACTGATCGTGAATGCTGTGGAGGGGAACTGCAGCTTCTTAGGCAAATGGCATACATCCCATTACAATTAATATTCAAGGAGCGGGGCGTGGTGGCGCACACCTGTAATCCCAGTACTTGGGAGGCTGAGACAGGAGGATCACAGGTTCACAGCTGGCCATAGCAACTTAGTGAGGCTCTCTGCAACTGAGACACTGTCTCAAAATAAAGGGATAAAACAGGGCTGGGGGTGTAGCTCAGACAGAGAATGCCCTGGGCTCTGTCCTCAGTACCACACGCAGGCAGACAGACACACACACACACACACAATTAATATTCAACTTACATCAACGTATCACTGCCTTTCTATCTCCCTTTTATTCAGCTGTAGTCAGGACAATTTTATGATTTATTTTCTTTGCTTACATTTTCAGGATGCGATTTATAGAGGTATACTATAAATAGATTTTGCCTTATCAAGGTACAGTTTATTTATTTATTTTTATTTATTTATTTTTTGGTGGTACTGGGGTGGAACCCAGAGGCTTTCTACCTCTGAGCTCTACCCTCAGCTCTATTTTATTCTCTATTTGACACAAGATCTTGCCAATTTTCAAAGGGCCTCACTAAATTGCCAAGGATGGCCATGAACCTGTGATCTTCCTGTCTCAGCTTCCCAAATACTGAGATTACAGGCATATGCCACCATACTCAGCTTTTATTTTTTTAAATATTTATTATTTATTTATTCATTTATTTATTTATTTTTGCGGTACTGGGGATGATAGAACCCAGGGGCATTCTACCTCTGAGTGACACCATCAGCCCTATTTTTTATTCTGTATTTTGAAACAGGACCTCACTGAGTTACAAAGGGCCTCAGGAAGTAGCTGAGGCTGGCTGTGAACCTGAGATTGTGATCCTCCTGTCTCAGCCTCCCAAATGCCGGGATTACAAGCGTGCACCACTCCACCCAGCTCAGCTTTTATTTTTTATGTTGAAACGGGGCTTCACTAAGTTGCTGAGGCTGGCTCACACCTGTGATCTTCCTGTCTGGACCTCCCAAGTACTGGGATTACCAGGTTGCACCACAACACCCAGCTTTGTTTCTTTTTATATAATGAAAAGAATCTACTATACAGAGGCTTCAGCCAGATCAACCTTCTAAAGCACAGCTTTGATGCGGTCTCTCCTTTGTTCCAAAGCCAGCTATGGCTTCCTTGTACCTGCTGAGCCAAGCCCAGTCTACTTACTGCTGCCTGGTATCCTTGAGAGTCAATCCCAAAGCATGTGATTGCTTCCAGGCTCACCCAGCTCCTTCACTACGGCCTCCTGGTAATTTCCCAAGGGCTGGGCCCTGGCTGCAAGGTGTGCCACTGCTGCATCTCCCCAGAGGCAGTGCCGCTCGCTTTTGACCCTCAAATCCCACACACCTGTCCCTCAGTACCATGAGGAACTGAGAAGCCCAGGCTGCAGATACCCACATCTTCAGCTGCATAAGTTCCACATACCCAATGGCATACTATGTGCATTTAACTTAAAAACATCCCTTTGTATACTTTAAATAATCTCCAGATTACTTAAAATGCTCAAGAAAGTGCAAACGTCATGTAAATAGTTGTTATACCATGTTGTTTAGGGCATAACAGCAACGAATGTTTGCACAACACAGATACAATTTTGTGTGTGTGTGTGGTACTGGGAGTGGAACCCAGGGGCATTCTACCTCCGGGCTATACTTACTCTCAGACCTATTTTGTGTTTTATTTGGAAACAGGGTCTCAATAAGTTGCTGAGAGCCTCACTAAGTAGCTGAGGCTGGCTTCGAACCTTCATGATCCTCCTGTCTCAGCCTCCCAAGTACTGGGATTACAAGTGTGGGCCACCATGCCGGGTACACACAGATACAAAATTAAAAAAAATATGTTTGATCTATGTTTGGTTGAATCCATGGAAGCAGAGTACATGGATGAAAGGCTGACTGTATGACATCCTTTCTTGTTTTTTTTTTTTTTTTTTTTTTTTTTTTGCGGGTCTGGGGATGGAACCCAGGGGCATTTGACCTCCAAGCTACACCCCCTGCCCTATTTTTTATTCTTTATTTTGAAACCGGGTCTCACTGAGTTGCAGAGGGCCTCACTAAGTAGCTGAGGCTGTCTGCGAACTGCGATCCTCCAGGTCTCAGCCTCCCAAATGCTGGGATTACAAGCATGCGCCACCACGCCCGGCCTATGACATCCTTTCTTTAGCCTTCCTTTCTCACTCCAGGGCAAACTTAATCTGCCAGCTAGCACATCTTGGCAGCCAGAAGCAGAGAGGAAAGGTATATAATCCCCATGGTTTCATTCCCAGGGACCTCTTTTTAGCGACCAAACCCCACTTTCAACATTGCAGTCTTGTTACCTTGAGGGTTAGGGGAACATTCTAAATCCAACCCTCTACAATCTTTTTGTTTGTTTGTTTGTTTGTTTTGGTAATGGGAATTGAACCCTGGCACATTCTACCTCAGAGCTATACCACTAGCCTTTTAAAAAGTTTTTAAGCCGGGCGTGGTGGCGCACGCTTGTAATCCCCAGGCTTGGGAGGCTGAGACAGGAGGATCGCACGGGTTCGAAGCCAGCCTCAGCTACTTAGTGAGGCTCTCAGCAACCTAGTGAGACCCTGTTTCCAAATAAAATATAAAAAAGGTCTGGGAGTATAGCCCGGAGGTAGAAAGCCTCTGGGTTCCACCCCCAGTACCAAAAAATAAAAAAATAAATAAAAAGTTTTTAAAAATTTAAAACAGGATCTCCCAAGGTTGCAGAGAGTCTTACTGAGTTGCTGAGTCTAGTCCAGAACCTGTGATCCTCCTGTCCTTGCCTCCCAAATCCTGGGATTACAGGTGTAGGCAGGGCCTCACATATGGCTGGGATTATGCCTTTTAAAAAGCACATTTTGGGTGCACACCTATATTCAATTCTTGGGAGGCTGAGACAGCAAGATTGCAGGTTTAAAGTCAGCACTAAGTACCTAACGAGACCTTGTTTCAAAATATTTTTGTTTTTTCCGTACTAGAGATGAAACCCAGGGGCATTCTACCTTTGAGCTACACCCCCAGCCCTATTTTTTTGTTGGGATTACAAGCCTACACTGCCACACCCGGCTAAATTTTTTTTTTTTTTTTAAAGGGGTTGGAGGGTTGGGCTTGGTGGCGCATGCTTATAATCCCCACACTTGGGAGGCTGAGACAGGAGGATCGCGCGGGTATGAAGCCAGCCTCAGTTACTTAGTGAGGCTCTCAGCAACTTAGTGAGACCCTGTTTCCAAATAAAAATATAAAATAGGTCTGGGAGGCCAGGCGTGGTGGCGCATGCTTGTAATCCCCGCGCTTGGGAGGTGGAGACAGGAGGATGGCACAGGTTCAAAGCCAGCCGCGCTGGCTTAAGAGACCCTGTTTCCAAATTAAAAAAAAAAAAAGTATAAAATAGGTCTGGGAGTGTAGCCCGGTTGCAGAAGGGCTTCCAGGAACCCCAGTACCACCAGAAAAAAAGGGGGGAGGGGGGCTGGAAGTATTGCTCAATGGTGGGGAGCTCCTGGGTTCATTCCTCGGTGCTACACAAACACACACACAATTTGAAATGAACACTTATGACAAAAAGTGTCAAAGAACTGATAATGGATTTCTTGAGTGCCTAAAGCAATTTATTAAGGGCATGGTATTGTTTGAAATGCTCTGCAACATATAATGTTGTTCACTGGTTCGAACAAAGCTACATATCATTTAGAAAGTAATGTTTATCATACATGGGTTTGCATTGGGCTTTTGAGTACTTCCGGTGTCTGTGCACATGGGAAAATGCAAGTATTTAGTATATCTAATTTGCCAGCCTGTGTTCTCTGCTGTCTTCCCACACACTCCGCGTTCCAGGGAGCCCCCTAGTGCTTACTTAGCCTTGACGTTTGTTTTGGGTCCACCAAGGCTGAGATGGAAAGAAAACAGAAACAGGAAAGCAAGAATGGGAGCAAACATGGAAACTGTATACACACAACTTCATCAAGGTGTATGAGCGTCTTCATTTTTGAGTTAGAAGTAGAGCCGGCGCATGCGCAAAGTTCACTTGTACTTTGAATGAGACATACACAGTCAGTGGTAGAATGCTAAATTCCAGAGAGGTCAAATGTCTGGTATTTTAGCTTCCTGTTGAATAACACTAAAAACACATGCCAGAGCTGGGTGTGGTGACACACACCTGTAATCCCAGTATTGATGAGGCTGGGACCTGGAGGGTTGTAGGTTCAAGGCCAGCCTCAGCAATTAAGTGAGACCCTCAACAACTTATGGAGACCCCGTTTCAAAACAAAATCTAAAAAGGACTGGGGGTGAAGCTCAGAGGTAGAATGCTCCTGGGTTCAAACCTCAGTACCACAAAATAACAGATGAACAATAAATCAACAATCAAAACACTTGCTGGGGCAATGGGCATGTTTTTTAATCACTTAGTGGTTACAGGGGTATATACATAGGTTAACACTCATTGAATGGCACACTGAGAGTTGTTTATTTTACTGTATATAAATTATACCTCAAAAAATAAAACTAAAAAGAACCAAAGGGGGGAAAAAGAAAAAGAAAAAATTGTAATGTCAGACTTGCTATATAGTTTTTTTCCCCTTTTTGTGGTACTGAGGATTAAACCCAGAGGCATTTTACCTCTGTGTTACACCTCCAGCCCTATTTTTAATTTTAATTTCATTTTAATTTAAATTAAAAGTTAAAAAATAAAAATTTAATTTAAAAATTTTAAATTTTAATTTGGCAAACTAAGTCACTTAAAAGGAACGTGTGTGTGTGTGTGTGTGTGTGTGTGTGTGTGTGTGTGTGTTATTAGGAATTGAACCCAGAGGCATTGTACCTCAAAGATATACCCCCAGCCCGATTTTTATTTCTTATTTGGAAACAGGGTCTCACTAGGTTTCTGAGAGCCTCACTAAATTGCTGAGGATGCCCTGGAACCTGCAATCATCCTATCTCAGCCTTCAAAGTTCTGGGATTACAGGCCTTTGCCACCACCTGCACCTAGCTCGGTGATCTTTTATAAGGCAAGAAAACCTATACTTTACCCATTTGTAAGCAAGATGCTGTAGTAACTGTATTCAGAATTTTGTATAACAGTGAGGGGTTTATCTAGGGGGATACGTTCCCTTAATATTTTTCTATAACCTGATTTTTTAGGGCATTTCAGGCAACGGTATTTAGGTTGTAAATGGGTCCTGAATTAAATAACCTTCCCCTAAGATGATAATTCGATCTTCTATAAGATAGATTCTCAAACGTCTGCTGCTCCCCCTGCTTCTGAAGACCATAGTGTGTGTGTGTGTGTGTGTGTGTGTGTGTGTGTGTGTGTGTGTGTTTACCGGAGACTGAACCCAGGGGTATTCTACCTCAGAGCTACACCCCCAGCCCTGTTGTATTTTTTACTTTGAAACAGGGTCTTGCTAAGTTGCTGAGAGCCTTGCTAAATTGTTGAGGCTGTCCTTGAACCTAAGATTCTCCTGTCTCAGTCTTCCAAGTACTGGGATTGCAGGCTTGCGTATGTTTGTTTTATATGTTCACTTCTCTGCGTTACAAAAACTAATTTTCTGACAGTCTACTTTAAGAAAAGTCCATCTGTCTGGCTAATATGGACACGGTATAAATCAGGAAAATGCAGTTTGAAAAAACCCTGCCAACCCAGCGTGCTGGGGCACGCGTGTCATCTCAGTACTTGGGAGGCTCACACAGGAAGATTGCAGGGTTGGAGGCAGTTTAAGCAGTTTAGCAAGAGTTGTTTCAAAATTAAAAATAAAAAGAGCTGAGGTGTATCTCGGAGGTAGCTCCCGCGGACCTCCCTAAGTATCAAAACAAAACTCCCCTGCCAAGACCTGTAAAAGACTACAACGCCCAGAAGGCAACGCTTCCGCCTCTCCGGGCCGCTCCTTCCAGCTGCCCAATGAGCAGGCGCTGCGAGCCTGCCCCTCTACTCCATTGGTCAGAACAGGGCGGGGGAGGAACTAAGGACGCCGGATGGCACTTTTCCCGCCACGCGAGGCTCGGGACGGAAAACCGAAAAAAAGACGAGCCTTCTGATAGGGCACTAGGTATCGACGTCATAGGGATCAGCCAATCATCATGTGAAACGGCCCTTGGCGTCCCCGCCTCTTCCTGGAGGAAACCTCTGTGGCGGGAAAAGTTCGGAAGTTTTCGCGCGGGGGCGGAGTCACCTTCTCCGTCCTCCACGAGCTTTAGTAGGAGGCACATCCACGGCGGCGGGCATGGCGGGCACGGTGGTGCTGGACGACGTGGAGCTCCGGGAGGCTCAGAGAGATTACCTGGACTTCTTGGACGACGAGGTGCGGGGGGCGCCGGGACGGGTGCGGAGGACCGCGGAGGGCGGCGGGCGGGGAGGAGGCTTTCTCAGCCGTCCTGTAACTTGCTCCTAACTGCGAGCGATGGCCAGCTGTGCCCGAGGAGACTGGGTCCCAGCCAGCGCAGGCAAAATGGCAAAGCCTCCTCGGGCTCCTGGGCGGCACGCCGTCCCCGTCTTCATTTGGGGGAGCACGGGGACCGCAGTGCGTCGACTTTCAGCGGGGAAGACGATTCCTAGTTTGTCCCTCACCCCACCCCCATACAAAATAAGATGCAGATTAAAAGTGTTCGCCAGGCGCCGGGGCCGAGGCTGCAGGAAGATCGCAGGTTCAAGGCCAGCTAAGACCCTCCCAGGAAATAAATGGGCTGGAGCTGTAGCCCAGAGGTAGAACCCTCAGGGTTCAATTCCCACACACAAATCCCGCACACACACACAGTGTTTAATGTGCAGAACATTACAAAATGGAGGGTTTGTATGCAATGTAATTTAATTGTATGGACTGTTAAGGCATTTTGAAAGTTTGATAAATGAAAAACAATTTAAATGTGAATTTTGAGAAGTCCATTTAGTTTACACACATTTAAGGTGTAGGGCATGTTTTGATATACATAGTGAAATACAGTCGAGCAAGTTATCTTTTTTTTTTTTTTTTTTTTTTTTTGGTGGTACTGGGGTTCCTGGAAACCCTTCTACCTCCGGACTACACTCCCAGACCTATATTATATTTTTATTTGGAAACGGTCTCTTACGCCAGCGCGGCTGGCTTAGAACCTGCGCGATCCTCCTGTCTCCACCTCCCAAGCACGGGGATTACAAGTGAGGGCCACCACGCCCGGCATCATTTCCCTTTTTTAAACTAAATTTACATTTCAGTAAAAAAATTTTTTTTACCTCCTGTCCTTTTACACTTGGTCTGAGCTCACTTCTAGTTCCCCGTTAAACTTGAGAAATGACACCATACAGGAGAGCTAGTCATGACAGTGGAAATAATAACATGGACCTTGAAGAACTCATCATCTGTATAGTGTCCCCAGTAGGTTGGAGTTGGAGACTAGTGAATGAAAGGAAGAAATTGATGAACACACACCTGGACTTTAGCTCTGGTGCTCAGGCTAACATTGTCTTACTGTGAGAATTGCTTCTGTTTCCGCACATCTCAGTTCTGACTTTGTGATTGGAGTGATATGTGGTGAATGTTTTGCAGGAAGATCAAGGAATTTATCAGAGCAAAGTCCGGGAGCTGATCAGCGACAACCAATACCGGCTAATTGTTAACGTGAATGACCTGCGCAGGAAAAATGAGAAGAGAGCCAACCGGTGAGTGGTCAGGGGAGGCGTTGTAGGTTTGAGTTTCTCTCCCTCTTGCTCAGTTTGTAACAGGCCTAGGTGACTTGGGAGAGATCCAGAAGCCTTCCTGGCCTTGCTTGGACATACATACATATATACGTGTATGTGTGTGTGTGTGTGTGTGTATGTATGTATATTTTGTTTATTTTTCTTTCCAAAAGGAGGTGGTGGACATTTTCCTTTCAAGTGCCCTACCTCCCAGTGTTTAGTTGAAGAACTTTAAAATCTTTGATGAATTGAAGTAAAGTTGGTACTCGGTTCTGATGGGTTTTGCCGGTATATAGAATGGCAGGAGAGAGCAGGAGCTGGATTTTCTCTTCTTTGCCGTCCTGATCTAAAGACTGTTTACTTCTGTGTCGCGGGTCGGTTTGTGGAGTTTTTCCTCTGCCCAGTGATCCTTTCTCCTGCCCATTTGCAGCCTCCTGAGCAATGCCTTTGAGGAGCTGGTTGCATTCCAGCGGGCTTTAAAGGATTTCGTGGCTTCCATTGATGCCACCTACGCCAAGCAGTATGAGGAATTCTACATAGGCTTGGAGGGCAGCTTTGGCTCTAAGCACGTCTCTCCCCGGACTCTGACTTCCTGCTTTCTCAGCTGTGTCGTGTGTGTGGAGGGCATTGTCACTAAATGTAAGTGGCTTATAGGGCACTGGGAAATGGCGATGGGGTAGACAGAGGGGGGCTGGGGATGCAGGAGAGATCTGGACGGCTTATGGTTTCAGAGTGGTGGAACATGGGAATTATGTCATAAAAGATGGAGGAGCTCAGAATGTGCACGGTGGTTGTTAGCGCGCATGTGCGCCGACAGAGGGATGGAGTCTGCTGAGAGCTGGAGGAGTCTTAGTTCCTGACAATCTCATTCCACCCATGAGCTCTACCTTGGTGCTTAGAATTTTACTTGGATATGGTGATGTCTGTTTAATTTAAAAATCTCAGGGTTGAGGCCATCCTCAGCAACTTCCTGAGATGCTCAGGAACCTAGCAAGAACCTGTTTTAAAACCAAGAAAATAAAGTAGAGCTGGGGGGTGTAGCTTGGACGTAGCATGCGTCTGAGTTCATTCACTGGTACCACCAAAAACCAAAACACCAAAGATGAACAGATGAGAGGTAACCTAAGACTGCAGCAGCTTCACCTAGTGAGGCAGACACAGTGTCTGGAGTCTTCGTAGGCTCGCGTGGTTTAGAGCCCGCCGCTCACTAACGTCTACCTGGCTGACTTCGTGTGCGCACTCCCCTTTCCTAGGTTCTCTAGTTCGTCCCAAAGTTGTCCGCAGCGTCCACTACTGCCCAGCCACCAAGAAGACCATAGAGCGACGCTATTCTGATCTTACCACCCTGGTGGCCTTTCCGTCCAGCTCCGTCTACCCCACCAAGGTGAGAGGAAAGCCATCTCGTTGGCCTCCTTGGCGGTTGGAGTCAAGAGATGTGTTTTAATGCAAGTACTTGTGTAATACTGAAAGCTTTCTAGTAGAGATAGGGTAGTAAGGATTAATCCAAAGGAAAGATTGATTACAAATGTGAAAAGTCTACAATTCTTAATTTTTTAAAAAATTATCATAGAATATTTGAAATACCATGGAACTATTGAAAGAAGGAAAAAATCATGTGTATAGATGTTTTAGCAAAGTTTCTAGATGGTTTTCTAATATAGTGTGTGTGTGTGTGTGTGTGTGTGTGTGTGTGTGTGTGTGTTTCTGGGGATGGAACTCAGGGGTCTTTTACTTCTGGGCTATGCCCAAGCCCTATTTTATTATCTTTTTTATTTGGAAATAGGGTCTTGCTGAGGTGCAGAAGCTGGCTTTGAATCTGTGATCTCTCAGCCTTCCAAGCACTGTGATTACAGGCATGTACCTCTCTCCTTGGCTTCTGATACCTTCTAGTTTTTATTTTTATTTATTTATTTATTTTTGTTATGGCGGTTGAACTCAGCGACATTCTATCTCTGAGCTATACCTCCAGCCCTGTTTTATTTTTATTTTGAAACAATGTCTCACTAGATTAATGAGAGTTTCACTACTTGCTGAGGTTTTCTATTATTTATTTGTAGTACTAGGGACGGAACCCAGAGGCATTCTTATTTGAGCTACACCCCTGGTTCTATTTTATTTTTTTATTTTAAAACAGGGTCTGGCTAGATTGATAAGAGTCTTACTACTTGCTGAGGCTGTCCTCAAACCTGTAATCCTGTCTCAGCCTTCCAGGTACTGGGATTACAGGCATGCACCACTACACTCAGCTCTTAATATACTTTTTAAAAGCAATATGGGAAATATGGATACATGTTACTGTGTAATCTTTGCAAATATTTCAGTGGATTTGGGAGAAGGCTGATGTAGAAAAGGGCTTTTTAGGATTCATACTGACTTGAATTAAGTACAGTGTAAGGCTTTCATATTTAATGAGACAAAAGATCATTACAATTGATTACCTTGATTTCTGAATTTATTCTGTCAGTCTGCTTTCTTCCTTCAAATATTTATTGAGAGATACTGTATCCAGAGTACTATTAGGACCTATAGAGGACACAGATAAAAATAAGAGCCATTTCTTTTCTTAGTATAATTAACGGGTAGGGAAATCAAAGATGCAAGGAATCAAAACAAGAATATCTTATAACTAAAACATACTTCAGAATCTCTTATCTGTGCATGCCTGTAATTCTAGTACTTGGGAGGCTGAGACAGGAAGATCACAGGTTCGCAGACAGCCTCAGCAAGCAGTGAGAGTCTCATCAACTTAGTGAGACCCTGTTTAAAAATAAAAATTAAAAGCTGAGCGTGTTGGCACATGCTTGTAATCCCAGTACTTGGGAGGCTGAGACCAGAGGATCATTGGTTTGTAGCCAGCCTCAGCTCTTTAGTGAGGCCCTCTGCAGTTTAGAGAGACCCTGTTTCAAAATAAAGAATAAAAAATAGCCGGGCGCACATTTGTAATCCCAGCATTTGGGAGGCTGAGACAGGAGGATTGCGGTTGCAAACAGCTTCAGCTACTTAGTGAGGCCCTTTGCAACTCAGTGAGACCCTGTTTCAAAATAAAGAATTAAAAGTAGAGCTGAGGGTGTGGCTCGAAGGTAGAATGCCCTTGGGTTTCATCCCTAGTACTGCAAAAAAAAAAAAGAAAAAGAAAAAATAATCTTTCAATCTACCTCCAGATTAAATGCTGAGATTGAGAAGGGTGTTGACTGAATGGCTTTGGGTGAAGGTTTCTATTGGATAATACCTAGGAGCAGAAAAACTGAGCCATAGTATAAGCTTATATTCATCTTTATTAGGGGAATTGCAAACCCTAATTTATAGCCGAGTGTGATGGCGCAAGTTTGTAATCCCAGTATTTGGGAAGCTGAGACAAGAGGATCGCGGTTCACAGACAGCCTCAGCTACTTAGTGAGGCCTTTTACAACTCAAGTGAGACCCTGTTTCAAAATAAAGAAAAAATAGGGCTGGGGGTGTAGCTCGGAGGTTGAATGCCCGTGGTTTCATCCTCGGTACCGCAAAAATAAATAAATAAATAAAAAAACACCCTAATTTAGATGTTGATAAAGCCATAGTTCTATCAGACTACAGGCTACCCCTTCCATTAGGTAGTTAAAGCTCAGATAGAGGGTGGGAAAAGCTGGTTTTCTTGTTCCCAGCCACTACAATTCCATGAAGTCATCTCTATCTCTGGATTATGTTTCCCATGCCAGGTGTGTTTAGCATTTTAAAGATAAGACTAAAATAACGATTTCGCTGTGTGCCCTTTTCTAGGATGAGGAGAACAACCCCCTTGAGACAGAATATGGCCTCTCTGTGTATAAGGACCACCAGACTGTCACCATCCAGGAGATGCCAGAGAAGGCCCCCGCCGGCCAGCTGCCCCGCTCCGTGGACGTCATTCTGGACGACGACTTGGTGGATAAAGTGAAGCCTGGCGACCGGGTCCAGGTGGTGGGGACCTACCGCTGTCTTCCTGGGAAGAAGGGAGGCTACACCTCAGGGACCTTCAGGTAAAGGGTCTGCTGGGAGGAACCTGCGTGCCCTTGGCAGCCTCTGTTCTGCTAGGGCATCTCTCCAGTTTGCAGAGTCCAGAGCTCCCCTCTAACTGACAGGTGGAGCATGTTACTGACCTGCTAAATGGGCGTGTCCCATACCTCTGTCCTGTCAAAGTTGGTGATAATTAGCAATTTATGCCAAAAAGTAGGGGTGGTTGGTGACATGATTACAGCCTTGTGGCCTCCCTGGAAATCTCTCACTTATTCCCACTTTCATCCCATATACACATCTGCCTTAACCTTTTAAGCAGCAGCACATCTGTGGGACATCAATTTTTTTCTAAGCTGTCGGAGATAAATTACAATGGGGTTATCATCAACCTGTTTGGATCAAAGACAGACCAGATCAGTTGTTGAGAACAGATTATTTCCCCCTGATTTGCTGGTTTAGTTTAATAATCTAAAAAGGCTCGCTGCTTATGGCACAACCGGCTCCTGATGTTGGGTACCGAGCACAGCCAGCTTCCTCCTCTCTCTGCCCAGGACCGTCCTGATCGCCTGCAACGTGAAGCACATGAGCAAGGACGTGCAGCCCTCATTCTCTGCTGAGGACATAGCCAGGATCAAGAAGTTCAGTAAAACCCGCTCCAAGGTGCGGCGTCCTTCCGGGCTCAGGGTGGCTGGGGTGGGCCTGAAGAGCCCCGGGTGGCTCTGGCTGTCTTCGTGCTGGGTCAGGAGCAGGTGGCGGCCTTCCTTTGTCTCAAGTGTTTGCTGCTAGCTTCTAGTTGTGTTCCAGTCAGCAAATGCAAGGCTGTTTTTCTATTTGGCCTGTAATACTCTGAGTCGTGCTACCTGCAGGGCTGCTAAGTGAATCAGAGACAAACATGAGGGTAGGAGTCAGGATTTCGGTGTACTATGGAGTCTTGGTTATTAATGAAGGTGTGAATGGTACATTATTGCTTAAATTTAAAATGTTATGTTTCTGTGTTAGTTTCCAACTTGTTTTTTCTATTTTTTTCTCGTCTGTCTGTCTGTCTGTCTGTCTCTCTCTCTCTCTCTCTCTCTGTAGTACTGAGGATTAAATCCAGGCCCTTGCACATGCTGGGCAAGTGCTCTACCACTGGCTTACACCCTCAGCCCTTTTTTATTTCATTTTGAGACAGTTTCCTTAAGTTGCCCAGTTTGGCCTTTCACTCTGGATCTTCCTGCCTCAGCCTCTCAATTGGCTGGAATTAGAAGCCTGTGCTACTACACCTGACAGTTTTTCTTTTCTTTAGAGTTGAGCAAAACATAGTGTGATGAGGGTTACTGCTGAAGCACCATACACATTCTTATTAAACTTAAAATGTTTTGAAATAATGGACACCACTTTTATTTACTGTGGATTGGACCCAGGGACATTGTACCTCTGAGCTATACCTCCAGCCCTTTCTTATTTTGAAACAGTAATCTTACTAGGTTGCTGAGGCTGGCCTCAAACTTCTGACCCTCCTGTCTTAGCCTCCCAAGGATTGGGATTACAGGCATGCACCACCACACCCATAACGTTTTCTTGAAGATTAATCATCTAAACCAATTTTGGAATCTCGGTTGCCTCTGAACCTGCTCTGATCCTGTGGCTTGTGTTAAGAGTGTTTGTCTTAAGTGTGAATAGTTCTCTCGCATTTCTGTAAGACAGATCTGAAAAGTGGAGCCCATCACTTTTGCTGGGCTTTTCACGCTGTTGGCTCTTCCTCCGCAGGACATCTTTGACCAGCTGGCCAGGTCACTGGCCCCCAGTATCCACGGGCATGACTATGTCAAGAAGGCGATCCTTTGCTTGCTCTTGGGAGGGGTGGAACGAGACCTCGAAAACGGCAGCCACATCCGTGGGGACATCAACGTTCTTCTAATAGGTATGTGTTGGGTTTGCTGTAGATTCCTGCTCTTACCTTGAGGACTGAGGTTGTGAGGACTTGTAATATGGAAGGTTGTGTACTCTACGCCTGGGAATATTCCAGTCCCATCAGAAAATACCATTCCTGGAATTCCTGATGTACAATATCTATTATTTCTCCCATGAATGGTAAGTGGAAAAGGGAAGGAAATGGTCTTTGACAGCTAGTTGCTGAATGTCTCTGTTGAGCCGTGTGCTGTGTTGGGAAAGCAGAACTTGCTGGCAGGTGGAGGGTGTTTCTGGAGAGTCATCACTGCCGCTGTCCCACAGGAGACCCATCCGTTGCCAAGTCCCAGCTTCTGCGGTATGTGCTTTGCACGGCGCCTCGGGCCATCCCCACCACGGGCCGGGGCTCCTCTGGAGTGGGTCTGACGGCTGCTGTCACCACAGACCAGGAAACAGGTAAGGGTTGGTTAAAGGTTCTTGGCAGAGGCCCTGCATAAGCGTAGATCTTTGAGCATGCCCTCGGTCTGGCGTGTGTTTGGAAGATACAGTTGAAAGGTTAGTTGGGTCCAGGTTCTAGAGGACTGAGTAGCCTATAATATTGAGTGGTTATTTAAGTCTTTGGGTGACCTTCTATTGACAAGAGTGTTTTGTACAAGGTGATTTGAAGGAATTTCAAGGAAGAAAGCATAGTAAGTTGGAAGGCACATAAGAATGAAGATTGGTCTATTTGATGAGCCTAGGAGAAATTTGAAGACCAACGGAAGAGCAAAAGACTAAATGCTCCTTGGGTATGAAGAGAGAGAATCTAAAAGGAGGTTAGGAGAGGTTAGCTGTTGAGAGGTCAAAGCAAGGAAAGGTGTTCAGTTTGGAGCTCAGAAGGGGAACCCACTAAGGTATCTGTAAGCCTCGGCTGACATTTCTCTACTATGTCCGCATATGCTACAGTGACAGGTACCTAGAAGGAGATTGAAAGCCCTTATAACCTAGACCCTGCACTTGGTTTTACCTTCTTTCTTCCCAGGGGAGCGCCGTCTTGAAGCGGGGGCCATGGTCCTGGCTGACCGGGGTGTCGTTTGCATCGATGAGTTTGACAAGATGTCTGACATGGACCGCACAGCCATCCATGAAGTGATGGAGCAGGGCCGAGTGACCATCGCCAAGGCTGGCATCCACGCTCGGCTGAATGCCCGCTGCAGTGTTTTGGCGGCTGCCAACCCTGTCTATGGCAGGGTGAGTGGCATCAGGCCCTAAGCCATCATCCTTGTCTTCTTTTGGTTTTGCTGAATAACTCAGCTGAGAAGTTTATTCTAGGGAATAACAGGCCAAAGACTAACGTATACTCATCTTGTTAGATGGTTTAGAGCGGTGTTTCCATACCCATTCCTACACAGCAAAACACTCTAGAAAGTTATTTATTGAAATTACAGAAAAGTTAACAAAACCATTTGTAGGCTCAGCCCAGGTAACTTGCATCGTCATTAAAATAAAAGTATTACATGCAGTGGTGGCAGGAGTTTTAAACAGAACAGATATAATATGAAAATTAGTAGCCTTCTTTTGTCTCATTCTAAGAGATAACCACTCATAGCTTTGAAGTATTTCAGGAATCAAAACTTGTAAGCATGTACCAGAAAATGCACAATCTCTTTGTTGAGAATAATCTCTTCATCTTTGTTTTTAGCATGACTATGACATGTCTAGATAAAATTTTAAAGACTTTTCTTGGGGTTTGCTGACTTTTATTTTTTAAAGACTTTTCCAGTATTCCACTATATGAACTTAGAGTTAACTAGTCTCCATTTGATAGACATTTTGTGGTTTCCCTTTCCCCTTGCTGTTAAAAATGAAGCTGCAACAAATTATGTCCATGTCTTTTGTTATACTTTTGGAATTTCTAGTATAAATACCTAGCAATGGAATTACTGGGTTGAGTGATCCTGCTTTTCTTTTGGTGGAGATTGCCAAGTTGCCCTATTTAAAGATTGTACCATCATGGTACTTGCACTAGTACTTACAGATGCTATATATTTTTCAACTTCTTCCATCTCTTACCATTTCATAGATGAGAAAATGGAGGCACCAGTTGTGTAACTTGCTCAAGAACCACAAATTAGAAAATGGCAGAGGCAGGATTTGAACCCAGAGCTCACTTGTGCTTTAGTAGTCTGTAAGCCCACAGTGTATGAAACGCCCGTTTGGTGGTTCTTTAAACCTACAGATGTATGAACCCTGATCCAGAGTTTCAAGTCCACATCTCTGGGTCGGCGCTCTTGGTCGCTCTGGTTTAGAGAGGCTCTGCAGGTTGGTTCTAATGTGCGACCTGGGCTGAGAACCACAGTTATTAAGTCAATGGTGATGCGCATTTAATCTTTCTGAAGAATGATTGGGAAATGTAAGGAAATGGCAGGATCTGAGAGTCCACATTAGTATTAACATCACCCACAATTTGTTGGGGTGCTTTCTTGTGTTTGTGAGTTCATCGGCATCAGCCCGGCAGGCCTAGGATTGAAAGATTGTCAGTTTGTTTGCCTAACATTCATGAGACCCTGGGTGTTGTTTCCAGTAAACTCTCCCCAAAAGAAAAGGTAATTAGCATTCTCAACTCCCTAGAATCCTAAGACAGTGAGATGTGGAGATCATTATCTTCTCAGTAAGAGACTGTGTGGTTACGAGGGTCTCAGGCCTAACCACCTGGCCCTGCCTTTGTTGGGTAGTTGGAGGAATCATTGCTCCGAGTTGGTCCTGCCTTGGGAAGGAAACCAGCAGAACCGAGCATTGGGAGGACAGGCGGGTGATGCCCGCTCAGCCTCTTGGAGGCTGCGTGGCAGGAGCTGGGCTTCTGAGCTAGCTCAGCCAGGCCAGGGTTCAAGGGTTCAAGTGAAAGATGGTTTTTTTGTGCTTACATTGCTTCAGCATACCTTGTTTCCATTGGTTCTTGTCTTTTTGGCCCTGCCTTCCAGTTCCACTCTCAGAATCCACCTTCCTCATTAATGCCACCTCCATTTCCTCTTCCCTTGTGCTCCCCAGTACGATCAATACAAGACCCCAATGGAAAACATCGGGCTGCAGGACTCGCTGCTGTCGCGGTTTGACTTGCTCTTCATCATGCTGGATCAGATGGACCCCGAGCAGGATCGGGAGATCTCGGACCACGTGCTCAGGATGCATCGTTACAGGGCGCCGGGGGAGCAGGACGGTGACGGTGAGAGGGGTGGTGGGCGTGTCACCGTGCGGCTGGTCTTTGCACATGCTTCCCCTGTCCCCCCAGCTTCCCTTCCCGCTCACTGGAGGTTATCGCAGGGAGTGTCCCTGTCCATGTCAGGGTCTACCGTATTGGTCAGTTCTGTGTTTCCCTCTGGGTCCTTGCTTTGTGAGTCTTTTCCCCACACCTACCTCCCTCTGCTGCTGAAGAAGCAGTTCCCCCGAGTTAAACTCTTCCTCTCCTGTCTTCAACATGGTTCACCAGCTATGCCCTTGGGTAGTTCCGTGGATATCCTGGCCACAGATGATCCCAACTTTACCCAGGACGACCAGCAGGACACCCAGATATATGAGAAGCACGACAACCTTCTGCATGGGACCAAGAAGAAAAAGTGAGCCCCCCCCCCCCCAGGGAGTCTGAGATGTGTGTCGTACTAGAACACACGTATGTCTGTGCTCAGTTGGAGGAGGCTGTGCTCAGGTGAGGTCGTGCTTGGGGTCCATTCGGGGGGCCTGTTTTCTTGCCTGGGTGCCTGTATATACCCTTCTCTTGGCTGATGTGGGTGATTCATCCAAAGTTTTGACAACATGCCCGGCTGATGGCGGGTGTGTGGCATCTTAACGTATCATGTAGTTGTTCCTTCGTGGTGAGTTTACGGTGAAGGATCAGTAGATAGCAATTGCAAGTGGATTTGGGTAGGGAGACTAATGATCGTGTGCCCATAGCATGAGATGTGAGATCTTTTGTGTCTATTTTGTGTCATGGTAATATAAAAAGTAGAGTTTTCAAAATAATTTGTTTGATTATATATAGAATTTTGAAGTCAGTGTGGTGGCGCACGCTTGTAATCCCAGTACTTGGGAGGCTGAGACAGGAGGATCGCAGTTCGCAGCCAGCCTCAGTTACTTAGTGACCCTGTTTCAAAGTAAAGAATAAAAAATAGGACTGGGGTATAGCTCAGACATTCATTTTCTAATTGCGCAAAAAAAAAAAAAAAAAGAAAGAAAGAATTTGGAGTTGGAAAACTAAATTTGAGTGCATTTATTATTTCTCTCAATCATGGTTTTCTTTCTTGTAAAACATGGCAGATTATACCTAAACTTCCCACCTGAACTATCTAATTTACAAGTCACACCTATAATTGCATAAAAGTATGTGAAAGAGCTTGTGTATTTCCCATGTAAATGGTAGTTATGGTAACGGGTCCTAGGCCTCATCTTCATTCTGGCTTTTGACCTTGACTTCTGTAAGGAGAAGCAAAACCACATGCCAGGCAGGTAGAAAGGTGTGGCGGTGAAGTGCAACTCACTGTGCCTGGGCCCAGGGAGAAGATGGTGAGTGCAGCGTTCATGAAGAAGTACATCCACGTGGCCAAGATCATCAAGCCTGTCCTGACGCAGGAGTCGGCTGCCTACATCGCAGAAGAGTACTCGCGCCTGCGCAGCCAGGACAGCATGAGCTCGGACACCGCCAGGGTGAGCGCCCGGGGAGCGTGGCCCTGGACGTACCACTAGGGCAGGAATTCGTAATATCTGGGAGCTTTGGAGCCATCGTAATGTAGCAGTTACTTTCTGGTCTGAAGAGGTTCCTGTTAGTACAATTTTAACCATTTCCTTTTATAAAGAAAAGTGAAATAAAAGACCCCAGAGATGACATGCGTCTCCTTCGGAAGCTCTGAGTGACTTCAGGGAATTGGCTAATCTCCGCTCTTCCATGCAGTGTGAGAATAACAAGAGCCATCTTCAGAGAGCTGAGATTTGAGAGGGTAGGCAAAGGTAGATTAAATATAATCCTTAGACATGTATAACCCCAGGGCATACTTGTAAGAGAAGGAATGAATGGATGTGAGTATAGACAAAGATACTGATTTTTCTTAGAGTCCGCTGGAGGGATTTGAGTGTCAGGGAAAGATTCCCAGAGAATGTGATGTTTGGGCTGGACTTTGACAAATGGCTAAGAGTTGAGCAACCATGATTGTTATTCAAAGCAATTTCTGGTAAGATAGCAAAGCTGCTCTTGGGTTTTTCTAAATCTTCTGTGAGCAGTGCAATTCATAGAAGATTTCACAGCAGAAAGACCCAAGTTCAAAGCCCTCATGTGACATTGACTTTCAGATTTCTTTATTTATTTCGTTTTTGTGGTAGTGGGGATTGAACCCAGGGGCATTCTACCTCTGAGCTGCGCTCTTAGCCCTATTTTTTATTCTTCATTTTGTAACGGTCTTACTAAGTTGCAGAGGGCTTCATGGGTAGCTCAGGCTGGTGATGAATCTTCAATCCTCCTTTGTCAGCCTCCCAAGTACTGGGATTACAAGTGTGCGCCACTGCGCCCTGCTGCCTTTGGGATTTAGGTGTGTTCTCAGATCAAATACTCCAGCCCCACACCCACCCTGCCACCCCATGTTCCCGTAGGACTTGAGGTCCTCAGTGTGGGCTGCACTGAAATCTTAGCTCTTACTGAGTGTTAACCTGCCTCCTCATGACTTCTACCCATGGGTCTTAACTTTGTTTTTAGAGATTGTATATCACTTGTCTTCTTTGTATTAAGCAGCTCCTTTCTTTGCAACGGTTCCTCCCTGCAAGTGAGCTGCCCCACTGTGCAGAGCCCTCTCCCCGACCCAAGAACTGAGCACAGTGTGCTATTGTAGTTGTGTTCTCAGGGGGCTGGTGGGTCCCCTTGATCTGGGTTCTCTGCAGGCTAGGGTTTCACCAGTGTTTTAGGTGGTTCAGATTTTTTTTTTGGCTGTACTGGGGATGGAACCCAGGGGCATTCTACCTCTGAGATACACCCCAGCCCTGTTTTTTTTTTCTTTCTTTATTTTTGAAACGGTCTCACTAAGTTGCAGAGGGCCTCACTAAGTAGAGGAGGCTGTCTGTGAACCGCGGTCCTCTGGTCTCAGCCTCCTGAATGCTGGGATTACAGGCGTGTATCACCATGCCTGGCTATCTAGCTCATTTGTTTTTTAATATCGGGGTTGGTATGAATGGAAATTTGGAAAACTTGATAATAGAAGTTGAGTGGGAGGTCAGCGAAGGGTCTGTGGATGAGAGGCAGGGAGGTGTGCTAGAGCACCCCACCTGGGTTTGATCCCAGCTTTGTAGCTAGCTTTTGGGCCCGTTCCCTTGTCCACAAAATGAGAATGTTAATCATTTCAGGGTACATCAGAGTCACCTGAAACTTAAAACTATCCTAAACACCTAGATTAAAAGTCACTAGTGCTGGGCTTGGTGGTATACACCTGTAATCTGGTACTTGGGAGCCTGAGACAGGAGGCTCACAGGCTTGAGGTGAGCCTCAGCAATCTAGGGAGATTCTGTTTCAGACTGAAAATAAAAGAGGGCTGGGGGTGTACCCCGACTCTTTTAGTATCCTGAGGTTCAACCTCCAGTACCACACATGCAGACGCACACATACACCCTCCACCAAAACAAAAGAGCCTCATTAGGTTCAGGATCCCATTCAGACAGCATTTTTAAAGGATAAAAGCACCCCTGTCTGGTGTATACCTCTCTCCTGAGAACCACTTGTTATATGTGTCAAGAGTTTTCTCCTCTGCACTTGAGTTTACACAGCTTTTAAGAATTTTCCATTAGATTACCATGTTTGTGCCTTAGCGTGACCTTGGAAAAATTACTTGAAACTTTTTTTTTGGTGCTGGGGATTGAACCCAGGGGCATTCTACCTCTGAGCTACAACCTCAGCCCTATTTTATTTTTTGTTTTGAAACTGCGTTGCAGAGCGTCTAATTTGCAGAGGCTGGCCGCAAACCTGAGCTCCTCCTGTCTCAGCCTTCCAAATACTGCTAGCTAGTACAGGCATGTGCCACTGTGCCTGGCTATTTGAGAATCTTTGATTCCCTTTTCCCTCATTAGAAAAATTTCCCTAAATTGTTAAGAGAGTTGAGCGCTAAGGATGGATGTTAAAGTAAATTTCCTGGTGCATTGTAGACCTGCAGTAAATTATTTTTCTCCTTCAGTTTTGTGCTCTTTATAACCTTTTACCTTTCCAGCTGTAAGATGCCTAATTTACTTCTTGGCTCCCCTGCCCCTCTCTTCCTGATCTCTCATAGATATATTCCCTGACCGTTTTTCTTATCTTTCTGAATTTCAAGTGAGAATAGAGTCCACTGGAGCTTTCATGGCATTGTTTTCATTCCCATTTCTCTGCAGTGGGAGTGGTGGGCATGCCTGGAGTGTTCTGAAACTTATCCAGAAGTCTCCCTTGTTTTCGTCCACAGACATCTCCAGTTACAGCGCGGACACTGGAAACTCTGATCCGACTGGCCACGGCCCACGCCAAGGCCCGCATGAGCAAGACCGTGGACCTGCAGGATGCGGAGGAAGCCGTGGAGCTGGTCCAGTTTGCCTACTTCAAGAAGGTGAGGATGCGGGTGCCTGGCCTGCGAGGCTGCTCTGAACATTCGTCTATGCGCTGGCCTCTGGCCCCTGGTGGCTGACACCTGCATGTGTGGTACCAGAGAAAGCAGTATTTGTCTGCCGGTGTTCAGTTTGCCTCCTTCCTTCCTCTGGAAGATGCGCTGGCTCTCAGCCCTGGCTGCACCTGAGAATCAGGTGGGAGGCTCTAAATACTGATGCCAGGGCTGCTAGCGAGTCTCCTTTAACTGTAGCACATGTGTATCACTGATTCTGTACTCCTGCTTCCTTTGCATCTTAAAAAAAGTAGGTAGCCGGGCGTGGTGGCGCACGCTTGTAATCCCAGCATTCGGGTGGCTGAGACTGGAGGATCGCGGTTCGTGGACAGCCTCAGCTACTTAGGCCCTCTGCAACTCACTGAGACCCGGTTTCAAAATAAAGAATAAAAAATAGGGCAGGGGGTGTAGCTTGGAGGTTGAATGCCCCTGGGTTCCATCCCCAGACCTGCAAAAAAAAAAAAAAAAGAGGTAGAAGTAGGTATTACTTTCACGCCGGGTGCCTGTAATCCCAGCACTTGGAGGCTGAGGCAGGAGGAGCACGGGTTCACAGCCAGCCTTAGCCACTTAGGCCCTCCGCAACTTATTGAGACGCTGTTTCACAATAAAGATAAAAACTAGGGCTGGGGGTGTAGCTCAGAAGTAGAATGCCTCTGGGTTTAATCTCCAATACCACAAAAGAAAAGTTATTTCCCACGGGTTTACTGCGATGATCAACTTACCTTGCTAATCACCCTCTGCTTTGCACCTTTCCCTTGGCAGTCAAGTCTTCCATTAGCAGCCCCAAAGTCAAACCCAGAAGTCAGACTCGGGCTAGCCCCACATTCTCCTCCTGGGTCTCTGCTTGGTCATCATGTCTCTGTCTTCGTAGATTTCAAGTCTTGAAGCTTGGGCTCTCTTTCTTGTTGCCCACTTTCCCTCCAGTTGGTAAATTACAGCCCTGGGGGTTTGGTTGTGGGTCTGATTTTCCCTGGCGTTTTCTTTTTACTAGGTTGGGGGTTATTTTAGATTTTAATTAAACACCTGATTTATAAAGAAATGAATGAATTGTTTTTCACTTAACCATAATGGTTTAGACCCCCCCATTGTTATTTTATTCAGTAATCATATTTAATTGATTAATTAATTTATTTATCATGTTACTGGGCATGGAACCCATGGGCATTCTGCCTCTGAGCCACACTCCCCAGCCCTATTTTATTTGGAAACAGTCTAAGTTACCTCACTAAGTTGTTGAGGTTGGCTTCGAACTTGCGATTCTCCTTTCTCAGGCTCCCAAGTACTGGGATTACAAGCGTGCGCACCACGCCCGGCTTCACTCTCAGTTCTTTATTCAGTCGTGGGGTCAGTGACCCTTCCAGGCCGCCCACACTTGCCTTGGTTCTAGGTTCTGGAGAAGGAGAAGAAACGGAGGAGGCGAAGCGAGGATGAATCGGAGTCAGAAGAAGAGCAAAGCCAGGAGGACGGCCAGCAGCAGAGGAAGAGGTGAGGTGGGGCCTGTGCTGCTGCTGCTGCGCCAGGCTGCTGGGGACCTGCGGGTGCGGGGTGGAGATGAGCCGTGTAGGGGACCGCGAGCCTCCCTGTTGGGCTCAACGCGCAGCTGTGGGCCCTTCCTCCTAAAGAGACGTGAAACAGCTGGAGCAGTAACCTGCTCACTGAGGTCCTTGAATGTGTTTTTCAGGATTCTTGGGATTACTTTTTGCCCTTGTGCTTGTAGTTGAGTCCATGAGGGTAGGTGACAGGGACGAGGAGTAGTGGAAGTGGGGCCTATTTGTATTGTGGTCTGGAGACTGTCTCTTTCAGACACAGTAGTTTGTACAGCCTCAGCCTGGTGTCCCCTTCAGTCGTAGGTGGTTTGGTTTCCATTTTGCGTCCGAGGACAGGATCGGGCTCCCCTAAGCTTTTCCCGCTCTTAGCTGCTGTGGGTATTTTAGGAGGAAGACTCGTCGGTCGGATGCCAAGGCCGGGGACTCGTATGACCCCTATGACTTCAGTGACACAGAGGAGGAGATGCCCCAAGGTGAGCGGCCTTCCCGGGACCAGAGCGGCTGCCCCTTCAACCCTGGCCTCCAGCCGCTCTGCATGGTTTTCTCATGGCTCCCCACTCGGCTCCCTACTCTGGGCCTGTGCTCTAGAGGTCTGTCCCAAGAGCACCTCAGGGGAGACTCGGGGTCCACTTGGGAACACAGGCTTTGCTCAGTCGTGTGCTTCCTCTTCAAGGAACGGTGACCTTTGCCGAGCCCGAGTAAGCACGCCAGACACTAAGCCGAGGCTCCTGGCCAACCCTGTCACCCAGTGGGGACTTCCCTTTCTCCTAATGCTCTGCCTGGCCCTTTGAGAACCACACGGATAGGAGTGTTTGCAGGCTCAGCTGGGGGGGGGGGGTGGTGGTGGAGAATGTAATTTCTTATGTATTGGTGGAGATGACTTCACTTGCCTCTTTTCCATCTCTGCAACCACCAATCCTCTGAAGTGCACACTCCGAAGGCGGCGGATACGCAGGAGACCAAGGACTCCCAGAAAGTGGAGTTGCCGGAGACCAAGGACTCCCAGAAAGTGGAGTTGAGCGAGTCCAGGTGAGCGGGGAAGCTGGTCCTGTCCTGCCTGGACTTCTGCAGAGGCAAAGACTGGCCGCCGAGGGGGGAGGGTGTGGGCAACTGCTTCCCAACAGCTCAGCACTAGGGACAAGGGTTTTACAGCATTTTAGAATCTGAATTAATATCAGACTTAGAGGAAAGTTGCAAGGATAGTAGGAAGGACGGATCACCTTTAACCGGCATCTCTGGTTGTTGATGTTTAGTTGTTTGCTTTAGTAATTCCCTCTCCATGGGAATTGAATTTGCATTATGTCCTTTGTGGGGTGAGGAAGAAGAGACTTAGCAGAAACTGAGTGTTAGTGTAACTGGGTTCTTCCCAGTAGGCTGTATGTGTTCTTTTCTCATGAACCGGGGCCATATGTTTTGAACAATTCTTTCTAGAGTTTCAGAAAATATTTTTGCCTGTAAATTTTGTGCTTAATGGGCATCAAAGAAACTAATGGAATGGGCGTGTTGGCACACTCTTATGTAAACTCACACTTAGGCAGCTGAGACAGGAGGATCGTACAAGTTCAAAGCCAGCCTCAGCTACTTAGACCCTCAGCAACATAGTGAGACCTTGTTTTCAAATAAAATATAAAATAGGTCTGAGAATGTAGCCCGGAAGTAGAAAGCCCTAGGTTCCCTCCCTAGTACCACAAAAAGAAAGAAAGAAAGAAAGAAACTAACAAGATTACCTTTTTTTTTTTTTTTTTTTTTATATCTGAGACACGATACAGTGTGTCGACTGAAGAAAATTTGAAAAACATTGACAAGTATTTGGGGGGGCATTAAAATCAATTGTAATTACACCCTCCAGAGACAACTGTACAGTGCTTCCTGGATCGGCCCATACAGGTCTCGTTCAGTGATGGTAGGGATGTGCAGAAATCTACTTAACAGGGTTCTCTAGAGGTAAACATTTAGGTGGTTCCATATAATTGCTGTTTATAGTAAAATATTCTTATATTGATAACTACATGTTCATGCAAGCATAGTTACAGGTAGTCCCTAGAAATAGGCATGTCAAAGGGTACGGGGATCTAAAAGTGTGAAATTATCCCCAAAGATGGTGTATCGGTTTGTTTCTAACAAACGATTCAACAACCTCAGAGTTAATTTTACAGTGCAGTTTCTCAGTGTGCAGGAAGACCCTGTTTCCAAATAAAATATGAAATATATTTTTTTAGCAGGCTAGCTTCAAGGAGGGATCCTCGAGTGTGGCTCAACGGTCAGAGGCAGAGCTGTGTGGGTGGAAGAGAGAGTCCTGGGGATTTCTACTATATTAATAGAGTAGCCTCGGTTTTTCCCCAGTATAGCTCTTACCTCGAGAGCAGCTTGGTTTGTTTACTTCTCATTCACACTGTTTGCTGTCTTGGGCAGGTTGAAGGCGTTCAAGGCGGCCCTGCTGGGTGTGTTCCGGGAAGCTCACGCACAGTCTGTGGGTGTGAATCGCCTCACAGAGTCCATCAACCGGGACCGAGAGGAGCCTTTCTCTTCAGAGGAGATCCAGGCTGCGCTGAGCAGGATGCAGGATGACAACCAGGTCATGGTGTCCGAAGGCATCGTCTTCCTTATCTGAGGAGACGCATCCCTGGACCTGGGCGAATGCCGAGGATTCTCCGGATCGCCCCGCTTCCCCCACCCTAGTCTTTGCCTTTATTCCCTAAAAACCAGCGTTTATTTGAGCTGAAGTCGAGGCACAGGGGGTCAGAGTTGGATCAGGACTCGGTGGAAGCCTGGCACACGGCAGCGCAGGCTGCCCGCGGGTGAGGAGAAGAATGCGGAGGAGGTCCTGCGCGCTGGCCTCGAGGGCTGGGCCGCACCCCACTCCCAAGCCCACCCAGCATTAATTTGTGTAAAGAACATGGCTGTTGGAGCATTTCTGAGCGCAGCTGGTCTCTGCTGATCCTTTCTGGAGTTTGGTGGCTGCTTTTTTCCTCCAGAGCACTTTGGTCTAGAAAAGACGTGAGTTGGTGTGGTGGTCAAGAGAGGCTTCGAGGCAGGTCGTGCAGGTCATAAAGCTTTCTTTGCAGTTACCATTAACGTGTGTTTTTGACCTAAATGTCCTGGGCATTGAATAAACTTAACCGTTTTGTACAGATGGCTTTAATACTGTGTGCTTTTTATACACAAATTTGGTTTTCTGCTTGAAAGTCTGCTGGCAGGATTTGCTGTTCCCACATTTGCACCAAGTCACCACTAGGTGGCAGCCGCCTGCTGTGGTCGCTGCAGAGCTGATGTCTACTCTTAAGGCAGTTTTCTTGCTCAGGGACACCAGCATTTATCAGTCAAGATGGAGAGTGCGGACCAAACCCTGCTGGTATGGAAGAGCTAAATGGCGGGCGGCAGAAGGCCAGCGAATGAAAATTCAGGAGAAGAGCTGACCTGAGCTGACCTGGCTTTTCTGAAGAGAAATATGTCAGAGTCAAAATCTTAAGTCCCTGCCCATACAGAGCCCCTCGTAGAATTTTTTTGAGATTACCTAGTGTTCAGATTTTGGAGTTGTTAGCCTGTTTGCATGGAAGTTTGTGGAAGAGCCAGAACAGGTCTTTGCCAGTATTGTATGGTTTGAGTAGTTCCCAAAGAACTCTTACTTAAATAAAAAGAGAAAAAATACATGACTTTGGGGTGGGGTGGGTCAGGGCACAGCTGTTTTCTGGTGGCAGATGTGGCTGAAAAGTACCTGTTCTCAACTCTGACCACGTAGGTAACTCCGTTGTTTACTAGGGGGGTACCTTTACCTAGAGGCTATTTTTTTCTATTGAGGACTTTTGTTTCCTTAAGAGGAAGCAGAATTATTGAGTTCAGTTTCACCTGTGTGGGCTTTTTTCACAGATGTGAAATGCAAGTCCCATTAGAAGTGAAGTAGAGCCGGGCATGGTGGCGCACTCTTGCAATCCCAGCATTTGGGAGGCTGAGACAGGAGGATCGCACGGGTTCGAAGCCAGCCTTAGCTGCTACTTAGTGAGGCCCTCTGCAACTCAGTGAGACCCTGTTTCAAAAATAAAGAATAAAAAATAGGGCTGGGGTGTAGCTCGGAGGTAGAATTCCCCTGGGTTCCACCCCTAGTACCGCAAAAAGAAAAAAGTGATGTAGATCACAGTTCCAAAGAGGCTGCTGCAGTCCTAGGAGAGGAAGCAGGCACTGATGGAGGAATGGCAGTGAGCCGAATGTGCGGGGTGCAACAGTGGACACCACATCAGGACTGGAGCTCTTGAGGGCTACAGGCTAGGGATGTGGGTGTGATAGGTCAGTGGGAAATACAAAAATAAGTGTGTTGTATACGACACGGAGGCGCACACAGTAAGCTGCAGGAGTTGAGAGCCTGTCAGGAGGGTGGGGCTTTGCTGGGATCCTGCTCTGAAGAAAACCTAGGAGCTGGGTGTAGTAGCGCTTGCCTGTACTAGTGTTTGGTATGTTAACATAGGAGGATTGTAGGTTTGAGACAAGCCTCAGCAACTTAGTGACACCTTATTTTATTTTATTTTTTTTGGTGGTACTTGGGGTGAAACCCAGAGGCTTTCTACCTCCAGGCTAACTCTCAGACCTATTTTATATTTTATTCGGAAACAGGGTCTCACTAAGTTGCTGAGAGACTCACTAAGTAGCTGAGGCTGGCTTCGAACCTGCGTGATCCTTCTGTCTCGGCCTCCCAAGCGTGGGGATTACAAGCGTGCGCCACCACGCCTGGCTCTTATTTTAAAAAAATAAATTAGGGCTGGAGGTGTGGTTCCGAGGTAGGGTACCTCCGGGTTCAATCTCCAGTACCACACATGCAAGAAAAAAAAGTCTAAGGGTTTTGGGGAGTCCAGAGAGAGACTTCACCTCTGTGGAAACAGTCCCAGAGCAGGGAGGTAAGGGCACCTGTCATTTTGGCGATACCAGATTTACCTCGCTGACCACTCATTTTAGCTCTCTTCCAGCTAGCCCAAAATAAAGATAGAAGACTGTTCAACCGACACTTTTTATTTATTTATTTATTTATTTTGCCGTGCTGGGGATCAAACCCAGGTCTTTGCCTTGTGCAGGCAAGACAAGTGTTCTACCACCGAGTTATAACCCTAGGCCCACGGTCGATGTTAATCAAATTAACCTCACTTTTAGGAATTCAGCGACTCTTTACAATTAGTTTTAAGAAACTTGAATGTGTAGTTTCCCCACTTGTAGCAACAAAAAGAAGTTGCTAAGCATTTAAAGGCAGGTTCTTGCTCATTGCTAAGAAATTTCTGCAGGGCCTGAGTCAGAAACCAGAGGAGGTGCCCATGCCGGCGCTTTACTGGCAAGCCAGCCGCGCCCGAGGGGATGGCTGTCGCCACCCGCTGACCCAGATTTATCAGGAATCACTAGCTTATCTATGGGCTTCGTTCTGAAGGGGAAGTTACATTACATTTAGTTGGTAGCATCTGAAATAGTTAAAAATTAATTTTTGAAGCTTAGACTAAAGAGGAAATTTTTCTATCTTAAACGATAGTACCTTATTCTTTTCCTCGTGAATAAATGAAGTGTCAGTGTGAAAGGGTAGTTTTCAAAATGGTGAATTTGGAGAGTTGCTGCGACTCAGTCTCTGCCACTTACTAAGTAACTTCCAGTGAATTTTGAACTGTTCATTATTTTGGCTACAAAACAGGAATAAATTACTGCCTTATAGAATGCCTTTTAAAAAAGAACAAGGTCTACTACCAACTTGATTTAGCACCGATAAAAGTATAATAGAAATAACAAGGTTGTTTATTTAACCCAATATATCCAAAATGTTAATTTCAACATAATTTAGAAATATCAATGCAACTTTGCATTTTTACTTTTTGCCTTTTGTATTGATGCATTATGATTGTACATAAAAGTGGGGTTTATTGTTGTGTAATTTGTGCATGTTCTTGTATAATGTAGTTTCGTGTCTCAGCACCTTCCCTTTCCTCCCATCCTCTCTTGTTGAATGCTTGTGAGCTCTAAGTGGGAGAGTGTGTGGCAAGCACCTGCCTGGCAGGACTAACCCATGGCAGTAGTATCATTGCTATAGTTTTCAGGGCGTCTGCAAAGCCCTGGCTTCCACCCAGTCCTACCCCACAGCAGACAAACTAAAATGGTTGATTTCACCCATGGGTTCTTGAATTCCTCTCTTCTCTGCCATTCCACTTGGTGGTTCCTCTCCTGCCGCCAGTGTGGCTCCGCCCTACCCATCGCATAGGGAAGACCCTCACCTCCAGCTTGTGACGGTAGGTTCTTGAGCTTTCTTTCTAGGACTGGGATTTTCTGCCCAGTGTGGATAGTGTTACAAGAACCTTGCGAGGCAGGGTCATTTAGCCGGTTATTTCCTTCTCATTTCTCCTGAGTGTTCAAATGACGCCAGTTGTCCTAAGGACCCCACTGTCTGAGGTGAGGTTCACCGAAGTCCCCCGCATGCTGGTTACCTCGGGCACTCAGTCCTAGTAACAGGTCTGGAAGTTCTTCCCCATCCTGCCATCCTCTCTCCTCTAACTCCTGAGCTTTCTGGAAGTGGGGAGGTAGAGCATTTTATACCGATTACCCAGAATCTCGCCAGAGAGCAGCTGGCTAGCCCAGGCACATGAGCCCTGCACTGGCCCATTCGGTTCCTTTTCTGACCGTAGCTGAGTTCTGTGCCAGGCGAGGCAGCCACGTCCTTAGAGGGAAGCCCACGGTTTCCTTGTCTAGAGAAGGAGTGGTCAAATTGGTGGCCTCTGAATTCCTTCTGGTAGTGGAGGTGGCTCTTAACTTGATGCCAGTCCTCCATGAATCTGCCCTGGCACTGCTGGATCGAACCTGAGTCTGGCTGCTTGGAGAGGTGGGTCAGATGGCTCTTTTATCACCTTGTTAAATAGTCATTCTTCAGTAGTCACTAGAGATACCAACATCTGAGGGTACCCCAGTATTTGTATATAACTTAGTTACAATCTCTTATATATTTTATTTTTTGTGGCACCAGGAATCGAACCCAGGCACATTCTACCTCCAAGCTATACCCTTAGCCTTGTTTTGTTTTATTTTGAAACAGGGTCTTGCTAGATTGCTGGGAGTCTTCACTACATCACTGAGGAATCTTTGAGCCTCCTGTCTCAGCCTCCCAAGTACAGGGATTACATGTGTGTACCACCATGCCTGCCCTCTCATAAGTGAAGTCATCTCTTAATTACTCATACCTAAAGCTGGGCAT
Organism: Muscardinus avellanarius; assembly: GCF_963383645.1. Classification (NCBI taxonomy): domain Eukaryota; kingdom Metazoa; phylum Chordata; class Mammalia; order Rodentia; family Gliridae; genus Muscardinus; species Muscardinus avellanarius. The sequence goes on along the minus strand of NC_137794.1, from coordinate 10,282,854 downwards.
GGTGGCGCACGCTTGTCTTGTAATCCCAGTACTTGGGAGACAGACAGGAGGATCGCAGGTTTGTGATCAGCCTCAGCAGTTTGTGAGGCTTCACAACTAAGTGAGATCCCGTTTCAAAATAAAGGATAAAATGGGGCTGGGGGTGTAGCTTGGAGGTGGGATGACCCCTGGGTTCAATCCCCAATACCGAAAAAAAAAATTATAATTTCGATGCTGTATAAACAGATGATATACAGTATTGTTTAGGGAGTAATAAGGGGCAGAATCTGTACACTTGGAATATTTTCAATTAAATGGTTGAAATCGAATGTCTGATCCACAGATGAGGAGCCTGTGGACACAGAGGGCTTACTACTCCCGTTAAAGGCAATGATCTGTACGCTTCCTATTCTGTTCGTAGCACCCCAGGATGTTTCCGATGATCTCAAGGGATTTTACTGAGTTCCTAGAATGATCTCAGAACAGAATTAATTTTAACTTGCTGAAATATAGACCTAGTTAACTTTTTCAGGTCTGGTGCCTTAGCAATGAGTCTTGGGTTCTGGCTGGTCCATTATTAACCAGCATGTAATTCCAGCTCGTTCTCTTTAGCCTGTCCTCAAGGGAGAGAATTACTATTCTAAACACTTTTCTTGAGTATTTTTACTATTAAATCCCGAGTGTTTTCTTACAGCCTGTAGGAGGATATTAGCCTCTGCTGAGAGTTACCATTCTGATAATGGTTCTCTCAGCAGCTACTTATTGTAGCAAGCTAAACCTTTCTACCTTCAAGTACCACCACTTAACCCTGCAATAGAAAGGTCAGCTCTTGCCATGTTGTATAAAGAACCGCTATTCTAGTAATTTAAGTGGAAGGATTCCAGAGTAAGAGCTAAAAGGAGCCTGATAAAATCCCCCAAACAGCAAAAGGTTGGAATTTCACTCCATAGTTTTATTTAAAAAGTATCATGACTAATAAAACAACATGGAATATCTAGAAAAATAGAGAACAAAAAATTACCACACTAAGGTAACTGCTATAACTTATTTTTCGTGAACTTTAAATTTAGTTTAAGAGTGACATCCAGCTGGGCATGGTGGTGCATGTTTGTATTGCAATCCCAGTACTTGGGAGGCTGAGACGGGAGGATCGCATGGGTTCGAAGTCAGCCTTAGCTACTTAGGTTCTCAGCACCTTAGTGAGACCCTTTTTCCAAATAAAAAGATAAAATAGGCCTGGCAGTGTATCCCAAAAGGTAGAAGGTCTCTGGATTCCATCCCCAGTACCACACACACACACACACACACACACACACACACACAAAGAATGAAATCCCATAATATATCCAGTTATATCAGCCAGCTCCAGATTATTGGAATTGAGGATAACAAGCAAGAGTCCAAAGGGATTTAGGGACAAAGGATGTTTCTGAAATTTTGGATTTCAGAGGAAATGCAAGCATTTTCATGTCACATTTAAGTCTAATGCACAGTGAATAGTCAAGCAAATTCGAGTAAACCTGGGATGATGAATATAGCGCCCAAGCTCCCAACTAAGCCGATGTCCAGAAGCAGCAAGTTAATGCACTCGGTGATTAGACAAGAAAGCGTGGCCACGCTGCGCTGTACAAGCACCATATAAATCAGCTCACTACATTTTCCCTACAGTCCTATGATGCGGATTTTAAGGTCCCAGTTATATAGAAGGGGATACGCCCAGAACCTTAGAGGATATCCTCATGGTCTCACAGCTGGACTCACCCAGGACTGTCTTGGCTCGTCCCACGCTGGGAGCACCCTGCTGTCAGTGGGGTCAGAGCTAAAGCCATGATTGCCCCTGGTGGACATGACCATGGAGTCTAGTGTGAGGAATGGGGGGTCTGTGGATGACACAGTCTGGAATTCCTCCCCAGAAAAATCCCTCAGGATTCAGGAAACATCTCTCAGGGGCAATTAGCCAGCTAGTTAGCTAGTTCTCAGTCAAAGGGGGTTTATATCCATATTGGAAAATTAGGAGATAGAAGGAGAGTCAGTCTTCAAGCTCACGGAGTGAGATAACACACCAGGAGATGGGGGCTGGGGAAGTCAGCTCAGTCTTCTACGGTTCTGTGGTCAGCTCTGGAAATATTAGAGACTTTTCCAGATGATAAGGGCAACTCCAGGTGGTGACAGGCAGACACATGTACAGAACAGTCCCCACAGGAGCCCACATTACCTTTTTATAGTAAAACGCACTCCCCTAGGTGGAGTCTTATTATGGTAAGGATACCTGCGACACATGAGAAACAGCTCAGGCCAACTGAAATCCCACCTCTCCCTGCGGTGACGTCAAGAGACAGACTTCCTCCCTACCCTGCAGAAGCCACAAAAGCATCCTCCTCTGTCCTCTGCCGAGCCAGCCTGGGTCTCTGTCCTGGCTTGAGCAGAAATTTTTAATAAAGCCTTGCCTGTGTTTAAATTATTTCCAGGTCTATCATCCTTTCTACAACTCTAGAACAGAGAACTCAAGGTTGGTTAGCATGGTACCAGTGTTCAGAGATAAAATCAAGACCTTCCCCAGAGGCTGGCACTCTCAGCAATGTTAGGAATCTGGCCCAAGGGCAAATAAACCTTTTCAGCAATGACTGATGTTTGCTATTCAATACTATCTGCGATTCAGAGTTAGGAAAGTGGCTTCATATTCTTAACATATAGCAAGTGTAGAAAAGGCGACTTTTCATCATTAAATAATCTTTCAGAACTAGAGGTAAAAAATTGGCAGACTAAGGTTTCTAAAGAGCTGTCATCAAAACTACTTGGCCTAATTTTGTTTCCATTTATTTGGTTAATGCAAAGGTAAATGCATATAAGATAATGTGTGAAGGCTCAAAGGCACTCAGAATCAAAAAGACAAAGGCTGGTTTTGTGTCTCATCATTTTCAGAGAGCAGGAAGAGGTGCTCAGGTGTCTTGTCCCCAATCCCAGACACTTGGAAGATACCGCTGTCTTTGTAAGTCTGATCCTCTGACAAGCCCCCACCTTTCCACCATGCGAGCACCCGTTCCCTATATTTTACAGCTCGCAACTCAGGAACATGAGTTTTCCTTCTCTGGGCTTGGAGTCAGAAGACTTTTGTTTGGATTTCAGCTCTGCTTTTTAATAGCTGTGTGGCTTTGGACAATTTTCATGTACTTTTTACTTACTTATTTTCCAAGTACTGAGGGACTGAACCCAGGGACACTACCACTGAGCTCTTAGACCTTTGTATTTTTTATTTTGAGCTAGGATCTCTAAGCTGCCCAAGCTGGCCTCGAACTTGCAATCTTCTTGTCTCTGTCTCCCTAGTCACTGAGATTACAGGTGTGCGCCACTGCCTGTGCCCAGCACCCTGGAGCTCTTTAGATCTCAATTTCTTAATTTATGCTATGGAGAAATTTATCATAATCTCATGGGATTTTGGTGGGAATCAAATAAAAAAAAGTTCATGGAATGCTTTATGATTTGTATGCTTTGTCTACAATGTATGGTTATTAATATAACCACTTTCCTCTCTTGTTAGCATTTTGTTAAAAAGTTATTAATGTTAGCCGGGCGTGGTGGCGCACACTTGTCATCCCCGCCCTTGGGAGGCTGAGACAGGAGGATCGCACGGGTTCGAAGCCAGCCTCAGCAACTTAGTGAGGCTCTCAGCAACTTAGTGAGACCCTGTTTCCAAATAAAACTATGAAAAAAGGTCTGGGAGTATAGTCCGGAGGTAGAAAGCCTCTGGGTTCCACCTGCAGTACCACCAAAAAAAAAAAAAAAAAAAAGTTATTAAGGCTAGACCAAGGAAAAATGGCCCAGGAAGAGTTTGAAAGAGGGATCCCCTTAGTGGTAGCTGGAGTCTCTCCACTTGTGGCTATCAGTAAGAAAGTAATTCAGCCTCCAACCTCAGCCCAAGGTGGTGGTGGGAATCTAGGGAGGATGGACCAGATGATTTCCAAAGATCTGGGGAGCTTCTGAAGTCTGTGATGGAGTGCACATCAAAGGCGAGATGTCTCGCCTGCCTTGATGGCTGAGCGCCAGGTCTAGGGGTGCACTGTAGGGTACCCAGTGGCATTCTTTTCTGAGTTATTTGCTTACCATAAAGCTTGCATAAATAACACACAGTCTCTAGGAAGCCTTTTCTCTAGCTTTATTAAGTGGTGGGGTCTGCGTGGCCAAGAACCTTCTCCTAGTCTATTTTTTCTCTGATGTCCTTTCTCACCCTCTTCCTTTGACCTCGCCTGGGGTCAAATGGAGCAGGGAGACCAGTGGAATGAGCCCCACGTGATCGGAAGCCCTTGCCTTCTGCTCCGAGAGCCCAGATGGCAGGAGGAGGATGCCCGGGTTCTACTTTTCCTTTCCAGGTGGCTTCTTTTTATTTCCTTCTGATTTGCACACCATTCAAACCCTCGCCTCTGCAAAGATGAAGGCTGTCATCACAGGAAGCCCGTTGCGTCCTGTACCCGCTGGCATTTCTACCCCAATTAGGGGAACCTGAGAATCACCATTCTGAGTCACATCCACGCCGGAGTGAAAGTGACACATTTCTCAGAAGTGTCACCTCCGTGCTCTTCTTGGTCTTCCTTTTATCCCTTTTATTCTTATTTTAATCTGGAATCGTATGTAGCTATGGCACCTAGAATTTTTAATGATTGGAACTATGTGATTCTTTTCCATAGAAAGAGGGGGAAAGCTGAAGATGGGGACAGAAGCTACATTATCCCACCCATACACCCATGTGCACATTTGCACACTTACATACATTCCCCCACGGCAGTCTTCTTCCTCCTCTTCTCTCCCCTCCTCCTTCTTTTCCTTCTCTCTCTCTCAGCTTTCCCTCTCTTTTTCCTTTTCTTTTTCTTTTTGGTTTCCGTAGGATCCTAAAATTCGAAGAGACCAAAGAATTTGCCTAGTCCAAAACCCCTAGTGCGTGCCCCATCCCCTGAACATCACCGCCAGGGGAATCACCAGATCAAACCTCGATGTGACCTTCCAACGACAGGCCAAGTCCTCTTCCTTTGGAGAAACTTGCAAATATTTGGAAATACTGTTCTGTGCCTGTAAGTTTTCTCCTAAGTATCTCCAACTTACCTGATATATTAAGAATTGAAAGGAACAATAAATTACAGTCTTGATGTCAAACCAGGTGACTTTTATTGAATGTTCACTATGGATCAAATAATTTGCTAGGGGCGTAGGAGTGGTGGGAACACGAAAAAGCCCAAGTGAAGAGTTCAAGATCCAGAAAGAAGATTAGGAACAAACACTCGAAAACTTAAAAAGCCAAAGCCCACACCAATAGCCATTTAAGCGGGCAGGTAGGAAGTTGTCTCTGGTTAACGGCTAAATGAATCGTCAGGAGAGTAAGCTGAGAGTTCAGACGAGGGAAAGACACAAGTAGATTTCGTGCGTGTTACTGGAAAGACACGATGTGGATTTTGTGAGCCTAGCTTTGAGCTACGCTCCCAGCCCTACTTGATTTAAAGTGGTTTCACTACGTTGTGGAAGGCCTCAAACCTGCCATCCTCCTGTCTCAGCCTCCCAAGTACTGGGATTCCAAGCGTGCATCACCATGCCTGGCTCACAAGTGGATTTTGAATAGAAACAGATGTGGTGGAAAAGGCTGGAGTCGGGGGAGAACCCAGAGGAGCAGAGGGAACAGAGTGGTCATCCCAGGGATGAGAAACCAACCGAGAGAGGGCGAGGACTCAGAAGTACAAAATGTTTTGTGGAGCAAAAACTGACAATTGAATTTACCTCCCAGAAGGTTTGGGAAAGTGGTCTTTAATCAATGAATCTGTGCCAGGCGTGGGGGCGCACGCTTGTAATCCCTGCGCTTGGGAGGCTGAGACAGGAGGATCGCACAGGTTCGAAGCCAGCCTTGGCTACTTAGTGAGGCTCTCGGCAACTTAGACCCTGTTTCCAAATAAAATATAAAATAGGTCTGGGAGTATAGCCCGGAGGTAGAAAAGCTCCTGGGTTCCACCCTTAGTACCACCAAAATAAATAAATAAATAAATAATTGAATTTGCCTCATGAAAGGTTTGAGAAAGCAGTCTTTAATAATTAGGGTGGGGATCAGCATGACATTTGGGCCCAGACATAAGAAACTGGTAATTTCATCTAGGGATAAGAATGGAGTGAAACATCATCCTCTGGGCCTGACTTTCCATCCCAACCCACCACCCTAAAATTTTATTAGTTACCAGTAGAATGATTTTGGGGGGAAAGTACAGGGGCAGAATTTGCTGACCCCGGGTGCCTGCATAACCCTGGTAAAAAGAAGCTGAGGAGAAACTCTGGTGGGAGGAAGCCAGGAAAATTCGACAGTGTTCCACAGACGCTCAGCTGGGCTTTCCCCAGGCATCGCACCCTGGCCCGGGTGTTGACTAATTACATCCACCTCAAGGCAGGAAATGGGGCTGGCGCTGAGTAAGTGCGTCTGCAGGGCCTGCAGTTCCCAGGATGAGCCACCGCTCCCAGGCCACTGCGGAATCTTGGCATAGAACAGCCCGGCTGCCTTGTATACGCCTCACCTCCGTGTTGGCCGAAGAACCTTCCAGATATTGGGAGGGCAGGTGTGGTTCTTAGCTCAAAGGAAGTGAACCCCCTGGATTTCAGGTTTACTATTTTCTTACCCCAACAGCCGTTCAAGGACACTCGATTGTTCATTTCTCATTTTCAGAAAATGTAATGCGTTCAGTGAACCCCGTTGCCGTTTTCTGGGACGCCTGACATTTCTTTTTCTAATGATCCTAGTGCCGAGCATCTCAGACTTGCATGGGATATGAATCACTTGGGCATCATGTGAAAATACAGTGATTTGGTAGGTGTGGAGTAGGGGCCGGAGGGGACCTCTATTACCAAGCTGGGTGTCGCTGGTCCTGGGCCCAGTGCCTGGCCAGCGAGCTCCCCGCAGCTTGCGGGGCGCGGGCCAGTGCTGAGCTGCGCTTGCTGTCCTCCTCAGCGCTGCTCCACATCACGGGGCCCCATGACCATACATATCGCAAGCCTGTTTTGGATGTAAAAGGCGGGCATGGTGGCGCACACTTCCAATTCCAGCTCTTGGGAGGCTGAGACAGGAGGATCGCGCAGGTTCGAAGCCAGCCTCAGCTACTTAGTGAGGCTCTCAGCAACATAGTGAGACCCTGTTTCCAAATAAAATAGAAAATAGGTCTGGGAGTGTAGCCCAAAGGTTAAAAAGCCTCTGGGTTCCATCCCCAGCACCACAAAAAAACAAAAACAAAACTATTTTGTATGTAAAGAATTTTACCTTTGACTCGGATATCAAGAAAATCAGAGCACGATATAGACATGAAGATAATTTGAATATCAGACTCAAGACTTTTAGAAGTTCACCAGTCATCTTGGCTCCTAGGAGCTGTTACTACCATCATTCCTGACTGCTCCCCAAGGCCGACTCGAATTCCTGAAAAGTTTTATGGGTTTGGTAGTTCCTCTTTTTCTACTCTGAAATAAGCTCTCTCTTTGTACTTCCAAAAAGGTCCAAGGTAACAGAAATGATAAAGCCCATGTCTCTCCTCGATGGTCTCCTTCCTTCCTTCCTGTGCTGGGGATTAAACCCAGGACCTTGCACATTTGCTAGGCAAGTAGTCTGCTTTGAACTACATCCCCACCCTTCTTCTTTTTCAGATAGTGTGTGTGTGTGTGTGTGTGTGTGTGTGTGTGTGTATAATTTTTTTTTGCAGTTCCGAGGAAGGAACCCAGGGACCTTCTACCTCCGAGCTACACCCCCAGCCCTATTTTTTATTCTTTATTTTGAAACTGGGTCTCATTGAGTTGCAAAGGGCTCCACTAAGTAGCTGAGGCTGGCCAAAAACCGCGATCCTCCTGTCTCAGCCTCCCGAATGCTGGGATTACAAGCGTGCGCCACCATGCTTGGCAAGATAACATTTTTATTTTTCTTCCTTTGGCCCAGCACAGACATAATGCCCTGCTGAAACTTTTGTTATGGTAACACCTTCCTCCCAGCCATCAATTCTGTATCTTCAGCTATATTGGTGTGTTATGGTAGCACATCTTGATTAGATTCACCTTTTTTTTTTTTTGGTATAAGGATAAAACCTCTTGAAGTTATTTTTGTGTGTGTGGTTCTGGGGGTGGAACCCAGGGGCTTTTCTATCTCCGGGCTATACTCCCAAGCCTATTTTATACTTTGTTTGGAAACAGGGTCTCACTAAGTCGCTGAGGCTGGCTACGAACCTGTGCGATCCTCCTGTCTCAGCCTCCCAAGCGCGGGGATTACAAGCATGTGCCACCATGCCCCGCTTCTCTTGAAGTTTTGTAAAACTAAATATGTACATTTATACCATCAATATCCCCAACAAGTCCCTGTTATCATCAGTCTCATTGGTTAATGTGTGTGCGCTCATTTTCTTTTCATAACTAGAACTTAAGCTAATGAACCTACACACCGTCACCTGCAATAGTGGCCTCAACAGGCACACGGTGCAGCGCCAAGCTCATGGGTGGGCATGGCGACTCGCTGGTGTGAATGCGTCACCAGCTGTAGCCTTACCTGTGTGAGGCCGTGTGCCTCTCATTTCTGGAATGACAGATGAATCGGTGCTTCTTCCTGGGGGCTCTTGGCGTGGGATGTCAGCACGTCAAATGGAGTCTCAGTGCACTGCTGACACTCTGGCTGGTGACGGCGTGGATCGCGGGTGGAGTGCCTTCACCAGGGCAGCTGTGTGTCACAAAGACAAAAGCCAGTCACAGCAGAGCACGTGTGTGTGACTGTGCTCTGGCAGTAGTGCGAGATTTAAATTATTTACATAGTGCTCGATAATGGCTATCTTGGTTCTGTTTGAGCTTGGTGATATCCAGTTACTCATTTGACATCCTGATAAGATGGTTATTTGTACTCTGAGGGGCAAACTGTGACTGAAGGACTGGAGGTAGAAGTCAGAAGGGGCTCTCCCCTGCCACCCAGAAAGCCTTCTAGTTCTGGCACTAGAACGTGGCTGATGTATTCTTTCTTTCAACATGGCTGATGTATTCTTTTGTGCGTTGCAGTGTGGCTCTGAATGGAGACCACCAATTTATTCCAGGTTTAAGGCCTTTTTCATATTTTGCTTTGGTAGCAGAAATGATACAATCAGAGACAAAAGCCAACACATACCTTTTGATTCACGAGGCCGGTTTCATGGTGTGCACAGAAAGTCACACCTGGTAAGGACGTAGAATTCTCTAGAAGATGGGCTTTGGGACTTCAGTCTGGCTAGGGGACTTGTCTTGAGTCTGTTTTTGCATAGAAAATACATTGTTTTAATTTAGATTCTGCATTTGGGAGTATTTAGAGAAAGAAGTTGTAGAGATTATTGAGGAGAGGGTAAAGTTACTCCAAATCCATGAAGACCCTAGGGAACATCCTAAAACATACAAATAGGCATGCATGAGAAAGAGGAACCATAATCCAGGTGGCATCCCAGTACTTAGGAGGCTGAGACGGGAGGATCACAGGTTCCAAGCCATTCTCTGGAACATAGCGAGGCTCTAAGAAACCTAGTGAGACCCTGTTTCCAAATAAATAAATAAAACTGGACTAGGGGCATAGATTGAAGGTAGAATGGCTCTAGGTTCAATCCCCAGTATTAAAAAAAAAAGATAGATGAAATATAACCTCAGAGGCCAGGAGGAAGGGATGTGGTGAGATGGTCTGCTTGTAGGAGTTGAATTTCTGACTGATGTCTTAGAGGAGGGGTGCAGAGAGGACTCCATAGGCACGGAGCGGGGAAGTGGACAAAAGACCCAGGGGCACAGCGTTTGATCAGTTTTGGAGGTCTTTTCAACAGACTAAGAACAGCTGTCTCTTCAATTTCCTTAAGGAAAATGGAGAAAAGTTGTTAAAACATGTTAACAGAGAGAAATAATTTTGTATAGCTAAAATATGTTCTGCTTTTTGAAAAGAGCATGCATAACTTTAAAAGTGTTGTGTGTGTATGAGTGTGTGTGTGTGTGTGTGTGTGTGTGTTACTGGGAATGGAACCCAGGGGCATTCTACCTCCAAGCTACACCCCCAGCCCTATTTTTTATTCTTTATTTTGAAACAGGGTCTCACTGATTTGCAAAGGGCCTCACTTAAGTAGTAGCTGAGGCTGGCTGCGAACCACAATCCTCCTGTCTCAGCCTCCCGAATGCTGAGATTACAAGTGTGCGCCACCACGCCCGGCTTAAAAGTGGTTTTAAAAGAACAGGTTACTGTTTTTTTGAAAATGTCTGTGTATCCCCCCCCCGCCCAGGTATAATGCCTGGTATATAGCATGTGCTTAATAAACGTTTGTTGACCTGAACTGAACTTAGACAAAATTAGCTTTGCAGGTCATTTAAAATTACACTTCAGAGCAATTAAAAACTTCTACTTGTTAATTCATCTTATTAAAAAGCGATCCGCAGAGATACCCAAGATAATGTTATATGAAAAATGACTATTAGTAAGTACCAGTAGGAATCTAATCCTAGAGTTAAAAAAAAGAATTGGTTCAGGGGGACCAATTAGCTGGTGATAAATTTCAGAATCTTCCTCTGAGGTCATCCATTTCTTTGGCTTTTTTCCCCCCACCCATAAAATGGGGCTAAAAGTAATCTTGTTTAATACGAAGTCTTGTAAGGAAGACTTATCTCCTGTTTAAATCGTGGTTCTTATTGCGTGACTAGAAACTAGAACAAAACGTGTGACAAGGGGTGTTGGCAATTTGTGGAAAAGCCTAGAAGATCATGACAGGAATTCATGTGTCGCTCATCTCTGTAGTGAATTAGTTAAGGATTTCACTATCATTTGAGAGTAAGGGGCGGGGGGGGGGTGGAAGCAGGGTAGCAGCAGCAGATTTGGTCCTTTTTCCGTCATACAAAGTGTCTCCCCTTTGGTTCCCCTTCAGGAAGTGGAATAGAAAAAAAAAAAAACTGCATTAGTCAGTAACTCTGGGTCAACCACAACTTAAAGACAGTAAGCGGGTCAATCGAAACAAGGACAGTGATTGCTATAAAACTGACAGGTACCCCCGTCGACACACACAGGCGTACCCAGGGACACGACACCAGGAAGAGCTCCCTGCGCAGAGCAAGCAGCCAGAAGGGAAGGGCCATGACCAGCCTGCGAGGTCCAGCCTTGGTGAGTAGCGCTATTTCCGGTGCAAGGATAACAACGCCTAGGTTTTCACAAAGGCAGATAGCTAGGGAATTGGGCTTCACTAGAGTCTTTAAAAAAACTCTTTCTTTAAAAAACAAAGCTGACTGGCTCTTGTCTGGTAGACAGAAAGAAAATAGGACTAGAAAAGTTATAATGGGGTGCAAACTCTTAACTCCTTGCCTGACGGGTTCTGCCCAAGTGGTTATAGGATATGAAGTCCTGGGGATCACTGCTGGTTGGCACTCTCTCCTGTGGCCGCTTATTGTGTATGGAATTAGGTTGGCCTAAAACTCTTATTTCATGGTGGGAGCTCGGCCAGTCCTCCAAGGGATACGTACATATAAATTTAAACAAACATGGCTCTAGCCCCAAGCAGTCTAGTGACTCTCCCAAGACTATAGAAGTGAATGGAGAAAGTGAAATCACCCGGAGTTCAACTTTTGGGCAGCTCCCAGAGGAGGACAGTTTCCTGCCCTCTGACAGCCAGTTGTTTTATTTTTATTTATTTATTTTTTTGCATTATGTTATTCCTCTTAGAGTCAAGAGAGATAGTAGTGAGATGGAAATGTGCCTGCCTCCCTGGACTCTTGTCTGACATTAGTCAGACAAGACTAATGGGAAATATTTAATACAGTGGTGCATGAAGATGGGGCTTAGGAAACCATGGACCATTGTATTACCTCAGAGAGTTCTTTTATTTTCTTCTCCTTTTACAAGCTCGGCAACTGAAAAGGGCTTGGATTTCATAAAAGGCTCACGGCACATGACTACGGCCACACTTTTATTTTGTATCTGTATGTTATTTTAGAGATAACAAGAAGTGCAGCCAAGTGTAGTAGTTAGGAGCATAGGCTTCGGCGTCAGACAGACCTCGTTCTGCTGCTTGCTGGACGTGGGGTTTTGGTTAGTTGCTTGCTATCCCTGTGCTTAAATTTCCTCAGCTGTGCAGTGGAATAAAAATAGCTTTTCCCAGCTGGGAGTGGTGGCACATGCCTGTATTCCCAGTACTTGGGAGGCTGAGGCAGGAGGATTGCAGCTTTCAAGGCCAGCCTTATCAACTTAGCAAGGCCCTATTTCTAAATAAATAAATAAATAAATAAATAAATAAATAAATAAATAAAGCAAGCCAGGGGTATAGCTCAGAGATAGAATGCCCCTAAAATCAATCTCTAGTAGTTCTTCTTCTTCTTCCTCCTCCTCCTCCTCCTCCTCCTCCTCCTCCTCCTCCTCCTCCTCCTCTTCTTCTTCTTCTTCTTCTTCTTCTTCTTCTTCTTCTTCTTCTTCTTCTTCTTCTTCTTCTACTTCTTCCTCCTCCTCCTCTCCTCCTCCTCCTCCTCCTCCTCCTCTCCTCCTCCTCCTCCTCCTCCTCCTCCTCCTCCTCCTCCTCCTCTTCCTTCTCCTCCTCCTTCTCCTTCTCCTTCTCCTTCTCCTTCTCCTTCTACTACTGACATCTTTATAACATTTTTAAGGAAAGATTAATATCATTGAGAATCAATGAATCGCTATTCTGCGATAATAGGTCTATGTCTGCTTAACTTGTAGCTAGTTAGACACTGAGTTACACAACACTAGATAAAGGTAGAGAAAGCATTTGATGTGCTAATCATTAATATTCATATTACTATTATTATTATTATTTTTGGTGGTACTGGGTTTCCTGGAAACCCTTCTACCTCTGGGCTACACTCCCAGACCTATTTTTTATATTTTCTCATTTGGAAACAGGGTCTCTTAAGCCAGCACGGCTGGCTTTGAACCTGCGTGATCCTCCTGTCTCCGCCTCCCAAGCGCGAGGATTACAAGCGTGCGCCACCATGCCTGGCTTTACTATTATTATTTTTTACAGTAAAAAATAATAATAGTACTGGGGATGGAGCTCAGGAGCATTCTACCTCTGAGTTATACCCCCAGCTCTATTTTTTATTCTTTATTTTGAATCAGGGTCTCACTGAGTTGCAAAGGCCTCACTTAGTAGCTGAGGCTGTCTGCAAACCCGGATCCTCCTGTTTCAGCCGCCCGAATGCTGGGATTACAGGCGTGCATCACCACACCTGGCTTCATATTACTATTATTACCCCGAACTTTCATCAAGCCACTGAAATAGATAAGGCTTACTCTTCTTCTCATTATTATTGTTGTTGCTATTATTGTTATTGTTATTATTGGTGTACTGGGGATTGAACCCAGAGGCATTATACCTCCAAGCTACACCTCCAGCCCAATTTTATTTCTTATTTGGAAACAGGGTCTCATTAGGTTGCTGAGAGCCTTGCTAAGTTGCCAAGGCTGGCTTCGAACCTGTGAACCTCCTGTCTCAGTCTCTCAGTTACTAGTATTACAAGTGTATGCCACCATGCCTGGCTACTCTTCCCATTATAGAGATGAACAAAAGCTCAGTTAAGTAATTTATTTAACACCACTGAATACTGCAGACACAAGAACCGAGACATGAATCTAGGTTTTCTGGCACAGAATGCTTCTTTTTGAATGATTCAGAGGTAAGATTTCTAAATTGGAAATCTTTGTATAAGAGCAAATCTGTCGAGTGTTGTTGTGCTCCAAAGCCATTTGTATTTCTGGTTACTGCAGAGCAATCTTTTGGGTTGTCAGCAGGAAATGTGACTGATCAAGAGGCATTGGAGCAGAATTAGATATTGGGAAGTGTGGCCAGGAATGACATCCTCAATGGGTAGTTGGCACAATTCCTAGGAGTTGGTGGGTTCCCATTCCTGCCCGAGGAGGACTGAAGTTATCTCTAAACCCAAGGCCAGTGTTCAGATGGCCCCTCAACCAGGCTCAAAAGTAGGAGGAGAATGTTTTCATCCGTCTGCTACCCAGCGCTGGTGGTCTCTCTTTCATTGTCTAAAGAAGGAGAGGACATCTAGAGGGACATCTAATAGTATCTGTTTCATAAGTGGCAAAACAGAATGCAAGCCTATAAAATGCTCTGAACATCTCTGGAAAGAAGTGTTGTCTGTATCATTTTTAACTAACCATAGCTGGGTGTGTTGGTACACACCTGAAATTGCAGCTACTCAGGAGGCTGAAGTAGGAAGATTACAAGTTCAAGGCTAGCCTGGGCAACCGAGAGAGCTTCCTGTCTCAGCCTCCCAAATACTGGGATGACAAGATTGCGCCATCAGGCTCGGCTTAATCTCCACATTTTCTGATGGTGGACACTGAATCACATCAAGTAAGAGTTAGGGATCTGAGTTATGGACCCCCAACAATTGGCTCTAGAGCTCATGACCCGAGTCACCACACAGTAGAGTCAAGAACTCGTCTAATGAATGAATGATTGTGGGGGATGAAAGTCGAAGATGGCTGATTATCTTAAGGAAAATCAGCCTCAGGCTTTTCTGAGTCAAGACTTGCTTTCAACTTCTTAGCTGAAAGTATCAGATAGATAGTATCAGATAGGAAGTATCAGATAGATAGATGTACAGACTTAACATGTGTGTCAAAAGAGCAGCATGACAGCATTTTAAATAACGTGACAGCCGTGTTAGAATTTATGTGCTGTGTGTCTCATGGCCTTTTATCAGGAAAGCTGGTGATGTTTGTCAATCACTCTAGTTTGCTCCATAAAGCTGTGAGAGAAGCTTTGATAAGACTCTTAGTTTAGTATCAGAGACCTCAGAGCATCAGGTTGACACCAGGACCTTTCGTTGTGTGCGTGGCACAAGGGATTGAACTCAGGGGCATTCTACCTCTGAGCTACGCTTCCAGACCTTTTTACTTCTGGTTTTGAAACAGAGTCTCACTAGATTGCTGAGAGTCTTGGTAACTTGCCAAGGCTGTCTTTGAACCCATGATCCTATCTCAGCTTCCCAAGTACTAGGATTACAGGTGGCAGGCATCGCCATGCTCAGATGACACCATGACTTTTTTATTTACTCCTAACACTTCTTACCTTCAGATTCTGCAAAATAAAAAGTAAAAAGAGAACATTTTGAACTGGTATGTCCAGTCACCTTTTCTGCCTGAAAAGTATAAGCCTAAACAACCTTGAAACCACCTACCTTCAACTCTTAAGCATTCGGTGGCCTTGTCCACCCATAGAAAGGGTGGGTGGTAATGGTCGGGTGAGAGAGAAACAGTGGTCGTGACAAAGGATGGCTGTGAGATTTTTACCTCTTCTTTCAGTTAGATCTTCAGAGTTCTTTCTCTGTGCATTCCTGTGACATCAGATAAACCGGTATTTTAAATGTTAGTAAAATAAACATATGTTCCAGCGCTAAGGAGAAATAGTTTCTATATTCTCTGTTCCTGTGCTTCATTAGCGCCCTGCGTTTTTCAATTAGCGTGGGTAATTGGAATTTGGCTGTAGTTGGGTTTCATAATGTTTTTTTTTTTTTAATGCACCGAGCATAACTCTGCTGTCTAATTTAACTGTATAGATCTGTTCACTCACTCATTCAAGGATGACTTGTGGAACATGGGTACTACGCACATTCACCTGCTGGCTGTTATAAGCTAATGGGTGTCTATCTGACACGGACACAAGTGTTACATTTCTAGATAATATAAAATGCTGCGTGTGTGATAAATGGTAAAAGCTTTATTATTTAATGATGGCTGGCTGACTTCTAATTGAACCACGTCTGAGCGGGTAGGACTCAACAACCGAGGTGGAGCAATGTGTTCTGAGAGGAGGGATGGCTGGGAGAAGGGATCTGTGGAGCTTTGCAGGCTGTGAGGTTGGAGATACAAACAAGAGCTATTTAAACCTCTGTTTTTGACAGACATATAAGTGCCGCACATAAAACATTCCACTGACCCTTCTTAACATTATTATGAAGTGAATATTATTATCCAATTGGGAAAAGAGGAACCGGGGGCTTACTGAGGAAGCCAGGACAAAGATACACACAGCCCCAGACCCTGCCGTCTTTCTGTCTCTGTGTTTAGGAGCTCTTAGTCTGTGGAGGGGTTTGAGCACCAGGTTTATGAGGTTAGTTTTCTGTTTGGCACCCTGGTATTTTCAGGTATGACTGTTCCCATTTCCAGGTGAGGCCGTAGGGTCTAGAGAGAAGCCCCGGTCCCGTTAAGAGGATGGAAATGCCTAGCTTAGCTAAAGCATGCGGTATCTCAGGCCAGCAAGCCACACCAGAGCCTAACCAACTACAACCTGGGCGTCGGGATCTTTCAGGTCAAGACTCTGCTGTTGTTGGTGTTGGGACTCGCCTTCCTGAGGGAGGTGGCAGCTCGGAAAAACCCCAAAGGAGGGGCTGCTGCCCTCCAAAAGCCCGGGAACTGCCCTCCTCTGGAGGACAACAGTGTGAGGGTTGACATCCGCATCCTCAGTCAAAACTCCGGCGCCCCCATCGTCCACGACTTCCAGAACCGCTCCACCTCCCCATGGGACTACAAGTAAGTGCACTGGGGACAGAGCTGCGTACTCCCCTGGAAAACATGTGGGCTTAATCATCAAACAGAAAACTTGGATATATAGGATAAGTAAAGGAAAAAGCCCCCATGTTTGCTCTTTTTATGCATTATATAAAAAAATGGGTATGGAACCCAGGGGTATTATATCTCCAAGCTACATCCCCAGCCCTATTTTTTTATTCTGGAATTTGAAACAGGGTCTCACTGAGTTGTAAAAGGCCTCACTAAGTAGCTGAGGCTGCCTGCAACCGCTATCCTCCTGCCTCAGCCTCCCAAATGCTGGGATTACAAGTGTGCACCACCATGCCCGGCTGGGCTCTGTGTTACTCTTAAGAGAAGTTTCACTTTCTTGGGAGCTCAGCTTTTTTTTTCCTTTGTTTTTTCCCGGTTTCAGGTTAGGTCTGTCATATGGTTGAAGGTACTAGTATTTGGCTTCCATGTTCTTCTGGACTCCTACCTTTTCCTGCTTTGTGCAGTCCAGGTTGGAATTCCCAAACTCTCTGTCTGTGTTGGAAGAAAGGGTTCTTTAAGCAGCCCATTGGATCACCTCCGTGTGAAGAGAAGTTGGAAACAAAGGCCAGTTTAAGGAGATGCACTCAGATTAGTCATTATCCTTCTAGGTGAGGGGTGAGGGGACTTGGGGAGTGTAGCCAGCGTGCGAAGTGGCTGCTAGGTGGGGACCTTCAGAGTCCAGCGTTGTGACTTTTGTCTTAAGATATAGATCCTAGAACACCAAGCCCATGAACTCTCAAGTGTAAGCATGAAAACAGATTCCAGGGGCCATTAGAAGTGCCTTGACTAACTCCACCCTAACAGGAGCCCATACCCTGGCAAACTGGCTCCTTGACTTTGCTGCCTTTTTGACTCCAAGCAGAGGCGACTATTGAGAGAAGGTACTGGATTCACAGATATATGAGTCTTAGGTTTTCTTTTCTAAGCATCCGGCTTTATTGATTCTATGTTGGGAAATCTAGTGATGTTCAGTCTCTAGGTAAAGGACAATTATAACAATGACCGCACATAAAATGGATTAAAAGATCTATCATGAATCGAGGGCTAACATTTTGTATTGATTTATTAATTTACTTACTTACTTTTGTGGTATTGGGAATTAAACCCAGGTGCTGATATACATCTCCAGCCCTATTTTACATTTTAGTTTGAAACAGGGTCTTGCTGAGTGGCCGAGGGTCCTGCTAAGTTGCCGAGGCTGCATTTGAACCTGCGATCCTCCTATCTCAGCCTCCAAATGATTGAAATTAGAGGCGTGCACCATCACACCTGGTGAGAAGTGTTTTATATCCTTGTGCATCATCCAAAGTTCTCAACAATCCCAGGAGAGGATGATATATGAGAATGTCTGTTTCTCAGTTGAGGAAACTTCAGGCTCAGAGAGTCAAGCCACTGCCAGGGTTTGGCAGGCAAATCCAGGCTTTCTGGCTGCCAAGGCTGGGTGACAGGCCCGCGTTACCCAGAACCTCCCCTGTAGGTGAACGCCCAGTGCCGTGGTATCCTTACCCACTGTCCATCTTCCTCTGCCTTGCTTCACAATCTGCTTTGCCCCCCCCCCCCTCTGCAGCATCACCCGGGACCCCCACCGGTTCCCCTCCGAGATCACAGAGGCGCGGTGCAGGTACTTGGGCTGCGTCAATGCCCAGGGGCAGGAAGACGTCTCCATGAACTCCATCGCCATCCAGCAGGAGATGCTCGTCCTCCGGAGGGATCCCCGGGGCTGCTCCCACTCCTTCCGGTTGGAAAAGGTACTGGTGACAGTCGGCTGCACTTGTGTCACCCCCGTGGTTCACCACGTGTCCTGAGAGCTTCGTGTCAACTCAGCCGAGGAAGCTGTAGGCTCGCCGCCGTCTCTGCGACAAGTCCTGCCTGATCCCTGCTTCTCCCCACTTCACGGGACTCTCCCTGAGACACACATGAATCTCAAAGCTCTGTTTTAGACCTGGTGTTAATTTTGGTGTGCTTCCAAATTATTACATTGCCCTGATATGTTCTAATGCCCCAACCCCCTGATAATGGAGAGAGAAGAATTCAGGAGCCCTTGGCCCACTCTTTCTGTTATATGATGTTCACCTCTTACCCTGATCCGGTGCCATTCCCAGGGCACTGTATTGGTGAAATTGGCCTCTGTTTCATGTAGATGACAATTCAGAAAATATAATCATAATGTGTGTGTGGAGGGACCGTGTAGTGGGGCAAGTTGGTAAAAATGGGGTCAAGGATCTGGTCTGCGGGAAGAATTTGCTAAATATAAATG
The DNA here is from genome assembly GCF_963383645.1 of Muscardinus avellanarius. Classification (NCBI taxonomy): domain Eukaryota; kingdom Metazoa; phylum Chordata; class Mammalia; order Rodentia; family Gliridae; genus Muscardinus; species Muscardinus avellanarius. The sequence continues at coordinate 10,264,063 of NC_137794.1, read as the reverse complement.
AGATTGGCTTCAACTACTAGGTATTTATATTTGTCAGGGAACTGTCCATGTATTTATGACCTATCGGTTAAATGTTAGCAGAATAATTAATATATCCATTATTAATATAATAAAATATTGTTAATTGAAAAATACCCAAGGTGTTTGTTTCTTGTACTCACAAACCTGTAGCCCTAAAGTTTTTAAGATTCGATGCCATCTTTCCTGTCTTTCACATTTCCTCATCAGGGCACTGATGTTAGTTATTTTATTATCATGGCGCTTGAGGGCCGGTTCCACGCAGCAAACAGCACCGACGGTCAGTCCTGGGTCACGCGTACTGCTTCAGCAGCCCCGCTACAGTATTTTCTACAGCTGTCGACTAACAGTAGTAGGCAAACGGGCCCCGTGTGGCTGGTTTTGGATGCTCCATTACAGTAGTAACAAGAGCCTGGCTGTACTTCAGAGGATAACTTTTGTAATAGTGTGCAAAAGGGCCCAGAAGTCAGGAGGCCAGTTAAAACTCAGGGACAGCCCGGCATGGCGGTGCACGACTGTGTTCTCAGTACTTGGGAGGCTGAGACAGGAGGATTGTAGGTTAGAGACCGGCATGCAGTAACTTAGCAAGACCCTGTTTCAGAATAAAAACGAAAAGGGCCTGGGGCACAGCTCAATCCTTGGTACCACCCCCAATACATACACACATACATGCATACATACGTACATACCAGGGAGAAGGGGATTTCTCTCTGCTGGTAGATTCACGTTAGTAGAGATGGTCGGACACTTATACATCACCTGGTCTTTTTCATTTGCAAGTGTGGCCCAGAAAAATTCTGTAACTTGTTCAAGGTCACTCAAGAAGAGGAAGAAACTTGGTTCACTGACTTCAAGTTCCTAATTTTTTATGTTGATTTTGTAACAGTGCTGTAATGTGTCCGATAAAGAACCATTTCAGTCTTTTCTCTGTATGGCGTAGGGCTGACCCTGGGAGAGGCCGACCTGGGAGAGAAGTATCTCTACAAACTACATCTATGAATACATTGCACCGGAGCCCCTGGAGGCCGGGCGCTGAGCCGGGCTCGCCAGCCCTGCACAGGCCTGTGGCTCGCGAAGTTGCACAACCTCTCCTGTCCACAAGGTGACAGACTGCACACATTGGTTCTCTGATTCCTTACCATAGGAAAGGAAAAAAAAAAAAAAACTGCGGCTCTAACAGGGCCCTTGTTTCCGTGGGGATTTAAGACGCCACTGTGCAGAAGGAGCAGGCTGTGTTCTCAGCTCTGTGCCCAGCTTTCTGGGACTCATAGGTCCCTTGTTCTGCCTAGCCTAAATCGAGTTGTCCAGGAGTTCACATATGATGTTTCCATCATCATGTGTGGAGGAAGAGCTTTCCTTTCCAGAGGAAAACTTGAAGGCACATAGCTCTGTGGCTATATATCTGCTATATATATATATTTCTTGTTTATGGAGGCTCTGCTGAGGGAAAAAAAAACCCCTATATTCTCAATTTCTCTCTGTCCCTGTGCCCCTTCCCTCCGTTCCGTCTCCCCTTCCCTCCCTTCCTCCTCCCCCTTCTTCCTTCTTTCCTCTCTCCTTCCCTCCCTCCTCCTCAAATTTGGAGTCACCTATATTTATAAGGTTACAAGTAGAAAATTTTACTTGTGATTTTTCCTTGAGGAAAATGGAAGTTGGTTAGTTTTTTTTTCCTAATAAAAGGAGAGGGAGGAAAAATGCATTTACTGATGTAGACAGTTCTTGGCGTTGAATCCTGGCTCTCCCATGTTCCGGTTGCATGGATTTAGGCAGCTGAGTTCTTCACAGAGTCACCTTCCTCGTATGTCAAGTGGGGGAGCGGATAATATCCATTTTAAAGAATGTGTGCAAAGTCATTAAAAATGTAATTTATGGTACATAATTTATGGACTTGCAATGGTATCCGGGAAATGGCAGGCCCTATAACTGATAGCCGCTATCTCAAAAGATGCAAACCTTCTGTCACCTTTTTGCTTATTCAGAGGAAACCCAGAAGCAACTTCAGCACTCGAGCACCACGGCTACGCCATTATTCCATGTAGTTGTCAAGCTAGTACCTTCCATTTAATGCCTACGTGCAAACATACACACACACATAGGTTTTAAAGTGCTATAAACAAAGGGTCTCTCTATACTAATAGATAAGTGGTTGTTTAAACTTTTCCATTTGTGAAAAGTCAGGGAAGCTGTAGATTGAATGCATTAAAAAAAATCCCCTCTGAGCCGGGCGTGGCGGCGCACGCTTGTAATCCCTGCCCTTGGGAGGCGGAGACAGGAGGATCGCGCAGGTTAGAAGCCAGCCGCGCTGGCTTAGGAGACCCTGTTTCCAAATAAAAAATATAAAAAATAGATGTCTGGGAGTGTAGCCCAGAGGTAGAAGGGTTTCCAGGAACCCCAGTACCACACACACACACACACACACACACACACACACACACACACTCACACACACACATCCTTCTGAGTCCAATCGTCTATGGTAATCACTTCCAGTGGTATAATTAGAAAGAAAAGTATTTTTAGTTCAATAAATTGCAGGAGTAATACACGGTCAGTTCAATAAGTGTGTGCTTTAAAAATTGTGACCGAGTGACCTACCACTGGTTCACAGGCAGCTATCAGTGGGTCCTGAGTTTTAGAATATTACTTAGTAGTCAAGGGAAAAAAAATATTTTTAAACTCTCTATTCCCTGGAAAAAGGAATGACCATGGCTTGTGTTTTAAGATGTTCTTGCCTGAAAATGTTCATCATATGTCTTCAATTGTGCTAACATCGTAGTAATACCAGAGGTCACAACATCACGACCAAGGATGCTGGAGTCAGATGCTTGTACTTCGGGGCTGACTAGTGCTAATGATTTGAGCAAGGGATCTATGTTCTTTTTGCCTGCCTTTCCTCAGATGTAAAATGGGCATGATGCCAGTACCTACTTCATGAAGTTTTTTTTTTTCTTTTTTGTGCTACTGGGAATTGAACCTGGGGACATTTTTACCTCTGAGCGACACCCCCAGGCCTATTTTATTTTTATTTTGAAACAGTGTCTCACTAGTTTGATGAGAGTCTCACTACTTGTTGAGGCTGTCCTTGAACCTGCAATCCTTCTGTCTCAGCCTCCCAAGTGCGGGGATTACAAGCGTTCGCCACCACGTCCGGCTTACATGATAATTTTAAACTTATTGTCTTTATTTCATATATTTCTAATGCTTCCATAACATTTTGACAATATTTTTTGGTGGCTGCCTAGTTCTTTGAAGTTGGTAAAACAGAATTTATTCAGTTATTCCTTTTTTGCACATATAAGTATTTCCACTTAAAAATTAGATAGTGCTAAAAGTTGTTTTAGTTACTTTTTAAAATTAAAAATTATGTATACAAACACAAGGCTCTTATTGGCTTTCACACTGAAATTCTGTGTCTTCAAATGCTTAGCTTATCTTGAGTAAATTACTTAATTTTTCTGAGTCTCAGTTACCTCAACTATAAAATGGGCTAAGAATAATATCTGCTTCATCCAGTTATGAGTTAAAAAAGTAATAAATGCAAAGAGTTAGAGCAGTTTCCAGCCCTGACGAGCAGTTATTAGTCTCACTGGCAAAGGCTCCCACCTCCTGATTCTTGTCTCTAAAGTTAAGTAAATCAAAGCGTTAGACACAGATGGATTTGAGTTGTCCTGGGTTGTGGCTGTCACAAACCCCAGAGCCTTCTGACTCCATGGCTTACCTCTGCGGTTTCCCTCGGTGCTCTCTGTAGGTGTCACACCACAGCCCTTCTGATGGCCCCAGGGTGAGGACCAGACCCTGTTTGTGGTGGTGACTGCACCAGAAGCCGTGTAACCATTTCCCACAAACACATTTTCATGGCTTTGACGGAAGCCAGCCCTGGAGGCGCAGCCCTGGACAGGGCGAGTGTGCGGAGTGCTGGAGTAGGGTCTGAGCGTGACTGTCCTCTTGGAAGGGACCCCGTGCTCACAAGAAAGTGCTGGGATTCTTAAGGTACTAAGCCATCCAGCAAGAGTAACCTGGGATCCTTGGCCTCTGCAGATTTCTCACTCCTGGTTTCTCAACACTTAGAGGGGGGAAAAAAACAGAAGCCCACAGCCCAGATTTCTCACAGACCACTTGTTAAGTGCTTGACTGCGCTGTGCGGTCACCGCAAACCCCAGGCGGGATTGGTGGAGAAAGCTTTTGTCTGTGTCTGCGTACAGGAGGCCCGTCTTCTGGACGTGACCTTTGAAACGATGGGGAAGGTAGAATTAAGCCTAAAAGAAAACAGAGGTTTCCTCTTGGATCCGTCTTGCTTAGCTTTGTGACATAGATGACGTGCTCTGGTTTGGGTTTAAGAGCTTGGGTGAGCTGCATTCCTATCACATGGGAATGAATTTTATTGCGTGAAGCAACAGAATAATATTACTCCTAGGAAGCAGTAGGGAAAGGTTTTCCCAGTCACTTTCCTTACTAACAGAGACCTCGGTGATAACAAGGACACTTGTTCAGTAGAAAATGGTCACGATGGAGTAGGGATGCTTTCAACTTGGCATGCGCGTCTCATTCCATCATCATGATGATTCTGTGAGGTAAAAGTCTTAAGCGGCTGGGCGTGGTGGCGCACGCTTGTAATCCCCGCGCTTGGGAGGTGGAGACAGGAGGATCGCGCAGGTTAGAAGCCAGCCGCGCTGGCTTAGGAGACCCTGTTTCCAAATAAAAATATAAAAAATAGGTCTGGGAGTGTAGCCCGGAGGTAGAAGGGTTTCCAGGAACCCCAGTACCACCAAAAAAAAAAAAAAAAAAAAAAAGTATTAAGGTGGCGCTCGCTGGTAATCTCAGAATTCAGGAGGCTGAGACAGGAAGATGGAGGTTCGAGGACGGCCTCAGCTACATAGTGAGGCCTTTTGCAACTCAATGAGACCTTGTTTCAAAATAAAGAATAAAAAATAGGGCTGAGGGTGTAGTTTGGAGGTAGAATCTCCCTGGGTTCCATCCCCAGTACAGCAAAAAAAAAAAAAAGCATATTAAGCAGTTTCACTGTATGTATAAGGAAAGTGAGGTGCCGATCCATGTTAACACTGTCCTTAAGTTCTGTTTTGTTTTTGTTTTTTGGTACTGGGGGTGGAACCCAGGGTTTTTCTACCTCCGGGTTATACTCCCAGACCTATTTTTTATTTTATTTGGAAACAGGGTCTCACTAAGTTGCTGAGAGCCTCACTAAGTAGCTGAGGCTGGCTTTGAACCAGCGCGATCCTCCTGTCTCAGCCTCCCAAGCGCGGGGATTACAAGCGTGCGCCACCACGCCCGGCATGTCCTTAAGGTTTTAATAGTCATAGGGTGGTGAGCTACTGCGTTTCATCACCCATCCACGTCGTCTCTTTGTAGCAAACCTACCACAAATCACTTTCCTGCCCTGGAGTCTCTGAACCATGGAATCTTCTTTGAGAAGCATCTTTCTGTGAGTGGTCAAGGAGAGCATACTATTTTTAATACTTGGATATAAACGTTATGAAATTTTAAGCTTTACTGAAAGATGGTTGGGAATGCAATCAGTAGATCCTCCGGCTTTTGCCCGTCAACGCCTCTTTTCTAATGGCTTTCATCTTGCTTGTCTGTTGAAAGTCTGGTCCTTGACAAGTCCTCTTCCCCAAGGGTTTCTGGGAATCTCTGAACATCCTCACTTCTCTCAATGATGCTCATCACCTTGGTCAACTGTCGAGTTTGGGGAACTGATCCTGGCCTCGCCACCACCTGCAGGTAGAGGCCTGGTGACTTCGATCCGTCCCAAGTGAGCTCAGACACCTTCACAGCCAGGCGTGTGGAGGCGCCATCTTGGACGTCTGGCCCAACGGGCTTCAATGGATGCAGCTTCAGACAGTGTCTGAATGCAACCAGGCGGCCCAGCTTTGTCACTGGCGGGACCCGCAGCAAGATGAAAGTGTATGGCTCCTTGTTAAAAAAATCGGAATGACAAGAAAATTCCTAAAACAAGTGTGATTTCCTTTTGATTGCAAGGCCAGATTTGTCTATAGGTTATATGCCCAACGAGTCAGTCTGCTCTTAAGATCTCAAGAGAAAATGGCCCAGATGAACCCTTCCCAAATTCCTTTTTTTTTTTTTTTTTTTTTTGCAAGCCTGGGGATGGACCCCAGGGACATTCTACCTCTGAGCTACACCCCTGCCCTATTTTTTATTCTTTATTTTGAAACCGGGTCTCACTGACTTGTGGAGGGCCTCGCTAAGGAGCTGAGGCTGCCCGCGAACCGTGATCCTCCGGTCTCAGCCTCCTGAATGCTGGGATGACAAGCATGCCCACCACGCTCGGCTTCCAAATTCTTTTGATCAAAATAAAAGGGTAGTGGTGCTTACAACAGAAAAGTTTGCAGTAGTTTATTACATGGCAAAAATAATCACATTGGTCTCCAAGAACATTTAATTTATTCATTAATTAATATATATATTTATACTTATTTTTTGCTACTGTAGATTGAACTCAGGCTTGCTCTACCTCGGAGCTATATTCCAAGGCCTGTTTTATTTTTTTTATTTTGAAACAGGATCTCGCTAAGTTATTGAGACTGGCCTTGTATTTGTGTTCCTCCTGTTTTAGCCTCCCAAGCACTGGAATTATAGGAATGTGCTACTATGTCTGGCTAAGAATAATTATTTTATTTTATTTTATTTATTTAATTAATTTATTTATTTTTTGCAGGTCTGGGGATGGAACCCAGAGGCATTTGACCTCCAAGCTACACCCCTGCCCAATTTTTTATTCTTTATTTTGAAACAGGGTCTCACTGAGTTGCGGCGGGCCTCACTAAGTAGCTGAGGCTGTCCGCGAACCGCGATCCTCCGGTCTCAGCCTCCCGAACTCTGGGATTACAAGCGTGCACCATCACGCCTGGCTAAGAATAATTATTTTAGATTGCGATAGCTTAGCACTGTTATGTTTTATAAATGGCCATTCAGCCTTAACGTTTGGGAGTCTAGGTGCATTGGATTATGCTTAATCCAATTCTAATTTTTGTTCTACTCTCTATCAGGAATTAAAAAATTATAACTTAGCCGGGCGTGGTGGCGCACGCTTGTCATCCCAGCATTCGGGAGGCTGAGACCTGGAGGATCGCAGTTCACGGACAGCCTCAGCTACTTAGTGAGGCCCTCTGCAACTCAGTGAGACCTGGTTTCAAAATAAAGAATAAAAAATAGGGCAGGGGGTGTAGCTCGGAGGTCAAATGCCTCTGGGTTCCATCCCCAGACCCCCCCCCCAAAGTTATAACTTTATATCTCTACTGAATTTCTGGCTACCTCACCAAGAGTGATTAAAAATGTATAAACACATACCTCCAAGCTAACAAGCAAGTGCGCACGGCTACAGTATATTGATGATTAGAAAGGCATTTTTCTCCAAGAGGCAGTCTGCAGAGACAGCTGTGCCTACAGTTTAAATGACCTTTTGCATCCGCCTTTTCAAGAGCGGTTAATCCACAGGAAGCGCAGCTTTCCAGGCCATTCTACTCATTTGCATAATTAAAGGGCCCAATTGTGTTCATTTCTGAGAAAAAAAAATAGAGGTTTTCATGACACACTTTATACAATAAAAAAAAAAACCGCTTGCCTCTTAGAAGCGCACACTTTGAAATGCAATCATTTGCATTATGATTTTGAACAATAAACAACAGCAAAGCCCAAGTCTGTACTTTATAATTTATCTGAAGTCAAATGGAGACTCGCCTCTGATTTTTTTTTTTTTTTTATACTAGTCATTGAACCCAGGGGCATTCTACCTTGGAACTTTATCCCCAATCCTACTTTTTATTCTTTATTTTGAAACAGGGTCTCACTAAGTAGCTGAGGCTGCCCTCGAACCCGTGATCCTCTGGTCTCAGCCTCCCAAGTACTGGGATTACAAGCGTGTGCCACCACGCCTGACTTCGCCTCTGATTTTATTTACTCACCAAAATTCTGTATTAATGAGCATCGCTGTGCCCCTAGAATAGGGTGATGAATTGATATCCACAAGAATAATAATCAGATGTTGTCTTTATTATTTAATCGGGAGACTGTTATGTTCAGTTGTCCTGGGGCAGTATGTGTAATTGAGTTTCTTGTCTTTTGAAAATCATTCTTTGTGTGTGTGTGGTACTGGGATGGAACTCAGGAGACTACTACCTCTGAGCTATACTCCTAGACCTCTTTTATATTTTATTTGGAAACAGGGTTTCTGAGAGCCTCACTAAGTTGCTGAGGCTGGTCTCAAGCCTGTAGTCCTTCTGTCTCAGCCTCCCAAATTCTGGGATTATAAGCAAGTGCCACCACGTCCTGTGAAAATCATTCTTGCATGATGTATTAGGTGGCAAAACGGTTCCCAAGGATATCCAGAGCCTAACATCTGAAACCTGTGACTATTACGTGATGTTTCAAAAGAGACTTTGCAGATGTGATTCATTTAAGAATTTTTTAAAATGTTTTTATGTTCAGTACTGGGGATGGAACCCAGGGGTGTTCTATCTCTGAGCTCCACCTCCAGCCCTATTTTTTATTCTTTATTTTGAAACAGGTTCTCACTGAGTTGCAGAGGGCCTCACTAAGTAGGAGCTGAGGCTGTCTTTGAACTGCGATCCTCCTGTCTCAGCCTCCCAAATGCTGGATTATAAGTATGAGCCACCACACCTGGCTCAATTAAGAATTTTGAAGTGGAGAGACTACCCCGGATTATCTGTGTGGGCCCTACTGTAATTGCAAGGGTCTAATGAGAGGGAGTCAAAGTGAGATTGTGTGCACATGTGCGTGCGTGTGTGTGCGTGTGCGTGCACGTGTGTTACTGGTACTGGGAATTGTACCTGAGGGCTTTCTACCTCTGAGCTATACCTCCAGCCCTATTTTTATATTTTTTACTTTGAAATAGACAATGATGAGTCTCACTACTTGCTGAGGCTGGCCTCGAACCTGCGATCCTCCTGTCTCAGTCTCCCAAGTACTGGGATTACAGATATGCACCACCATGCACACCTGCTTCAAAGGAGATTTTACTTTTGAGGAAGAAACAACGGGAGCCCTGAAGCAAGATGCTGCACTGTGGCTGGGAAGACAGAGGAAGGAACCAGAATTCAAGCCGTTCAAGGACTACAGCTCCAGAAGGAGTCTCTTCCAAGTCCCTTGAGGAGGGAGCACGGCCCTCTTGACACCTCGCCATTGCGCCAGTGAACTGCAAGAGAATAAACGCGTGCTGTTTTAAGCCTCCGTAGTTGTGGTCAATTGTTACAGCACCGATAGGAAACGAAAAAAATGCTATGTTTCTGAACGTTTTCTTCCTTGAAAGTCTTGATTGAGTTGACTCTTCATGAGTTCGGGTGTTTGATCGGCCTAAACCCTCTCGATGATCAGAAGCCTGCATTCTAGGAATTTTTTTTGGCGTCGTCTCTCTGCCACAGCTCCTGCTGCAGAACAATAATCGAGGTTCACCGTGTTCAGGCCTGAATTAATTCAGTTCAACGAGTCCGTGAGAGCCAGTTCGCTTGATCCAGTGGTCAGCTCGGTTGCAGAGCATCTTAGGTGGCACCAGGCTGGGAAATGCCTCTGTCTTGCCCCGTGTGGTCGATTCTGAAAGGGAGCAGCTGGGATGCTGTTTCGGTTTGACTGCGCAGGCGGTGTGTGGGACAGTAAGGTGCATTCTGGGACCCTGGCCTGGCTTCTCACATCTGGCTGAAACAGGCAGCTTTTTACAGTAACCTCGGGGAAAGGAAGTCAGTGTTGGTGGAAAGCTCGTTCCACGAACTTAAACCCAGATGCTTGACCTACATTGTCGGCCCCCGGAACGACTTTCGTTCTACAGAGAGGGGTTCAAGGTTAAATGCGCAGGAGAAACCATTGCGTGGCCATCGTCTCTATTATGAAGATGAAGTTGAGATTCTTTGGTTTCATCAACATTGTGGATTTTCAAATAAAAAGCCAATTGACATAAAAGCCGAGTGGATAACGCTTTCTTTGCCTCGGTGGGCAGGCTGTGTCACGCCTGTCTGTAGGAAAGCCTGGCGCTTTGTCTCCCAGGGGCCCTTGGGCTGGGTTCTCCTCGTGGTGTGGCTCTGGGAATGTCACCAGTGGCTGGGTCTCAACCTTACTGAGAGGGACCGTTTTCTCAGTGGTGAGATTTGTGGGATTCTAGGGAGGAAACTACCTCCAAAATGGATCTTTCGTGCTCTGCTGAAATACTCTGTTAGAAATGTTCCTTTTGAGGCTTTTTAAAAAACACACACTTCTAGGAAGTTTAACACATTCATATGGAAAGGTCCATTCTAGGTTTTTTTATTTTTTATTTTTTGGTGGTTCTGGGGTTCCTGGAAGCCCTTCTACCTCCGGGCTACACTCTCAGACCTATTTTATACTTTTTGGAAACAGGGTCTCCTAAGCCAGCGCGGCTGGCTTCGAACCTGCGCGATCCTCCTGTCTCCGTCTCCCAAGCGCGGGGATTACAAGCGTGCGCCACCGCGCCCGGCCAGTCCATTCCGTTTTCATGACCTCCTTCAAAACCTTTACCTTGATGAGTCCAGCTCTGTGTCAAGCTCCGGGCAATCAGAGATGAATAAGGCACAATAGCCAGACTGTGGAATCAACCTGGGTGTTCATCAACAAATGAATGGATCACACAGTTATGGGAAATATACAGAATGGAATTCCTTTTCTTTTTCAGTACTGGGGATGGGACCCAGGGGGCATTCTACCTCTGAGCTATATCCCCAGCCCTATTTTTTATTCTTTTACCTTTGAAACAGGGTCTCACTGAGTTGCAAGGAGCCTCACTAAGTAGCTGAGGCTGTCCACAAACCACGATCCTCCTGTCTCAACCTCCCAAATGCTGGGATTACAAGCACGCACAACCATGCTTGGCCAGAAAAGAATTCTACTCAGCAATAAAGAAGAACAAAATAATGTCACTTGTAGGAAAATGGATGGACCTGGAGAACATTATGTGAAGTGAGATTAGCCAGTCACAGAAAAAGGGTCATATGTTTTCTCTAATGTGCACAAACTAGGGAGTCATACCAGAGAGACTCCACATGATGGAAGAGAAACTCCAGTGGAGCCAGGGAGGTGATCTGAGGGAGGGTGAGGGGGAAGACTGGAGTTCATTAATGGAAATATTACCATCGACTATGTGTACATAAGTGAATATACGAATGTCAGTCTCAGTACTCTGTATTGGGAAGAAGGAGAGATGGGGAGGTGGGGGCGCCCTGTGTTGTGTGCATGTAAGTCATTGTCAGTATGATGTACATTATATCGTGAGACTATAATGCACCAAAAAAACATATTAAAAAAGCAAAAGCCAGGCGTAATGGCGCACGCTTGCAATCCCAGCATTCGGGAGGCTGAGACAGGAGGATCACGGTTTGTGGACAGCCTCAGCTACTTAGTGAGGCCCTTTGTAACTCAGTGAGATCCTGTTTAAAAATAAAGAATAAAAAATAGCGCCGGGGTGGGGGGTGTAGTTCAGAGGTAGAATGCCTCTGGGTTCCATCCCCAGTACTGCAATTAAAAAAAAAAAAAGAAAGGAAAAAAGATCAATAAGGAATCATTATTTCGATTGATCATTCTTATGGTCTAGGAAAAAGAAAGACAGCAAATCTGACCCCTACAGCTGGGGTCCACTGATATCATTAGAGAACGCTGGCTGAAGCAAGTTGCCCTGCTCCCAGCTTTTGAGTATTATTGGTTGGATCTTAGTTTTTTCCCCTGGTAGCCTGGTTTCTTGAGGCCCTGTATTTCTAGTCTTCTGCTCTTGTGGCCCTCTTCCTGCAAGGTGGCTCTGCTCTAAGCTGACTTTGTCTTGTGACAAAAGCACCTTGGGGATTCATGTGTGTGGCAGAGGGCCCTGAAGATGGGGCGTGAGAGAGCGGTACCCTGGTGCGATGAGCTCGGCACTCAACAGTTGACGCCTGAAGATGGGGCGTGAGAGAGCGGTACCCTGGTGCGATGAGCTCGGCACTCAACAGTTGACGCCTGAAGATGGGGCGTGAGAGAGCGGTACCCTGGTGCGATGAGCTCGGCACTCAACAGTTGACCCCTGAAGATGGGGCGTGAGAGAGTGGTACCCTGGTGCGATGAGCTCGGCACTCAACAGTTGACCCCTGAAGATGGGGCGTGAGAGAGCGGTACCCTGGTGCGATGAGCTCGTCACTCAACAGTTGACCCCTGAAGATGGGGCGTGAGAGAGCGGTACCCTGGTGCGATGAGCTCGGCACTCAACAGTTGACCCCTGAAGATGGGGCGTGAGAGAGCGGTACCCTGGTGCGATGAGCTCGGCACTCAACAGTTGACCCCTGAAGATGGGGCGTGAGAGAGTGGTACCCTGGTGCGATGAGCTCGGCACTCAACAGTTGACCCCTGAAGATGGGGCGTGAGAGAGCGGTACCCTGGTGCGATGAGCTTGGCACTCAACAGTTGACATTCTTGCTCATAGACATTCGTCAGCCGCTGCGGGCAGTGAGGAATTCTCAGGGGCAAACCTCTCTTCGCAGGTGCCTTGCCTGGCTCTCACAGCTCTGCCCCTGACTCCATCTTTCCTGTCTTCTTTTCTCATTCGGTTTTCATCGTCCCCCGCCACAGTCCAGCACCTTCCATTTGCAGTTTGTTTTTGCTTCCTTCTTTTCTCCTCTACTGTCTGCTAAAACTTGGTGACTTTACCTTTTGCACCAGACACTGTCCTTCGATGCATTTTGCAAACACTTTCTCTCTAGGGCGATCGTGTAGCAGAAGCAGTTAAGTTGGGTGCAGTTTTGAATAGAATTCTCTTTTCCATGGCTACAGCAAGTAGCTGCAGCTGCGTCCAGCAAGCGTGGGATGAGGCCCTTGTGCATCTGTGCAGAATGGCTTCTCCAGGAAAGCCCGAGTCCTTCTATCCATCAGGCACCATTACTGTTTCCAAAGTTCATGAGCGCACCGCCAGGTAAACGATTTTTTTCACCTACCTAATTCTACCAGGGCTTCTTCAGAGAGATGCCAGCATTCAACAGACATCCTAGTTGGAAGAATTCTGCACAAACCACTGGTGTGTGGGCAGCATCGAGTCTCTGGAACCACCGGGTGCCTCAGCCAAGAAAAGAGAAGTGATCTTTCTCTTCTCATTGTAGCTTATAGCTGGACCTGCACACAGTCGCATTCTCTGTCCTATAAACCGGATCTGTTTGCAGCGGGCAGGGTGAGGCAGCACCTCGAGGGGGAGGCGAGAAGGAATGAGGTGGGTGTGGAGAGCACAGGCCCCGGCGGATGGGAAGTCCAGGCCGGTCCTGGGCCTCACTCCCTTCCTGGTTATGTGAGTCTACACACATCACTTTGCTAAGGCTGGTTTGAGGACAAGCCCTTGGGGTCTATTTTTTCAGAGAAGAAAACGGGACCATAGAGGAGACCAATAAAGAAGTGAATGAGAGGTAGGATAGTGAAATGTTGGGGAAATCAAGGGAACATTTTTTCCCCCCCAGGAACGATTAGAAGATGATTTTGGAGCGGCCGGTGTCAGTGGTACTAGATGCCGGGGGAGGTGAGGGAGTAGAAGGGACAGGAATGACTGGCTGTTCCTCACATCTGGCTTTGGAAGATGCAACAGCGGTTTTAGCAGTTACCATAAGGATGGCGAATGGTGCTCTGCGACCAAGCACCGAGTCTTGGAGAAAACAGGTGTTCTCTTTGGTCTTGGTAAAGGGCCCAGCTGTCCTCATCATCACGCAGGGATGACCGTGGGAGCATGAGCAGCAGGAATGTAGCCTCTTGAATCTTCTGAGATCCAGGAGACTCATCCTGAGCCGCCTGTGGCAGCGCTGAAAGATCAGTGGGTCAGCAGGTACCAGGGCCCACGGTTTAGAGCGCGCTGCGGCTTGAAGTTGTGTGGGGCTGCTGCTCACCAAAGGCCAGGCATGTCTCCTGAAGCCCCTTTTCTCAAAACGTTGTCATAGCCGGGCGTGGTGGCGCACGCTTGTCATCCCCATCCTTGGGAGGCTGAGACAGGAGGATCACACAGTTTCGAAGCCAGCCTCAGCTACTTAGTGAGGCTTTCAGCAACTTAGTGAGACCCTGTTTCCAAATAAAATAGAAAAAAAAGGTCTGGGAGTATAGCCTGGAGGTAGAAAGCCTCTAGGTTCCACCCCCAGTACCACCAAAAACAAACAAACAAACAAACAAACAAACAAACAAACAAACAAACACATCTTCGTCATACACATTTGTGCGGTGTGAAGCGTAGAGGCCAGAGTCCGCTGGGTGTCTCCGATGGCTAAACTTCTTTACAACAATGGGATCCCAGAGAGAAGAGGAGATTAAAGCCTGGTGCAATGGCACATGCCTGTGATCCCAGTACTTGGGAGGCTGAGACAGGAGGATCGCAGGTTCAAGGACAGATTCAGCAACTTAGCAAGATCTTGTTTTAAGATTAAAAAAAGGCGCTGGGAGTGTAGCTCAGAGATAGAATGGTCCTGGGTTCAATCCCCAGTACCAAAAAAAAAAAAAGTTAGAAGAAAAGGGAGTAGTGGATGAGTGGCTTGAAGAAACGGCAGAAGGTGGGAAGGCAGACATGGACAAGGTACCTCTGAACAGAAAGGACGGTTGTAACTGAGAAGGGTGGCCATTGGAGACCTTCAGTTAAAACACGTTTCCTGGGGAGCAGGAATAGAATAAGGTGGGACCGGGAGGAGAATTTGGCACAGTAGATGTAGGCGTTGCTAGACAGATGTTCCCAAATGTGCTCAAATGACAGAAGACCCGAGAGTCATGGCTTCCAAGAGATATTGAAGCCGGGCGTGGTGGCGCACACTTGTAATCCCCGCGCTTGGGAGGCAGAGACAGGAGGATCGCGCAGGTTCGAAGCCAGCCGGCACACTGGCTTAGGAGACCCTGTTTCCAAATAAAAATGTAAAAATAGGTCTGGGAGTGTAGCCTGGAGGTAGAAGGTCTTCCAAGAACCCCAGTACCACATACAAAAAAGAGATATTGAAGAATGCAATACATTATCTTATTAGCAGTATTTACCTCAACCTCACATATTTGCCTATTTTCAATTTGCATTGTTTAGATAGGTCGCATTTGGTTAAATTTGCATGCTTATAAAAATAATATACTCTCAATCATATACACTCATCCATTAAAAAGTCACTTTGAGGCAGAATACGTATCTCTGGAAATTTCCCTCTGTATTACATTGCTACTGGTCTAAACAGAGCTGAGAGAGTGGGGAGTCACGCTGGTGCTTAGGATGAATGGACCTGTGTCTCTGAGATGCTCCCTGATATTCAGACATGTGTAGATTACTGTCTTATTTTAGTTCTTTTGGGTGTAAACTTCTTAAAGTCCATTTCAGGACTGATCCGAAATGAACATCTAGAAATACCATGTATGTTGAACGACAGTTTCCACGTTGGCCTAACCAACTTCTCTCCCTCTCTCTTTTCTTTTCTTTTAGGAAATACTTATATTAATCGATCTGCCAGATTAAGGACATTTAACCTCAGGAGCATTTCAGGTTGAGCGAGGAATGAACCTGGACGCTTACACTTTCTCTAGCAGTGAAAGAAAGCTTGTTCTGTTTAAGTTTTCTTCAACCCTCCTCCTGGGGCTGATGCTAAGGTGTCTAAGACAGACAAAGGGTCTTGAGAAGGAAGGGGAGAGGCTGGGCGAGCCTGGCAGTGGGATGCTGCTCTGGCTGGGCTTGGTCCACCCATCCTACTATTCAAGAGGAGAATTTCTATTTGACTGCAACCAGGAGGCATTTTTCTTCCCTTTTTGCTGTTTGAATGTGAGGACAAAGTTATACTATTGTGGTAAGCATCTCTGGGCGAGCCACTGATTCATCAGGAAGGCTGTAGACAGTTTGGTTAACCACAGGGTTTGCTGAGAGACGAGAGAGACCAAGGAGAGAGAGGCGGGGACTCGTGGGCGTCAATTTAGACGTGATGTGGAGTTAAAGTCTAGATTAACTAGGACAGCGAGGGCTGCAACAGCCCTTGACTCAATTTTATCTACTCAAGGGCAAAAGTTAAAACCAGATACTGTACTGTGTGCTCCTCATGTCATCGCAGCAGCCTTGGCAAATAATTGAAAACACATGATTAAAGTGACATGAAACTGATGTCTAGCTGAAGATATTATAAATCGCAATAAAAATAATTTATAAAAACAAATGGTAAGCCAGGTATGATGGCACACACTTGTCATCCCAATACTTGGGAGGCTGAGACAGGAGGATTGCAGGTGTAAAGCCAACCTCTGCAATTTAGTGAGGCTGTCAGCAACTTAGGGAGACTCTGTTTCCAAATAATAAAATAAGAAGGGTTGGATGTAGCTCAGAGGTAGAATGCCGCCTGGGTCGAATCCCTAGTTACCACAGAGCGACAATAACAATACAAAAGGCAAAAATGAAACAAACAAAAAAATGGTAGCCTACAAACATTTATTTTTCTTATCTCCTGTTGGATAGGCAGTCTTCACTGCCACTACCATATTTCTTATTCTCTCTCTCTCTCTCTCTCTCTCTCTCTCTCAGAAAAATATCTTTTGAAGTTACTTAACTCATTTGATATGACTTTCAATTCATTCAGTGCCTCCGTTCCACTGCATTCTTTGAACATATTCAGAACTACCTGTTACCTGCAAGCCACCCTCAGAGGAAAGAGCGTCGCCTGTTAGTTGTGGGTTTTCCTCTGTCTTGGATTATTTCTCTTGGTTGCTTTCTCACCCAATCACATATGAGGAGCCTACATGTTAACGAATCTTTCTTTCTTCTGTCGCACCCCATGTCCCAAACTCTGTGAATTATGTAATTCAATATTCTCCAAACTGGATCTGAGTCGGATGCGTCAGTCAGGAGCGGGTTAAATCTATGTGGCTTCACGGTGGGGCAAGCGCAATGGAAAATTCCATAGTGACGGCACCTGTCTGTCAGCGTTGAAGACCCCCAACCCCAATCCCAACAATCTTAGCCCCCCACACCTGCTAAGCTCACTAACCAATGGACTTTCCTTTGTCCTGATCTTCTGTAACCAGCTTGAATCTGATGGCCAGTCGTGACATCTCTCTTTCGCCCGTGTTCTCGGTCCTTTGTTCACTTGGTCGTACTCTGCTGGTTAACACCTCAGCCCCTGCTCAACTCAAGTTTCTACTTTGTGCTTCAAACTGTACTGCTGACTGCGGCTGGAGGAACGCACGGAGCCTACCCGCTCGCCTGTGACCCCCAAACTCAGCCGGGCCCATCATGTCGCCCGAATAGCTAGTTGTCCTCACACGGTCTTCTATGACTATTTCATAGTTTTTCTTATCTCCTTATTACCTTTCATTTCCAAATCTATCTTGACTGATCTACTCTTCATATCTCCAATACTTCCTCCATCATTTTCACCCTCAGTAGGTGATCGTACTTCTTGTTTCATGCAGAAAATGAAAGGGACCAAAAAGAGCTCCCGAGACTCTATGTACCTACCCACCTCCAGCATCGCTTGCTCCCTCCCATGACTCCTGATGACCTGGCCGTGCTCCTATCCCAGGCTGCTCCTATGTTTGCTCACTGGCTCTCTTCTCTTCTCCCTCCCCAGGCTTGTTACTCTATAGTTCTTCCCTGCAAAGATA
The DNA here is from genome assembly GCF_963383645.1 of Muscardinus avellanarius. Classification (NCBI taxonomy): domain Eukaryota; kingdom Metazoa; phylum Chordata; class Mammalia; order Rodentia; family Gliridae; genus Muscardinus; species Muscardinus avellanarius. The sequence goes on along the minus strand of NC_137794.1, from coordinate 10,246,456 downwards.
TCTTTGTGCCTCTTGCTTACTTCCCATGACCACAAGTCATCCTAAAATGTTAGGGCCGCCTTACACTAAGCATTTGTTAGCAACAACTGAACAAAGCTTTATGTTCTCACATGATGTCATTGTAAACAATGCAGCTTTATTTCTGAATTAGTAATAGATGTTTGCTTTTTTTTCTAAATTAAAAGGTAAGGTCATTATGGCTCTTTTGACATTTCACTGTATTTCTCCCAAAGTAATAGCTGTAATGAATGTTTACACACTGATATGTGATCCGAGATTTCAGTTGGACATTAAGAAGAAAGTTCTCTAAAAACAGACGTGAAGCTGGGCGTGGTGGTGTATAATCATAATCCTAGTACTTGGGAGTATGAGACGTGAAGGATCGCAGGTTCATGGCCAGCCTCAGCTACTTAGGCCCTCTGCAACTTAGTGAGACCATATTTCAAAAATAAAAATAATTAAGCCAGTCCTGGTGTCACAAGCTTGTAATCTCAGCATTTGGGAGGCTGTGACAGGAGGATCCAGGCTCACAGACAGCCTCAGCTACTTAGTGAGGCCCTTTGCAACTCAGTGAGACCCTGTTTCAAAATAAAGAATAAAATACAGGGCTGGAAGGTATAGTTCAGAGGTAGAAGCTCCTTGGTTCTGTCCCCAATACTGGAAAAAAAAAGGTCTGGGGGTGTAACTCAGAGGTAAAATGGCCGTGGGTTTAATTCCCAGTAACAATAAAAAAAAACAACAAAAACTTGATGGCTGGGTGTGGTGGTGCAAGCCTGTAATCTCAGTACTTGGAAGGCTGAGACAGTAAGGACTGCAGGCTTGAGGCCAGTCTCTGCAGTTTAGGGAGAGATCCAGCTTCAAAAAAAAAAAAAATAAGGCTGAAGGTCTAGCTCAGTGGTAGAATGCCCTTGGGTTCACTCTCCAGTACCCAAACAAACAAACAAACAAACAAACAAACATGACACTGATATTTTTCCTCAAGAACAGTACCATTTTCTCTTATATTTTGGCAGAGAAATGGACCAGAAGACCATTCAGCATGATGATTTTGTCGTTAACCTCATGTTCATCCAGTGAGGGTCGACAAAGGTCCTGCGTCTCAGGAAGGCACAGGTGGGTAACAGGGAATGAGTCAGCCTTGCTGCCTTTGACTTCCCCTTAACTAATGCAGAACCAACGGCACAGGTGTCCCCAACAGACGTTAGTTGATCACCGAATCTTCATCACCATCCCACCATTCATATCTGGCACACAGGCGGGCACGAGGAAACCTCAGTGTGTCGTTATTCTTTCCAGGAACGTAGGAGAGTAAGCTACCTGTGGCGTTCTGGCTTGAGGCCTTTGATCTGGGCCTTTTACGGCTGCTTGTCGTAACCACAGACAGATGTCAACTTCCCCGACATTGCCAAGAACCAGCTTCGGGCTTTGAGAACCAACCGTGTCCCCTGCCCTCAATTATACATCCGATCGGAGCTGGTTTCTGGAAACGTGAGGATGTGTGGGGATGGACACCCCCTTGAACTCTCTAGGCATCTCTGGTCAGTGGAGAGCACTGTTCTTTTCTTTCTTTTTGCTTTGAGGTGCTGGGGACAGAACCCAGAGCCTCATGCATGCTAAGGCGAGCACATCACCACCGAGCTACACACCCGGGCAAACACCTTCTGATTTGCTTTTTTTTTTTGTAACTGGTTCTGTGCTTCTGAACCTAGATTATAGCCAGGCCTTTGAGATGAGTAGGAAGAACACACGCTGTGTCCCTTCTCTCTCTTCCAGTAGTGAAGTACTCTTTCTCTGAGAATATCACCAGCACCTTTATGCTGCGAGTCTGATATATTTATGACCCGTGTCCTGGGGTGAGACCCTGATTCTTTTTTTTTAAACACAAGTTTTTCATCTTTATTTCCCTTTTTCTCCACTAGACTGTGGGCTCTTTTATTTATTTATTGACTTTTGTGCGGAGATGGAACCTAGGACATTCTACCTCTGAGCTACATCCCCAGCCCTATTTTTTAATCTTTCTTAAAATTTTGAAACAGGGTCTCACTGAGTTGCGAAGAGCCTCGCTCAGTGGCTGAGGCCGTCTGTGAACCTCCTGAATGCTGGGATTACAAGCACGCACCGCCACGCCCAGCGGACTGTGGGCTCTTTGAGGAGAAAAAGCTTATCACTCAGCTTGGGACATGGGATCTCTTCACTGTCATTTACCCGAAATGAATGACTCAATACAATTAAAAAAATAAAGTGATTGGTTCATTTTATATTTCTCTGTGGATGGCAGTTGCTTCCTCTGATTAAAATAAAGGTCAAAGTCAGCTGTATGTGGTCACCTGGGTTTGCATTGATGTAGAACAACCGAGGAAAGCTGCTCATCGGGTGATGCCCGGCGTTCCTGCCTCTGCAACCCCCCACCCCGCCCAGGTCAGGGATGCTTTGAGGCCCCTGCCTGCCATCCCAGACCTTCTTGCTAGCAAGGTAGGAAGGAGCCTGCAGATGTAGGCTTGCAACATGCAGACTGAAGAGGAGGGCTGAGGGAAGGCTGACCGGGCCTACGACTCAGGTAACCCTCCCGGGTGCGTACTTCTTAATATTGAAGACGGAGCAAGAGTAGCCATGAGGATTAAATGTGCCAGTGTGTGGAGCGTGCCTGACACTCGCCTGGTCTAAGAGGGCTTGTAAGTGTGCCCTTCTCTTCATGTTCCCACTTGTCCCTCATGCTTCAGGCAGAGTGTGCTTTCTTTGTGGCATTGTGGATGGAACCCAGGGGCATTCTACCTCTGAGCTACACTCCCAGAACTATTTTTTAAAATTCTATTTTTTCTTTCTTTCTTTCTTTCTTTCTTTCTTTCTTCTTTCTTTCTTTCTTTCTTTCTTTCTTTCTTTCTTTCTTTCTTTCTTTCTTTCTTTCTTTCTTTTGGAGGTACTGGGGATGGAACCCTTCTACCTCCAGGCTACACTCCCAGACCCATTTTATATTTTTGATTTGGAAACAGAGTCTTATTTTCTATTTTGAAACAGGAATCTCTCTGAGTTGCCAAGGGCCTCGCTAAGTAGCTGAGGCTGGCCATGAACCCCGATCATCCAATCTTAGCCTCCCAAATGCTGTGATTACAAGCATGTGCCACCATGCCCAGCTCTATTTCAATTTTTTATTCTTTATTTTATTTTAATTTTTTTTTGGTGGAACTGGGGTTTCTGGAAGCCCTTCTACCTCCGGGCTACACGTCCAGACCTATTTTATATTTTTATTTGGAAACAGGGTCTCTTAAGCCAGCACGCGGCTGGCTTCAAACCTGTGCGATCTTCCTGTCTCCGCCTCCCAAGTGCGGGGATTACAAGCATGTGCCACCACTCCCGGCTTTATTCTTTATTTTAAAACAGAGTCTCACTAAGTTGTGGAGGGCCTCGCTAAGTAGCTGAGGCTGGCCATGAACCACGATCTGCCAAGACATCCTGCTGCCTCGGCATCTATGTGTTGAGACCCCACTCCACATAGTTAATCGGCAAAAAAGCCCCAAGAAGGAGGTATCGTCTCTGGCCAAAGTACCCCCCACTTTTAGATACCCTTCACTATTATTCCTTTTAACTTTCTACACGAATTGCTCCAGTGATGTGAGATCAGGACTATAAAATCGAGTCCGTGGAAATAAAACTTTCTAATAATTTGTCTAAACGTCCTTGGCTCTGCTCAATAGTAATGAAAAGACTGGCCAGAATTCAGGTACTGTGATAAGCACCCCAGCTGCAGCAATCACAAATGGCCTCCGACCTTCATCACTATCCATTAACTCCGACAAAGTAGCTCAGTTCAAAGTAACTGTTTACCCTTGAAATCCTGCCTAGAGACAGAGAAAAACCTTATGTGTAGCAATTTAGTTGATAAACAACTTGGCTGCCCAAATACAATAGACCCAAAGAAAAAGACTGTTGACTGACCGCATAGTTAGAAATGAATATGACTAAATAAAGGACAGACGTTCTAAATATATATGTATGAAGGAAAGGAAATACCGTAAGAGTAAGAAAAGCATTTTTGCATGAAGAAGAGCTTATCATAAGATAGTCCCAACTGGGAAAGGAAGGAATTAGAAAGTTAGAAGCAGGCTGCAGAGAGTTTGTGACAGGGAAGTGGATTATTAAAGATGAGTAGGCTTTTAATAGGCTTGTTGTCTAAAGAAGAGTGCTCAGCAGTTAAGGAAATACATCTGACAATTAAAACTAAGAACCTTGTGGTGTTGTTTGTGATATTTTGTCTGCCAAACTGTGTTGTGAGTATGCTTAAGCTTTCAGATTTAGAAGATAAGATGCCAACACCTGAAGAAACTCCATCACATCCACCTGAATCACCACATCTCCCCACACTTGCTATATGAACTGAGCCCAAAAGATGGAAAGTTCGAGGAAAAGTTAAAGAAGATTCCCTGAGAAGCTCCCAAGCCTTGACTATGCCTGTTTGTTCTGGGAGACTGCCACCTGGAACTGCTTATCTGCAAGACCTTGGAGAGAAACAAAAGTTGGTCTTTCGAAGGCCAACAGCCAGCTGAAAGACACCCATCCCCCCTTTTCTCTTAACTTTACTGGGGAAGGGTATAAATTTCTTGGGGTTTTCATAATAAAGTGTCGCTGGCTCAAGAAGCCTTTGTCCACCTCAGGTTCTTTCCAAAGCGTCGTCATTTAGGGACCTAAAGAAAATTTAGTCCCTAAAGGGAAAGAATCGCTGCAGATAAGATTCTGCAGAACTCCACCTGCCTTTTGCCCCATCTTTCTGAGGATTTGATCGGGAGCGGACAATTAACGACCCGACTGAGATTAGTCTGCAACAACGATCCTCCAGTCTCAGCCTCCCAAATGCTGGGATTACAAGTGTGCACCACTACGCCAGGCTCTATTTCTGTATTTTTATTTTTTATTTTAAAACAGAATCTCACTAAGTTATGGAGGGCCTCACTAAGTAGCGCGATCTTCCTGTCTCCGCCTCCCAAGCGCGGGGATTACAAGCGTGTGCCACCACGCCCGGCTTTATTCTTTATTTTAAAACAGAGTCTCACTAAGTTGTGGAGGGCCTCGCTAAGTAGCTGAGGCTGGCCATGAACCACAATCCTCCAGTCTCAGCCTCCCAAATGATGGGATTACAAGTGTGCACCACTATGCCCGGCTCTATTTCTATTTTTTTATTTTTTATTTTAAAACAGAATCTCACTAAGTTATGGAGGGCCTCACTAAGTAGCTGAGCTGGCTAACCTGCAATCCTCCTGTCTCAGCCTCCCAAGTACTGGGGTTACAAGCATGCAGCATCATGCCCAACTCATAATAAGATGAGGACTGAGAAGGAGATTGCCATTTGGCAATGTGGACGCCATGGGTGATGGAGGCAGGAGCCGTTCTAGAGCAAAGATTGGGTGACAGTGCGGTGAGAGTGGGTCTTTCCCAATCTAAGAGCTGGAATTACTGCAAAACAGCCTTTCACAACTTGTGGTCTTTTGATGCTCAGAAGCTTCGGAACCCATCTCCCGTGTCCCCACCGCCAGCCCTGCACTGTTCTCCATCCTGCAGAGCTGATTTGTTACCGGAGGCCCCAAGGCTGGGGACGAGGCCAGGTGGCCGTGACAACCTCGTCCGATCATTAAGCCACTGTATGACTTATGCCCCAGAGTAGAATTATGGAGTCCCTCGGTGTAAGTGGCTGCTTAACGGTGCTGTAGGACTCAGAGTGTAACGGCTCCTGGGCTTTAACTCTCGGGAGATGAGACTCACATTAAGAAAGGGCGGATTTCACTGTTGTCTCGTATGTGTGAGATCCTTTTCCCCCATATTTTGAAAAATGAGCTTCATTTTTGGAGTGAAATCTTTGCTCACTTGTGTAATTTTGGTCATTCTCAGTGAGCTCTTACTTTATTATTTCTCTGTGTGATGGTGCTGCCACCCGGGGAGGCAAGAGACCGTGACCAGGGTGGCCCATTTTGGTTTGGCAGCCTGGGGTTTCAGATTTCAGAGACATTTTTATATAGTCTCATTTTTCCCATTCATTGGACAGTTGCTTTAAGAATATAAATAACTTATCCAAATGACCGACTTTTTTTTAAAGTTGCCGAATTTCAGATCAAGTGTATTGCTTTTTGTTTTAAAAGCAATACATATTCAGTTAGTCAGATATTACAAAGAAAAAATTATTTTTTTCCTCTTCACAACCCAGAGTAACTCCTGCCATCAGTTTTACATGTGCGCTACCTGTCTTGTCTTATTTCAAATAGTTGAACCATTCTCTCTCCTACTCATTAAAATTTTTATTTACTCATTTACACTATATTTCTTTTCTCTTTCTCCGTCTCCTTTTCCTTCCTTCTCCTTCTCCTTCCTTCTTCTTCTTCAGATTAAACCCAAGGGCATTCTATCTCTGAGCTACATCCTTAGACCTAATTTTTAATTTTTTTTTGGGTGGTACTGGGGATGGAACCCTTCTACCTCTGGGCTACACTCCCAGATCTATTTTTTATATTTTATTTGGAAACAGGGTCTCTTAAGTCAGCCAGGCTGGCTTCGAACCTATGTGATCCTCCTGTCTCCGCCTCCCAAGTGCAGGGATTACAAGTGTGCACCACCATGCCTGGCTATTTTTAAATTTTGAAACAGGGTCTCACTAAATTGTGGAGTGTCTCAGGAAGTTGCTGAGGCTGGCCCCAAACCTGCAATACTCCTGTCTCAGTCTCTCAAGTATTGGGATTACAAGCATGTGCCACCAAGCCCAGCTATTTACACTATTTCAAACACTTAAAAAGGCTTGCTGGGCATGGTGGCACACATCTATAATCCCAGTACTTAGGAGGCTCAGAAAGGAGGATTGAGGTTCAAGGATGGCTTACAGTAATTTAGTGAGATTCTGTTTCAAGAAAAGAAAAAATAAAATAAATAGATCTGGGTGTGGTGGTGCATGCCTATAATCCCAGTGCTTGGGAAGCTGAGAAAGGAGGAATCACAGGTTCAAGGCCAGCCTTAGCAAGTGGTGAGACTCTCATCAATCTAGCGAGACCTTGTTTCAAAATAAAAATAAAATAGGGCTGGGGGTGTAGCTTGGAGGTGGAAGGCCCCTGGGTTCAATTCCTAGTACCACAATAAGTAAATAAATAGGTTGGGGTGTAGCTCAGAGGTAGAGCTCACTCCCCAGTATCCCTACCCCTGACCCTCATGTACACACACAAGGCTTTAGGTTATGATCTGCGGTGGCAGTTTTATTCAGCGTTTTGTCTCTTTATATATTTAAATTATTTTGCTGCGGCAGCTTCCTAGATGTGTAATTGCTAAGCTAAAGAGCACAAACATTTTGAAAGCTCTTAAGTTTTAAAATTACTTTCAGAGCCGGGCGTTGGTGGCACACACATTACTCTAACATAACATGTTGTGTTCTGTGTTCTAGGGTCACAGTTGAGAATTCTGAGCCTATTCTGATTCCTGGTCCTTTGTGTCTGGCCTGTATATGGGATACACACAACGAGACTCTACTCAATAAAGAATAAAATGATGCCATTTGCAGGCAGTTGGATGGACCTGGAGGACATCATGTTAAGTGAGATTAGCCAGGCACAGAAAATGAAGGGTCCTATGTTTTCTCTCATATGTGGAAGTGAGGGAGTAATCGGGAGACAAGAGGACCTTCAGATAATGGAGGAGAACGCCCAGTGGAGTGAGAGAGGGTCTAGGGGATGGAGAGTCAACGAAGAACACACTGACGCTGAGCTTGTGTCCATTGTGATATTACCAATGGCAATCTCAATAGCACGTAGGGGAAGGGGAAGGCGAGGAGGGGGAGCCGGGGGATGCTCACCAGGTACTGCGCGCAAGGATGTCTTCATCACTCTGAGCCACATAACGATGTGAGATTAAAATGCACCAATAAAAGTATTAAAAAGAAGAGCCTGTAGAATTTTTCTCTTTGCCTTCAGTATCTGAAATTTTATGAAGATTTGTCCTTGTGTGCATCTATTTAATTTAGACAGAGCATTCAGTGAATCTGCTGCCTGCTCATTTTCCAGGTCTGGGGCTTTTCTTTCACGCGTTTGAGTTGTCAGTTTCTTCTCCATTTTTCACCATCATTTCTATCTTGATGTAGTTCTTTCTGGATTGGTTTCCTCCATATATTTTCCAAGGTTTTTCATATTCTCTATTTCCTTGAATATTTCTCAACTTTGGCATTTTGTTCACTATCATGTTTTATTTCTATCATTATTTAATTTTCAGCCCATTTTCTTTTATTCATGGCATTTTCTTTATTTTTGTGTGTGTGTGTGCTACTGGAAATTGAGCCCAGGGTTATTCTACTTATGAGTTTCACAATCAGCCCTTTTTTTTTGTGGTACTGGGGATGGAACCCAGGAGCCTCCTACTTCTGGGCTACATTCCCAGGCCTATTTTATATTTTATCTGGAAAGAGGGTGTCCAACCTGCACAATTCTCCTGTTTCAGCCTTCCAAGTTCTGGGATTACAAGCATGTGCCACTACATCTGTTTTCCCTTTTGTGTTTTTTATTTTGAAACAAGATTTTACTAGGTTGCCGAAAGTCTTGCTAAGCTATGAAGGCCTCCTGTGATTCTCCAATCTCAGCCTTCCGAGGACTGTGATTACAGGCATGCACTACCATACCTGGCTGGTATTTTCCTTTTTAAAGTAGTATTCTATTTTGATTTCTTGGATTCATGATTTCATGAATCTTCTCTGATAAATTAATTACATTTGGGAGGGGGTCAATTTTTCTTTCATTTTTTTGATTATCACCTCATGGTTTTCTTCTGCTTGTTTTAGTATCTGTTTTCATATTAAAGAGATTTTTTTTTTTCAGATGTTTTGTGAAGATTAAACTAAAAGTTTAGTTTGGCCTGGTAGAATATGCCTGTAATCTCAGTACTTGGGATGCTGAGACAAGAGGATCACAGGTTCAAGACCAGCCTCAGCAACTTATCAAGACTCTCAGCAATCTAGTAAGACCTTGTTTAAAAAAAGAGGGGGCTTGAGGGTGCAGCTTGAAAGCAGAAAGCCCCTTTTGGGCTTAATCTCTAGTAACACCAAAATAAAAAAAGATAAAAGTCCATTGGAAACTCACTGTGTACAGGTCAATTTGTGGGTTCTGAATTTCACTCAAGGTTGATCTGGGGCTTCTTACAGTGAACTCCCTCCAAGTATCTTTAAAGTTTTCCCTTTGGGGCTGGTCCGATTTTTCAATACTTTGCCAGAAGGACAGGTATTACTTATAGAGTTCTGTAAACTGAGGGTTAGAGAGGTCTGAGGGCAGGACCTTCCTCTGCAACCTGTCTGACCTCTCTGGTTCTGGTGGTACCACGCCTTCATCCATGAGGATGGACCTGTTACATAATGCAGAGAGACACACAGCTCCTAAGTGTGAGACTCAATCCTGCAACACAGAATCGCCATCGGTGCCAGAACTATTAGCCTGAGCTGTGTTTTTCCTCCAGTGCTTTAAAGACTATCCTATGACCTACTGTTGGATATGTAAAAGTCTGAAAACAATATGATTTTGGTTACTGATTTGGCATTTTACATATTCTTCCTGGTTGTAAGCTTTATATATTATTTATTCTTAAAATTAAAAAAAAGATTGAATACATTTGGGTTTAGCCTCTTATAATTAATTTTGTCTAAAATCAAGTTTTCAGATTAATTAAAAAAAAAAAAGCCAGGCGTGGTGGCACATGCTTGTAATCCCAGCATTTAGGAGGTGGAGACCGGAGGATAATGGTTCGCAGCAGCCTCAGCTACTTAGCGAGGCCCTTCTCAACTCAGTGAGACCCTGTTTCAAAGAAATAAAAAGGCTAGCTGGGTGTGGTGGTGTACACTTGTAATCCCAGCATTCGGGTAGCTGAGACAGGAGGATCGTGGTTCAAGGACAGCCTCAGCTATTACTTAGTGAGGCCCTCTGCAATGCAGTGAGACCCTGTTTCAAAATAAAGAATAAAAAATAGGGATGGGGATGTAGCTTAGAGGTAGAATGCCCCTGGGTTCCATCCCTGGTACTGCAAAACAAATAAATAAACAAAAAACAAAACAAAACAAACAAAAAAACCTTCTTGCTGGGCATGGTGATGCATGCCTGTAATCCCAGAACTTGGGAAGCTGAGACAGGGGGGTCACAGGTTCAAGAACAGCCTCAGCAATTTGGTGAGGCTCTCAGCAACCTAATGAGACCCTGTTTCCAAATAAGAAATAAAATTGGTCTGGAGGTGTAGCTTGGAGATAAAATGCCTATAGGTTCAATTCCCAATACCAACCAACCAACGTAAAGTAAAATAGGTCTGGGGATATAGCTCAGAGGTAAAATGCTCCTGGAATCCATCCCTAACCCCCCCCCCCCCAGATAAACAAATAAATAAAATAAAAATAAAAACAAAACAAAAAACCCCAAGCCCGTCTCATCTTTTCTCCTATTATAATATTTTTAATCACATCTCCTTAATTTACTCAGGTTTTTATTCTAAATTTCTGTTGCTCACATAGTTTATCTCTGCTCTGTACCTTTGATATCTACACTATTTTATATTGATCATCCATTTATTGCCTTGTTAGTATTCATCTGCATTCTGAGGGAGCATCTCAAGCGGCTCTTTCCCACCAGCGATTCCAAAAAGCTGGTATGTGGATGGCGTCCAGGGCGGGGCCACCTGGGAGATTGTCAGATAGTCTCCCAAACTCTGTCTCATGTGATTTGTTTTTACTCCACTTGGTTTTTATTTTATTTTTATCTTTTGGTGATACTAAGAATTGAATCCAGGGGATTCTATCTCCTAGCTACACACTCAGTCTTATTTATTTATTTTTATTTATTTATTTTTTTTGTGGTGCTGGGGGTGGAACTCATGGGCTTTCTACCTCCGGGGTATCCTCCCAGACCTATTTTATATTTTATTTGGAAAGAAGGTCTCACTAAGTTGCTGAGAGCCTCACTAAGTAGCTGAGGCTGACTCCGAACCTGTGCGATCCTCCTGTGTCAGCCTCCCAGGCGCGGGGATTTTAAGTGTGCGCCAGCACGGCAGCTTTTATTTTTATTTTGAAACAGAGTCTCGCTAGGTGGATGAAAGTCTCACTACTTTCTGGGGCTGTCCTTGAACTTGAGATCCTCCGGTCTCGACCTCCCAAGTACTTACTGGGATAATAAATGTGTGCCACCACACCCAGTGACCTTGTTTTTAAAAATGTATGGATATGTATACCAATTTAGCGGTGATGAGAAATGGGCAGGTGAAGAAGGATATTCTGGACAGACCGTGAGCATAAGTAGGGCCCCAGTGTGGGAAGCGGCAAGGTATAACATTAATAACGAGGAGGGTGAAGGTGGCTCGGAGCATGGCCAGGCCAGGATGCAAGATGTTTTTGTTTTTTATGCGATGGGAGATGGTTTATGCTCTACAATATAGGGGGGTGATGTGGTCAGATTCACATGAGAACATTCTTGAAACAGAAGGACGGAGGGTCTAGAACAACCATCACTGCATGGTCACAAACACAGGCGTGCGGCAGTTTACTGATTTGTCTGTCGCAAGTACGTTATTTGTAGTGTGTTAAAGTGCCAACATTTTGTAAGGGATATTTTTAATAAATTTAGTATAGATTCAAAGATCTTATTGTAATATCATTCCTACTTACAATGAATGCTTTCTTCTACTAGGAAGTAACCCGGTGACAGCTTAGCAGTTTGGAACTGTAGAACTGTGGGGATATGTCCTTCATCCTGCGTGGGACAGAAGAAATAATGCTATGTATTTGCTAAATCCCACTTTATTTTCCTTTTTCTGGACACACTGAAAAACTGGTGGCATCTGGGGGCAGCTCACCAAGTGCTGTGCACATTTATGTCCCTATCATTCTGAACTTTATTATGAGATGTGATTACTATGTTCCAATAGAGGTATATTAAAAAGAAAGCCTCTGTCCACAGCGTTGCCTAGTTGGCAGGAGAGCCTCATCCTTAACTTCTGTCGTCTTGGATGCATGTGGAACGAAGAACTTCGACTTGGGTGGTTTGAAGGCACCATTGCTCAAAGGCTTTGTTTTACTCTGTAGGTGAATTGTGTCCTCTTCCAGCTAGAGGAGAGCTGGATTTGATGAACTAGAGTTGTCCTCAGTGTTGTTGGGGATTTGTGACAGGACACACCCAGCTCCCAGATACCCAAATCTCGAAATGCTCCTCCCCTTATATAAAATGACATCATTTGCCTGTAACCTACGCACATCTTACAGCATACTTTAAATCATTTCTGCTGCCTCACACGATGTCAGTCTACGTAAGTGGTTGCCGTGCTCTATTGTTGAGGGAAGAATGACAAAAAGTGTGCGTATCCTTAGTACAGACACAACCATTGTAGGCCCAACTAAATTTTAAATCCCCTATTGGTTGAATCCGAGAATGTGAAACCTCTGGATATGGAGGGTCAAGTATACATTTTTTTTTTTTTTTTTTTGGTGTGGTACTGGGGATGGAACCCAGAGGCTTTCTACCTCCGGGCTACACTCCCAGACCCATTTTATATTTTATTTGGAAACAGGGTCTCACTAAGTTGCTGAGAGCCTCGCTAAGTAGCTGAGGCTGGCTGAGAACCTGTGCGATCCTCCTGTCTCAGTCTACCAAGCATGGGGATTACAAGCGTGCGCCACCACGCCCGGCTTCAACTATACTTTTAATGAGAAAGAATAAGAAAACAGGTGGGTGTGGTGGTGCGGTCCTAAAGTCCCAGCTGTTTGGGAGGCTGAGATGGGAGAACCACTTGAGCCTAGCACTTTGCGATCTGTCTGAGCAACATAGCAAGACCCATCACAAAAAAAAGAAAAAAAAAAGAAAAAAAATATAAGAAAACCATTTCCACTAGAATTTTATTGTAATATGATTTTATTACAAGGGTTTAACAGAACAGAGTTAGATTTACAACCTCTCTCAAGAAACCTCAATAATTTAAAAAGCATAAAATACTTAAAAGTTTAAATTAATAAATAGGATATTAGATTAAATCTTTCTTTTCAGCCATATCATGCACTTCTAAGAGACAGAGAGGAGAAAATCCTATATCCATATGTAGGAAAAACAGATATTTTCAATTATCATTTAATCCTAGATAGAATTTCCCTAGGCAGAACTAATAATCATTCTCTTTTACCTTTCTCTAAAGATTTAATATACATAAATAGATCTATAAATACAGGTTTTACCTTTTAAATAATAAAAAGTTTAAGCCTTGAATCTTGCTTTCTTTAAAAAGAAACATAAAATAGTGTAGGTATTTCATTAAAATGAAATCTCATATTCCCAAATTATCTCAGGATATATTAAATACATAAATAACTTAAAAGCCCTTAGAAAAGCACACACGAAGCAAATTGTTACTCATTCTAGACATCCTTCCTTGTGAAGGATGGAATCGGATTGGATTTCATCTATGAACTAGGATTACCTCCCATGTATCAATCTGATGAATTGTTTGAAAAGCCCAAGTGAGTTTGGTCAGAAACAGCTTTGAAGGAGGAAAGTTTCAAAGGGGTTGGGTCTACTCCCCAGAAAGCCTCACGGCTTTGGGGAGCCATGGCTCTGAGCCAAGGCTCTTTCCTTAGGCCATGTGGCGGACCACGGGGGTGACGCAGGTACAGCCCACAGACACCAGCATCTTCTCCATCCGGAAGGAGTAGGGGCAGTGCTGAGACTCCCTTCGCAGGACCAGGATCTCTTGCTGGATGGGGACAGAGTTCATGTGGTAGTCCACCTTCCCTTCAGCGTTAACACAGCCCAAGTGACGGCACTTTGCCTCCCAGATCACAGGGGGGTATCTTTCGGGGTCCTCGTTGCGGCTGCAGGGGAGACAAAAGTCAGGAAAAAGTGAATTTCTGGTACACGGGAGGAACACCAAGAAGTCAGGAATCAAAGGAGGCACTGAAAAGTCTCTAAGGGATGGTGGCCTGAAGAACTTTTGAGGACGCCTGGATTTCTCTTTATTCTTCTTTCCAGTGCTGCGTATTGAATCCAAGGTTGTGTGCATGCTGGGTATCTGGTATACCACTGAGTCACACCCCCAGCCCTGGACACTTGTATATTCAAGCATATGAAGTGTTATAGAAAATAAGACAATGCTGGGGTGTGGTGGCACATGTCTGTAATCCCAGTACTTGAAAGGCAGAGAAAGGAGGTTTGAGGCCAGCCTCAGCGATTTAGTGAGGCCACCAACAACTTAGCATGACCCTGTTAATAAAAGGATTGAGGATGTAGCTTAGAGGTAGAGTGCCTTGAATTCAAGCCTCAGTGCCAAAAATTAAAAAGACAATGAATTATCAGTTTAATTTCTCTAAAGAATAAAGAAAATAACAATAGAACAAAACCATAGAAAGGATTTAAACTTGTCGCAATGGAAATGTTTTTGGGATTGCATTTGATTGAGAATTGATTGAGGGGGAAATCAACAAAGGGAAGAGTAGAACTGAAATCGTCTACAGATAGGAGAGCTGTTTGTCTCACATGAAGAAATCTGTTTTGGGAAGAGGGGATGCCTCAGAGCTGTACCAGAGAATAGTCATGAGACAGATCCCAACAATGGTCCAAGGACTGGAAACAAAAGCTATGTCTGCTGCTCTCCTTATACCCTTCTCTTTCCTCTCATCTTCATCTGAATGAATGATTTGCTTATCCATTGAGATTTTTTAAAGAAACAAATTATTTTTAGTAATGGAAAGAGGAGCAGAAATGCTATAGTTAGGTAAACCTATAGGTTTCTTATAACTGAGGCCTATTGACAAAAAGTCAAATGATCAAATGCATTTTGGATTTAATCTCTGATGGTTTCCAAATACCGGGTCTACTAAGGACACCGCAAGTAGACATGTATTGGGGATAGAGACAAAGACCAGCTAACGCAAAAAGGAGCACAAATACTCAACATGGTACTTCCATCACTAGGATTCAAGCTATATTTTCCACGTGCTAATATGCTTCCTCCAAGACAAACAAAAATTTTAGTTAATTATTAGTTATTTTCAACAAGTCTTTTCAGTCATAGGTCTGATAGAACTCAAGCATTAATCCCCTGTGGTAAATGTCTAATGTTTTGGATTAAATAAACAGTAGGCTTGAGGTCTCATAAATATTTATAACAATGACAATCACTAAGTTGGGTTGCCTTTTGGTGTCAGTGACAATGAGGTCTAATAGGCTAGTTGATAAAGAGGGGTGTTCTGTGCTCTGTCAAAGAAGCCTGTGGAATGCACATTTGAAAATAATTGCTGTGCATCGAGCTCTTTTGGGTTTTTCTGATGATTCTGAGTGAATAAAATCATGCTCAAGGAGATTTAATTGGTGGTCTGATGCATAAGAGAGTTGAAGAAGACAGAGATTCTGGGGCTCTTACGTACTGCAGGTTCCAAGGTGAAGTGGATCGGTTGTAGTAGTCTGAGGGTCTTCTGGAATTCGTCTTAGAGGTAAGGGTGCTCAGGTTGACCGTCACACTCTGGAGGGGGTTCTTGGCCTCAGCACTGGGACATCCTGAGTTGCGGGGAAT
The DNA here is from genome assembly GCF_963383645.1 of Muscardinus avellanarius. NCBI lineage: Eukaryota > Metazoa > Chordata > Mammalia > Rodentia > Gliridae > Muscardinus > Muscardinus avellanarius. The sequence continues at coordinate 10,230,925 of NC_137794.1, read as the reverse complement.
TGCGATTCCTGCTGTTGCTACGGCCACCAGGGCCAGCAGCAGCAGTGATTGGAACTGAACAGGAAAGGAGACAGAAATGGGAGACTGGATTAGCATGTGGTTTTTGTTAACAAGTTCATTGTGAGGACGAGAGTCTAATCATGAGAACATACTATGTCTTGTAAAATCTATTTGAAATTTTCAGATCAGTTAAATAAAAACTGCTCATGTGACCAGAATAACGCTAAGTCCATGGAAATTTTTTTCTTTTTTACTAGTTTTCAAGATTCTTCTTTTGACTTAGAAAAGACATGTTATATATTGGCTGGCAGCAATTTCAGTACAAATGTCAAGTCATACTACATGTGCAGCCATCATCAAGTCAATGGGAGAATGAATGGCCTTGATTTTCTAGGAAGAAGTATCTTTCTGTACCATTGTTCTCAGTCTTATAATTCTGTAAAATTCTAGGTGAAGTCAGATGTGCACCTTGGAAAAGGACTGTAGAAAATCCATGTGGTACCAGTGTTCATGTTAGAGATACTGTTTGGACCACTGGAAAATGTCTAACTAAAAACTAAACTCCCTCTTATCTTTTCTTAGGTATAGTTTCTGGTTGCTCTATTATTATACTTTGATTCCATAATAAAATTAGATTAAAAAGATTCTTAAAGCTAATTTTTAAAAATAGGAATCATATTTATTCTAAAGCCCAGTTATATATCTATAACTAGAATAAACAGTTTTGCTGTAACAAGATAATGATATAAAAATAATGAACATAAAGGCTGCTTTGACAGCTTTCAAATCCTCAAGGATAGTTATCCATTTTATTATAGGTTTAAGAAAAATGCCATGAGAGAATTATATTAAATCATTTTTACTCAAAAATGGAACTGTCAATACATATTTCTTAGTGCATAGCATAATTTCACACTTCTGTGTGGTTTAGCCCCAATACAGACATCTTTCAGTTTTAATCTCAAACTGATGTATATCAATTCTTGAAAATGCTGCACAAGACCTTAAATATCTATCAAAGGTTTCATTTTTCTCTCCTGTGTATACAGTATTCATGGATCTCCATAGCCAGAGGTAAGCAGTCTATGCCACAGCCCCGAAACACAATCTGGTCCAAATCAACAAGTGCATTGCACATTAGTGCTGAACTCACCACAGATGAAGTCCTCCCGGGAGACATTGTTGCTTCTCTTCGTCAACTGGGTCTAGATGAACTCGTGCCTGCTAGGAGGTGGACCAAGTGCAGCACTACGTTCTCCCTTTTTATAGGACTTTGCTCCTTCTGTGGTCACTTACGTTGGCGTGTTGGAGTGGGTTTGGGGGCTGACACCATTTCCCTTAAGATTTCCATCCTCAAATGAGGTCATGACAAACCACCTCTTCACGACCGGTAACGTCTGCTTCTGAAGGAAAATGGGAAGGGCAGAAGTTCATGCTTCTAAAGAATACATCCTTGCTTCATTCTTTAAACCACTACTACTTGTTGGAGCTGAGCAAAGATGCTTTGCAATGGGTCAATAATATATATTTATGAAGACATCTGAAACTACCATAGTTATACTCCATATTAATGGTTCATGGAGAAGTAGAAGTCTGATATCCAGAGAGGCCTTCTGGTGCCATGTACCTTGTTTTCCCACTTGATTTTTCTTTTCCTCATTATACTTCCTGGTCATATATTGTGGATACAAAGCTAAGACCTTGGCATATAAACAAACAATTCTAAAAACTACCCAAAGCAATGGCATATAAACAAACAAAATAAAATCATTAATTTAGCCAAGTATGGTGGCATATGCCGGTAATCCCAGTACTTGGAATGCTGAGACAGGAGGATCACAGGTTCAAGGCCCACATCAGCAACTTAGTGAGACCCTTAGCAACTTAGTGAGACCCTGTTTCAAATAAAAACTGGGCTGGAGACAAAGCTCGGAGGTAGAATCTCTCTGGGTTCCATCTCCTGTAAAACACATACACACACACACACACACACACACACACACACACACATGCACACACACACACACATGCACACACACGCACACACACACACACTCAGTAATATTCAGTAATTTAATGATGATACATATATGTATGTGTGTGTATATATGTACTTTTTTTGCAGTACTGGGGATGGAACCCAGGGTCATTGTACCTCCATGCTACACTCCCAGCCCTAATTTTTAGCCTTTTTATTTTTGAAACAGGGTCTCACCTAGTTGAGAAGGGCCTGGATAAGTAGCTGAGGCTGTCCACAAACCGTGATCCTCCGGGCTCAGCCTCCCGAATGCTGGGATTACAAGCGTGCACCACCACATCTGGCTATATTATATTTCATTGAATTTAACAACTGTTTTGTTAAATGTCTACTCAAAGGACTAATAGCTAGGTTCAAGAGACATAAAATTTACAATTAAATATATGACTAACATGGTGGGCAACGAAGCAACTTGTTAATATCTGGTGATTATTTTTTTGGTGGTGCTGGGATCGAACCCAGTGCCTCATGCTCACAAGGGTAGCACTCTACCATTGTGCCACCGCCCCAGCCCACATAGTTAGTGTTTAAGGGTCAATATCATGCAATTCTTTAAAGGAGGAGAGAGATGAAGATAAAAGAATAAGGGAATGTTGCCAGGCAAAGTGAGGAAGGAACTGGGAACAGAGAGGGAAGGGGATGGAGGAAGCCATGTTCTCCTCACTTGGTAGGTTCTTCATTACTCGAAATTTGGTGACCAAAGTCCATAGACACTAGAAGGAGAAGTGTGCCAGCGTAGAAGTTTGTTTGTTTTTTCCAAGCCAGGAAAGAGTGGAAGTGCAACACCTATCAGGCCCTGGTGAACACTTGAGTGCTGACAGGGTTTTGGGCACTATCCCAGAGCAGCCTGAATAAAGTACCAGCACCTGCTCACCCCAAGTCCTCTATGCTCATTTGGAACACAGTCACAGAGGAAGAGAAGATGTCACAGGGAGGGGGCCTGGGAAACGGATTGCCATTAAGGGAACTGGTTTTTATCGAGTTTCTGTGACTCCCTTGAGTCTCTGATTGGTCTGTCCGGTTTCGATCCCTCATATACACCTTTCCTGTAATCAATCCTTTCAGGGTTTTAGTTTCAGTCCCTGATTTGAATTTCTACCACCCTGGAGTTTGGCGGGCTCTTCTCATCTCTGACACCATCTGGCTCTGGCTGTCCCCTTCTGGTGCAGCCCACCATCTTCCTCTTGATTACTTCTGGAATCTGCTCATACTGGTTGTTCTCAGTATTCAGCCCAAAGGAGGGGCTAAGGTTTTCTTCAGACCCCTTGCCTGAGGCCTTGTATTGAAATAGACTAGGAGAAATGAAAGCAGAAGGTAGAAAGGAAACAAACAGGGAAAGAAGAGAAAACTATAGCTTTAAAGTCTGAAAACTCCATACTTATCCTTATCTTTACCCTACAGGGTCTATTTTTCCTTAGGGAAACATCCCCAAAGGCCCTCACCTTTAATCCTAAAGGCTTATCTTCCCACCTAAAGAGATATTTGGTACCAGCCAGCCACCCATTCAATCTCCTATCCACTGTATGTCAGGAACCTGAGGATTCTGGGGAAATCCGACCTCAATTCCTGCTGTGCACCCCTATCCATCCCCTCATAGAGGTCTTTTTAAAAGAAGCACTGTAAAGACCCCAAAGGCGTCTGTCTCTCACTCTTGCAGTGGCCTGTATTCTCCCTTGAACAGGTATCCCCTATTTTCCTAAATAAACCTCTGACTTTATTTAAATAAACCTTCTGAAATTCTTTTCTGCCATGGAAGCCAAGGACTCTGCCAGTTCTGAGGTGAATTCCCCCTCCTGAAGCCTAGAAAATCCTTTGGGCTCTTCATAGAATTGTCCCAATTCCCTTGACAGTATGAAACTGTCCCTGCCTGGCTGTTGTTATCTCTTTACTATTAATATTCCCAGTTCCTAGGTTCTCTGCCCTAGTCATTTATGGCATTTTAACCCCTCAAAGGTAGAAAAAGGAGACAACAGGAAGCAGAGAGAAATAGGAATAAAAAGGGAGAGAGAGGGATGAGGAGATAGAGAAAAAAAAAACAAACAAAACAGCTCTCTTCTTTTCTCCCTACTCTCAGTGAGATGATTCTGATTTCAGGTCCTCAAGGCTAGTTCTTCCTCAGGAGTAGAGGACTGTGGGAAGGACAATGAAGATGGGAGGACCAGTGAACACAGATGTGACTGGCTTCATGTCACTCTTCTCTGCACCCTTCACCCCAGGAGGTGAACAGCACCTTCCAGCCCCTGAACTGGCATCTTGTTTTCAATATAGTAGTACAGAGAGGTTGACCAGTTGTTCCATGGATAAGTTGGTTGGATTATGGGCTTGTTGATCCTTAGGTTCATCCTTTCCTGTTCTGTCTTATGATAAAGTTGCTTTCTCAGACTTCTCCGCCTGCTGGATTTTAGCTGGAATCAGTCACAAGTAGACCGGAGGGCAGAGAAATGGGAGAGAGTAATCCATAGCCTGGAGAGATAGAAGTCAGGGGTTTCCTTTTTTGGTCTCCTAAAGTGTTCTTCCTCCCTTTGTCCCTCTGGATGTAGGACAGCAAAGCTCTTGCTGACATCAATCTTAATTACCAGTGTAAACAGTACCCCGAGTCAAATTCTCTCTGCTGTAAATGCTTGAAATTGCTTTTGTTTCCTGGTCAGAAAGACCCAGAGGGATCTCTGAGCGAGGCCATGAGCTGCTGGATTTCAGTGGTGATGGTAGAAACCTTGACAGGTGAAGCAGATAGAAAAGAGGGTGTAGGATCCAGCTTCAACTGGTTTCCCTAGTTACAGTGTGGACATCACCATCTGCCTCTGGTCCCTCCTCCAGATTAGATTGGTCTCAGAAGCTGCGGTATCTGTCATCTCTATTCCCCATTTCAAGGTCCAGGTACACCTGATCCAGTACTTCATGCCTCCACCCCTTTGGACTGCTGGAATAGCACTTTTGCTCTTCCCGGGTTTTCTCAGATCATCCTTACCATCCCTGCAATAATGGTTTTGGATGTACAGCTCTGATGGTGAATTTTCTTCTTCCACTAGCTTGAATATTGGATAAAAGGTGGAGTTAGCATTTGAATGAGTATTTGAGTTCTTTCAAACTTCCTTTATAGGCTCACAGGATCCTGTTTGTCCTTCAGGCCTCTCCATTTTTATCCTCTTCTCCTTGGTACGGGGGCTTGAAACTAGAGGCACTCTACCTCCAACTTACACCTTCTGCTCTATTTATTTATTTTTAATACTAGAGATTGTACCGAGCAACATCCTACCTACACCCCAGACCTTTTTTTTTTATTTGAAACAGGGTCTTGCTAAGTTGCTGAGGGCCTTGGTAAGTTGCCAAGGCTGGTCTCAAACCTGCAATCCACCTGGTCAGCCTCCCAAGTACTGGGATTACAGGTGAGCGCCATCATGCCTGATCCCTGGTTAAAGCCTACGCACCTTTTTGTAAAGTACAGGTGTCTCTGAAATGCCCTTTCTCATCCTCATTTTATTAGAACACTGCTTGTCTTTGAAGATCCTGTTCAAATATATTTCTTCTAGGCCTGGAAGACTTCCTAGATTATCTCAGTTGGAACAAATCCCTCCCATCATGGTGGCTTTTATTTCTTTGTGTATTGTGTTATATTTGGCTTTAAAAACTGTGATATATATATAGACTTCAGTTTTAGATTTTACTGTAAGCCTTCCAGGCCAGTGTGTGCTATTCATCTTCATAACTAACATTGCACCAAATGTGTGTGTGTGTGTGTGTGTGTGTGTGTGTGTACATTAATATTTACATTTTGCTTTTCTATTGTTTATTCTTTTCTTAACCATAGTTTGATAATGCATATATCTCTCAAATTGTATATAATTCACTTACATATAGACTTGCTCGCTAGACTGTGAGCTACCTGAACACAGGTAACTATTTTTTATTAGTCTTCATATTACTTTACATGGTATCTAGTAAATAGCTAAATGTCCTTTTTTTGGAGTGTGGTTCAGGAGACTGAACACAGGGGCATTTTACCTCTGAGCTGCACCCCCAGCACTTTTTATTTATTTTTTAATTTTGAAAGAGGATCATACTACATTTCTGAGGGTGCTAAGTTGTTGTGGCTGGTCTCCAACCTACAATCTTCCTGTTTCAGCCTCCCAAGCTCTGGGATTACAGCAGTGTGTTACTGCTGGCGAGGTGTCCAACATTTTGACTGACTGACAATATGAGCAGTGTTAATTCAGATGCTCAGAATCTTGTTTCTTTGTAGAACAAAGCTGTTTCCTTTTATAGTTTAGGTCCCTCTTAGTTGTCTTATGTCTTGGCTTTCTATTCTGATGCTTGGAAAAGTATTGTGTCCAGGCTCTGCCCTCTTCTGGACCCTCTCTAGAGGGGAGATTCCTTCCTGTTACTTTCTGGCAAGGTTGGAGTGAAAGAGAAAATGTAGCTGAGGATTCCTCTGGTTGGTGAAGAAGGAGGGAGACTTGACTCTGAACATTTTCCTTCGTCCTGTGCCAATGTATTCACATGGTTTATTAAGTAGGAAATATCAGTCTCAATATGAGCCTAATGGTATAATTGTTCTTCTCAGTGTAACCCTACTATGTATTCCTCATGGCTTTGATTCTGAAGGACAATTCGAGCCAGGGACAGATGGGGTGGGGACACTCTAGGGACAGGTATGGAATTCATCTGGAATCCCTGGAAGAGGGTGAGAAAATCCTCTCCCTTATCTAATATGATGAATTAAAGACCTGAATACGCGTGCACGCGTGCACACACACACACACACACACACATTTTTGTTTTTATAGTACTGGGCATTATACATCCTAAGTTCTTTAAAATTTTATTTTTTCCTTTGAAACAAGGTCTCACTAAATTGCTGAGGCTGGTCTCAAACCTGTGATCCTCCTGTCTCAGCCTCTCAAGTACTGGGATTATAGGCGTGCACTACCACATCCAGTTTTATTGATAAAAAGGGCATATTAGCAAAGTGGCTGTCAATGGGCTGACGAAGGATGAGAGACAGGAGGCAGAATCTTTCCCAACACAGTTTCTGTTTTTAATTCTAACTCTTGTAGCGCTCTCCCCTGGCAGAGACCAGCTATGAATAGCTCCTTTAGGTAAGTATTTTTTTTTTCTTCTACTCTTGGTTTCTGGTGTTTCTCCCACCTGGATTAGACCAGACAATAATTTTTTTCTGATGGAATCAGATCGCAAAACTGTTTGGACATCTTTGAATACACACATAATCCATCTGGCCCAATAACATTGAATAGCCATTACATTATCCATGTGAGGTATCTGAAAAGCATTGGGCCCTCGGTGGGTTTCAAATAGTGTATCACTTGTGTAAAGGAGGATTGTTCTTAATGCATCTTTGCCGGCCCCCAAACACTGAGATATGCCTGGAATCTGAGTAACAGGCCAAGCCATGCGAGAAGGAAGATGTGTCAGATCACGTCACCTTAAAACAACGGTGACTCCTCAGTGTTCCCCCAATCCTTACGTTAAAATCCACGGTCAATCAGACCATGCGAGCATGTCAATTTCTCCTTTGAGTAATGAGTACTAACCTCATGGAAACCAAACCTCTTCCTTAGCCGAGTTTCTTACTAGTCTTTTACTGAAACACTGATTTAAAGTGGGTCAGGAAACTTTCCATTTTTTTTTTCAAACAAATACATGAAGAATGACATACCTATCCATCAGCAGGTGCATGCAAATTTGCTTTACTGGTGGCTCTTCCTTTGGTGATGCTGACTTCATCTGATACTCTGAGAATTAGGGTCAGCAAGTGACTCAGGTCTGAACGGATGTCACTGAAAAGTATGATCTAAAATTAAACAAGCTAAAGAAACCACACACTGTGGTTGGGCCATCAAGTTATCAGCTTTATTTTCTTTTCAGCAAAATTGAAATAAATATAATTTAGGCAACCACAAAATGTTTTTAAAAGAAAAGATATGGCATATGGATTTGGAGAAGTTGTTAGTTTTTTTTAGATAATCTAGAAAGTGCTATGATGAGGTGGCAACTCTGTGAATTGGAAATATGGCAAGACAAAGAACTAATGATACTGTATTCCTTTACTTCAAAATCTTTTGGAGATGTGAGAGAATTTGTAAAAAAAAATGGTAGTAAAGTAGAAAAATATTAATTAGGCTCAGGGAATGTAGAAATAGAGTAGAAAAATCAAAATCCAGGCAAAGAGAACCCAAAGTCCCAGTTTATAAGGGCTATCATATTTACATTTATCTCTGAGCTTCCTGGCACCCAAAGGTAAAAGAAAATACGCTCAGTTATACTATTCTCACTATCAGAAGGATAGCTAATTATGTATATATATTATATATGTTAGTATCTAAATTATTTGCTGTACTAGGGATTGAACCCAGCGCGTTCTACCTCCCAGCTACACCCTCAGCCTTATTTTTTATTCTTCATTTTGAAACAGGGTCTTGCTAAGTTGTGAAGGGTCTCACTAAAGCTGAGGCTGGCCACGAATTTGTGATCCTCCTGTCTCAGCTTCCCAAGTAATGGGATTACAAGCATGTGCCACAATACCCGGCTTATCATTATATTTGAAATAAAGTTTCATGGGAGGTTTTGAAAGATCTTGGATAAGATATTGGTTAAGGTCAAGTTTTTTTTTGGGGGGGGTCTGGGGATGGAATCCTGGGGCGTTGGACCTCTGAGCTACACCCCAGCCCTATTTTTTATTCTTTATTTTGTAACAGGGTCTCACTGAGTTGCGGAGGGTCTCACTAAGTAGCTGAGGCTGTCCGCTAACCATGATGCGGCGGTCTCAGCCTCCCAAGTGCTGGGATTACAAGCGTGCACCACCATGCCTGGCTTAAGGTCAAGTTTTGGCTCGAGACATTCTCAGGATTGGGTCCTAGTTCCACCTTAGCAGCTGTGTGCTCTTGATAAACCAAACTACATTTCAGTTTCCAAACCTATAAAATAGAAATAGCAATGGAATATGCCTCTTAGGTGCATAGTGTGAGGAACAAATTAAATAATACATGTAGCTTGACATGTATGAATCACTCAGTATTAATGTTTGCAGAACTATCAGAGCATGAGTATCTGTCAGAGGAATCTTTTTGAGAAAAAAGGGACATTAGGTCTGAGGGATACTAGTTGCTCATCTGAATGTCTACTCTGTGAGAAAGTGAGATTTCATCAGCTTCCACAGGGCCTAAATAAAAAAGCCTTTTACTGAACCAGGGTTTCTTGAGCACCTGTTTTGTGCTAGACTCTGGGGATACAACAGGGCACAGAAAACCAAGTCTTTCTTGTTAAGGAGCAGACATTCAGAGTAGCTTAGGCTCTTTATTCTACTCGGTGCTGATTAATGAATTCGGCTTCTTAGGTACATGATCTGGAAACTAGAGTCCTGGAATGGCAGAAACAGATGTTCTGGTTGCTGGAAAGGAATGGTACCCACAACAAATCATTAAGTTGTTTTTCAGATTTTAATATTGTCGCACTGAAAATAAATGAATTTTAAAGTTTACTATATATTGCATTGAACTTAACCCAGAACTGTCATGCTGTGTGTTGCTATACATGTCTACCTTTATCTATTTGTCTATCATCTATCTATCTGTCTTCTACCATCTATATCTATCTATCTAGCTATACATACATACATGGAAAAACATATTAATTCTTGTTCTTAGAAATAAACTTTAGGATTATACCTTCTATTGGAATTTTCTTGAAGTATGCTATTCTATAAAGACTGTTAGTGTCTTATTTAAAAAATCAGGTCATATAATACTGTTTTGTGACCATTTTGTGACCAGAAACACACAGCATGATAGTTCTGGGTTAAGTTCAATGCAATAAATAGTAAACTTTAAAATTCATTTATTTTCAGTGCAACAATATTAAAATCTGAAAAGCAATTTAATGATTTGTAGTGGGCACCATTCCTTTCCAGCAACCAGAACACCTGTTTCTGCTGTTCCAGAACTCTAGTTTCCATTCTTTCTCTTTACAATAGGCTCTAAACATTTTGGCATCCTATTTATTAATTCTAGTATTAATTTCTCAAGATTTGGGAGTCTTTTTTTTTTTGTGGTACCGAGGATGAAACCCAGGGGCATTCTACCTCTGAGCTACACTCTCAACTCTATTTTTTATTCTTTATTTTGAAACAGGGTCTCACTGAATTGCAAAGGGCCTAAGTAGCTGAGGCTGTCTGTAAACCACCATCCTCTTGTCTCAGCCTCCCAAAGACTGGGATTACAAGCATGTGCCACCAAGCCCGGCTCTGGAATCTTATTAAGGGAGTTTGTACCAGTGTCTATATGTTGAAGCATTAGTACTATGCCCTCCTCTAGTAATTTAAAAGTCTCTGTTCTAATTTCCAGGTCTGCTATCCATCTCGAGTTGACTTCTGTGCAGCATGAGAGGTTGGGATTAATTTAATCTTTTACCAATAGATAACTAGTGTTCTCAGCACCATTTGTTGAAAAAAACTCTTCTCTAGCATTGGTTCCTTTGTCAAAAATCAACTGGCTATGTGTTTTTGTTTCTTATCTTCTATTCTGTACTAGTAGTCTATGTGTCTGTTTTTGTGCCAATACCATTCTGTTTTTATTACTACAGCTCTATAGTATAATTTGAAGTCAGGCATCCTGATACTTTTTGGGTGGTTCTTTTTTTTTTTTTTTGGTGGTACTGGGGGTGGAACCCAGAGGCTTTCTACCTCCGGGCTATACTCCCAGACCTTTTTTATATTTTATTTGGAAACAGGGTCTCACTGAGTTGCTGAAAGCCTCACTAAGTAGCTGAGGCTGGCTTCGAACCCATGCGATCCTCCTGTCTCAGCCTCCCAAGCGCGGGGATTACAAGCATGCACCACCATGCCCGGCTTTGCATGGTTCTTAATTGCTGAGAATTGCTTTATCTCTTCTGTGTCTTTTGTTTTTCCACAAATTTTAGGAGAGATTTTTCTAGCTCTGTGAAGAATGACATTGGTATTTTAAAGGTGATTGCATAAATCTGTAGATCATTTTTTTGTAGAATGGCCATTTTGATAATATTTATTATGCCCATGACCATGGAATTGTTCATCTTCTAAGATCTTTTTCATTTACTTTCTTAACTGTTCCATAATTTTTATTGTAGAGGTCTTTTACCTCCTTGGATAGATTTATTCCTAAGTGTGTGTGTGTGTGTGTGTGTCTGTCTGTCTGTCTATCTATCTATCTATCATCTATTTACTTTTGAGACTACTCTAAATGGAATTGCTTTCCAGATTTTTCCCCCCAGTGGATTCATGATTGGTATATAGAAGTGTTAACTTTGCTAAATTTGTCTATCAGCCCTAGAAGTCTTTTGGGTTTTCTAAGTACAGGATCATGTCATCTGCAAATACAGAAAACTTTAGTTCTTTTTCTATTTGTATTCCTTTGATCTCCTCCTGCTTCATATCTTTGGATAGAGATTTGAGTACTATATTGAGAAGGAGTAGTGATAGTCAAAATTCTTGTCTTGTTTTTAACTTTTAAAAATACTTTTATTGGTGCATTCTACTCTCATACCATAATGTAGTTTGTAGTGATAATGACATACATGCACACAGTACTTGGTGCTTGTTCTTGATTTTAGGGGAATTCTTGTAATATTTCCCCATTCAATATGATGTTGCCATTGGGGTTATCATATATTGCCTTTATGGTGTTTCCTTTTATCCTCCTTTCTCATCTTTTTAGGAGTCTTTATTTGTTTGTCAGTTGTGTTGGGTTCCTCTGCCTCTTTGTGTGGGAGTCCTATGTCTATTTATGATAGGTCTCTGCTGGGGATACATATTTGCCTTAAGGTATCTATCTCATGTAATCAGAATTTTGAGTTAGCTCCCTAAGAACTTCCTTAATAGGATATAGAACTTAGCCAGCTGGCAAACAGCAGTTTCTGATTGGACATTGGTCTTTATGGTTACCACACCCAAGATCAGCAGGGCCAGAGTTTATAACTTTCCAAGCCTGTGGTCTAGCTGGCTAAGCTATCATGCCTCAAAGTCACCAACACTGCTCTGTCAGTTGCAATTACATGAGATCCTGCTGGTTCCCAGCCTCCATTTTCTGGGGCTCAAACTCTGCCAGGTGAGAAAGTATAGACTTCTATCCTGCAGTGCAGTTAGATGAGTTGTTTTGCCCCCAGGGAGCCACTTCTGATACTCCAACAGTTATAATTAGAGACACTGAAGGGGCAGGGCACACTGCTGACTCTGAGTCCCAGCCCAGTGTTTCTAGGGACTGTCTGCAAATTCACATTTCAGATATGTCTAACTGTAGTCCCTGCCCTTGTTTCTGCAGCGATGATCTGCAAATTCACAAACTACATGAGTTTGGTTGTTGCTGCTTAAGTCCCCACAGCCATGTAGTCTCCAATTGGAATGGTTCGTAAACTCGTGGTCTTTATGAGGTCAAGTCAAAGCCATTATGGTCCCTGCTAGAAGGGTCAAAATAAGTTTGGCTGCAGCCACAGACGTTTGCTGGGTGGTTTGGTTGGGTGGTTCTGGAGGTTTTCAGCCTTGAGGTATTTGATCATGCAGATACAAATATGATTGCTTTATCATGTTGGTTCTTGGCAATCACTGGCTTTGGCAACATTTAGCTTCTTCTTTTCCAGAGTTCATCTCCAAGAGCTCTCAGGTTCTGGTAGCTACCAGCTTCAGTACAGGTTCAAGATGGATTCTGTCTCACTCTCCACTTACCAGATGAAATGCATAGGGCTTTTTTTAGCCCACTGCACTTTGTGCAACTTATAGTATAACTGTGTTTCAACCATCTTTCTTCTGCTGAGTTCTAACTTCTTTTCTTCTCTTCCCAAGAGGCAGTTTTTTGCCTGTTAAATTTCAGGTCTCAGGGCAACAAAAATGTACTGCCTTCCTTCCATGCTACCATCTTTAATCTTCTACAAAATTTCCATAGGATACTATTACTTAAATTTGTAGAACAGAAAACTAAGAATCAGCAGGTTTCAGTAACTTGTTGTTATGGTTTGAATTAAAATTGTCCCCCAAGGTCTCATGTGTTCAGAGTTGGGACTTTCTTGAGGTGATTGGATCATGGGGGCCATAACATCACCAGTGGATTAATGTGATATTGGGAAATGAGACCTAGTTGGAGAAAGTGTGTCACTGGGCATGTGCCCTGGGGGATTATATCTTTTCTCAGGCTCCTTTCTTTCACTCTATTACCAGATGCCATTAACTGTGCAACCTCCCTTTACTACTCCTTTCTGCCATGCAGTTCTGTCTCATCTGAGACCCAAAGCAATGGAACTGGCTAACCATGGACTGAAATTTCTGACATTATGAGCTGAAATCAAATTTTTCTCCTTCAAGTTGTTTCCATCAGGTTTTGGTCACAATGACAGAAAGGTGGTTAGTGCTGGCCCAAGGGCATCTTACTGGCAGATGGCTGCCATGAGGTTGGCCACAGATATATCTGACTCTCAAGCCCAGAATCTTTTAACTGTGCTAAACTAAAAACATCACCATGCAAAGCCTTTTTTAAATTTAAATTTTCAGTTTGGCGTTCTAATATTCTTAAAGTTCCCCACATGATAAAAAAATCATCTTTATTTCTATCTGGTGGCATTTCCTCTTGTATTTATTCTTATTCATTATCTCTATTTTATTGACAACTTCTCTCTAGTGCTATGCCTGTGTCTAGACTAAGAGAACCCTGATATACTTTTGTGATTCTCACAAAGTAGATATTTCCATATTAGTAAATAAGGGAAGAGAGAAAGTACCTATTTGTGTACCTTTCACTGAGTATTGAAGTAAAAGGATTAGTGTTTAATTTCTAGGCTGAATAAGATATTTTTATAAGAAAAAAATGTTGGAGGAAATGTAACATAAGTATGAAAATCACATAGAGCAATTTTACTTGATGGCTATGAATCAGATTTCTGGTCTTTTCTGCAGAAATAGGGCATTACAGTCATAATGCATTTTAGCTATGGAAAAAACTTTGTGGTAGTCAGTGTTTTAAACATTAGGCTACTATTGAGTTAAACTTCTTATAATGTCAAGTACAAGATGATACTAGGTAAAGAGAAACTAATTTTGAAAACAAAATTATGTACATATAGATTTTTTTGAGGTACCAGAGATGGAACCCAGGAGCATTCTACTGCCAAACAAACTCCCAGACCTATTTTTTATTCTTTATTTTGAAACAGAGTCTCAGTAAGTTGCAGAGGGCCTCCCAAATAGCTCAGAGTGGCTGTGAACCTACGATCCTCTTGTCTCAGGCTCCTACATACTGGGATTACAAATCTGTGCCACCAACCCCAGCTCAGCTAGAATTTAGTTGCAGGTGTATACCATTGTTTATTTAGTCTCCTATCAATAAATTTTAAATTCATTCAAAGTATTGTTAATCCATATGATGATAAAATTGTCTTAGATTTTTACACAGAATTATATTATTACTATTAGGATATATGAGGGATTTTATATTATTGCCTATGCTTAATTAAAAAATCTTAAAAGTTACTCTTTCCTTGTAACAGGATCTTAATTAAGCAAGAACATGGAATCAATTATAAGCATGCAAAGATGCCTCAGTGAAACAAGGGTAAGAGTTACAAGCAGGGATTCAGGAAGTTACTGAAACAAGAGCTAAAAACCAGTTCTCAAACTCCCTCTCCTTCTTTCTTGGAGCCATGTCTTTCCTCTGCAGATTCTTTTTCTCTGCTTTCTGTGATTCTGGCTCTTCTAAGTTCAGTGATTGGCTTAACCCAAGTCATGTGTCTCAGCAGCTATGTTTAAACAGGATAGTTAGGTTAGCTCTGTTCTCAAAGAAGAGAGCTATGTACTGGGCAGACATTCTACGTGGTGTGTGTACTCTAATTTTCTCCTAGAATAGAGAAAAACAAGTGTAGAGGGCATAGTTGTTTCATTACTTCATACCATTAAATCTTGGTATGAAGCATATCTCCAGCTCATTGAACTTTGTTATTCCTCCTCAGCCTCAGCGAGTTGGTTGCTTTTTATTTTGTTCATGACATTATATTTCAGTTATGTTCATATGCTAATACACACACAACACACACACGTGTGTTATGTAATATGTCTATATATCTACATATACCTGTAATTTTTTGGGTTTCTGCTTAATCTTACTAAGTTGCAGTTCTTAGCATTACACAAAACATAAACAGTGAATATTTAATACATGCTCACTAATTATCTTTTCAGGATGTTCTCTCTGTCTGAGAAGGTTGCATGCAGACCCGTTTGCCACCTTTTAAATTAGTTATGTATTTTATATAAGTCTTTGTGGATTCTGTTGAACCTCTGTGGTTTTTAGAATTTTCTTTGGTAAGATCTGCTACTTAAGGGTTTTCAACAAAATGTGGTGAATTTAACACCTACAAGTGAGAGAGGGGGAGCCAAGCCCTATCTGGGCTAAACAGCATCTGCTAGAGATGGTTAGTGAATAGCCATCAAGGGAGTGGTTGACACAGGTGAGAAACTCACTCATCTTCCAGCCAGAGAGGTACTTTAGCCAGGTGTTTGGTGCACAAACAGCAATGCTCTACAGATGCTTTTGGCTGGGAACCTGGATCTCAGCAGAAATGTGTGGCTCACTGATTGTCCTAATTCATCAAACATCTCTGTCCACCCATCCACTCATCCATCCATTTATCTGTTCAATCTATTCATCCAGTGAACATTTATTTAAAAATTACCATATAAAAGTAGTCAAAATACACAAAGTAGAAGATGCACTGGTTGATACTCAAAGAGTTCACAACTTGTAGGAAAGTTTGGAGTTAGCGACATATCTGGGTTCACTCTGTTGCTTCATAGCTATGTGACTTTAATAAAACTTACTTAATATGCTTTAAGACTCAAGTTCCTCATCTTTGAACTTTTCTTTGAAATAATAGCTTTTATAGAATACAGTTACTGTATTAGAATACATACTCTGTATAATGGTCTTTGGACAGAGCCACAAATATTATATATTATTATTTTTAACCATCATCATATTTACCATCAATAATGAGTTCTACAAAAGCTCAAAATTATATACATTTCAGAATACAGAATTCTAAGTTCTGTCTGCCACAAGCTGCCACTCTTAAGTGAGAGATTGTTTCATGATATAGCAAGACATCTGAACAAAATGTAGGCTGGCAGTATGCTTTGTGTTCTTGTCAAACAACTTACACATGCACTATAATTCCAGATGAACTAAATTTTTAAATTTTCTCTGTAGGCTTCATTTTCTGTAGACATGCCTTTAGATTCATGAATTTACAGAATAAAAATGGAAGTAATTCAGAGAAATTAGTCAACCCTCTAGATATTAAAAAAGTGATTTAGCCGGGTGTGGTGGCGCACGCTTCTAATCCCCGCGTTTGGGAGGCGGAGACAGGAGGATCGCGCAGGTTTGAAGCCAGCCGTGCACGCTGGCTTAGGAGACTCCGTTTCCAAATAAAAATGTAAAAATAGGTCTGCGAGTGTAGCCCGGAGGTAGAAGGGCTTCCAGGAACCCCAGTACCACCAAAAGAAGAAGTGATTTAAACCCCCACTCCCCATATTTATCTTTTCCAGTAATACTCTAAGTTTTTTAAGCATAGTTGGAGTTAGACACATCAGTTGAGATCCTGGCACTTTTATGATCTATATTTAAAATGAACCATATTATTCCTATAGTTATACTTTTTTAATTGAATAATTGAAAGTAGATGGTGATGTGATTAGCTCATTGCAGGTCTTCTTTCCTTCCTTCCTTCTTTCCTTTCTACCTTCCTTCCTTCTTTTTTTTTTCTTTTTGTTGTACTGGGGATTGAACCCAGGGGCGTTCTACCTCTGAGCTACACCCCAATCATATTTTATTTTTATTTTGAAACAGGGTCTTGCTAGGTTGATGAGAGTATCACTACTTGCTGAGGCTGTCCTTGAATCTGCCATCCTCTTGTCTCAGCCTCC
Source organism: Muscardinus avellanarius (assembly GCF_963383645.1). Classification (NCBI taxonomy): domain Eukaryota; kingdom Metazoa; phylum Chordata; class Mammalia; order Rodentia; family Gliridae; genus Muscardinus; species Muscardinus avellanarius. Next base: position 10,213,937 of record NC_137794.1, on the reverse strand, counting down.
CAAGTACTGGGATTACAAACATGTGCAACACACCTTGCTTTATTGCAGGTATTTAAAAATGCTGGATAGCCGGGTGTGGTGGCACATGCTTGTAATCCCAGCATTCGGGAGGCTGAAACCGGAGGATCGCAGTTCGCCGATAGCCTCAGGTACTTAGTGAGGCCCTCTGCAACTCACTGAGACCCTGTTTCAAAATAAAGAATTAAAAAAAAAAAAAAGGGCAGGGGGTGTAGCTCAGAATTCAAATTTCCCTGGGTTCTAACTCCAGACCTGGGGAAAAAAATGCTGGATACTGAGAAGAATTGAGTTTGGTAATATGTAAGGTCTGAAAAATTATAATTAAATCTGAAGGAGCTGAAACAATATATTCTAAATACCATTCCCCATGTACTAAATATCATAGAATGCAAGTTTTTTTTTTTTTTTTCCCTAGGAGACACAGCAGTAGTGATGGTACACACTTGTAATCCCAGTACTTGGACGGCTGAGTCAGAAGGATTTCAGGTCCAAGGCCAGTCTCAGCAACTTAACAAGACTCTTAGCAACTTAGTGAGACCATGTTTCAAAATAAAATAGGGCTGGGATTGTAGTTCAGAGGTCAACTGCTCCTGGGTTCAATCCCAAGTACCACAACAAGGGGCGGGGAGAGAAAGAGAGAGAGACACACACATCTGAAATAAATGAATTCAAATTTTACTAAGTAAAATCTATTGGTTAATTATTATAACCATAAAGTATAAAAAATGTCTAATAGGTTTCAGGTAATCAAATACAAACAAGGAAAAAGAAGTATATGTAGTTTCTTTAGTAAGAGATAGTATTAAAATTATTAAGGAAAGAAGAATCCACAATTTATTTTGCCTATCCAGACAACAAAATATTGCTCAGTTAATAAAACAGGTGAATAGTATAATTTAAACTACAGGGTTAAAACAGAGTGATATCTGAGCACTAGTAAAATAGATCCTCAATGGTTAAAAACTATTTTATGACCTATTTTCTAAGGAAATAAAGTTTCAAGTTTACTTACAGAAACTATGCAAATGAAAAAGGTCATAACTCAATAGTGACAAACTGACAAAATGAAAAAAGTTAAAGGGATGTAATTTCCCTCCAGAAATATTTTCTGTCTGAACTTAAAAATACAATTCAGTGTCCATAGGAAATAAAAAAATAAATATTGATGAAAAGCTATCAGATAGTTTAGAAATTTTTATGGCTTGTGAATACAAGAAAAAATGGCATGTAATGGGAAAATAAATGAGAAAAATCTAATGATTTTTAATTTATGTCTTTAACAACATAGCTAATATTGTTGACAAATAATTTTGTTGTTTCTTTTTTTTTTTTTTTTTTGGTGGTACTGGGGTTCCTGGAAGCCCTTCTACCTCCGGGCTACACTTCCAGACCTATTTTTTTATAGTTTTTTATTTGGAAACAGGGTCTCTTAAGCCAGCACGGCTGGCTACGAACCAGCGCGATCCTCCTGTCTCCGCCTCCCAAGCGTGGGGATTACAAGCGTGCGCCACCACGCCCGGCCTTGTTAATTGTTTTTAACTAAATAATTTGGAGGAAAGATAAGTGTTAGAAATATAAGCAAGAATAGAGTAGTAACTAGAATTAAAACTTCATTGTTAGAATAAAGATCTTACTATGTATCTTTAATAAAGTATTTATTTAATGTCAAAGACTACAAATGGAAAGAAAAACAGTCAGAAAATAAAATACTTTTTAAAATTTAAGAATCTTTTATGAAAATGAATATAATTGTGTCTTCTTTTTCAGATGTATTTGATATAGGAGATCAAAGTTTTCTAAGCCATGATTTGCAGCCTACTTAAGGCCTACCAAAATCCTAAGATTGGAAAGTTTATCAAAGTTAATAAATTGTTAGAGATAGCTGACATTTAAAAAATCTCTTCTAGTCAGGTATGATGGCGCACACGCTTGTAATCTCAGCATTCGGGAGGCTGAGACAGGAGGATGGTGGTTCATGGACAGCCTCAGCTACTTAGTGAGGCCCTCTGTGACTCAGTGAGACCCGGTTTCAAAATAAAGAATAAAAAATAGGGCTGGGGATGTAGCCCAGAGGTAGAATGCCCGTGGGTTCTATCCCCAGTACCGCAAACAAAACAAAACAAAACAAAACAAACAAAAAAAAACTTCTCAGAAAATTAGAAGAGAAAGAAAACAGTTTGAATATTGCACGAGAAGTTAGCCAGAACATGATGTGTGCATCACAGGCAGTCCCTAAGAGACTGCAGAAAGTATCATCTGCCATGCACTCTTCATCCAACTTGATTGGTAACTGGAGTGACCATGTGGGTTAGCTGCTTGGCCTTACTAGAAAAATAAACTTACTCTTATATTTTTATGACAGGAAGATAGTTTTGCAAATTAGAGTGAGGTTCTACTGAAATTAAGCTACTACCCTACACAAAAACTGTGAGAGAGGGACAAGATCTCCCTAGGTATTGATCATGTCCAAGATAAGGTTTCCAGATCCTTCAGAATGTCCATGATCTTAAAGCTTGTCAGAGGATGTGATGATCGATTTTGGCTGTCAACTTAAATGGGTTGGGAGATGAGTAGAAAATTGGTAAAGCACACTTCTGGGGACGTCTGTGAGGGTGTTTCCAGAGAAGATGGCCGTGTGGATCAGCAGCTGAGTGGGGACAGCCTTCCTTGAATGTGGGGTCAGCACCATCTGACAGGCTGGGCGCCCGGGGGGGGGGGCATGGGGTAGAGGAGGGGGAAGCTCGCGCTCTGGCTCCATCTGGCTCTTCCTTAGTATATGTGGGTTTTGCTGTTGTCATTGCCCATGGGCAGAAGACTCCAGTCTCGTCAGCCTGCGAACTTTCCAGGGGGCTTCCAGGCCTTCATTCGTGGACTGGGGCTGCATCCTTGTCCCTCTGCTCCTGAGTTTCCAGGTTCTTGAACTGGGAAGCTGCTGGTTTCCAGGTTCTCCAGCCTGCAGGTGGTCATTGTGGTACTATTCAGCCTCTGATTATGTACACCAATCTAATAAATTTTTTTAATAATTTTATGGGTATTTTATTGGATTTGTTCAATGGGAGAACCCTAATACAGAGACTTATTTAACTTTAGAAAAGATTTACATGTATAACAAAGAAGCAGAAAGCACTTATAATTCCAAATTTTCTAAAGCAAATGCTTTACAAATGAGAGAGGGAAGTCTCTTCATTTTTTTTAAACACAAAGAGTTAAGTTGTTGGCTTTTAATTTGTATTAGCCAGCCCTTAGAGAATCTATATTGAGTGGACAGAAAAGTCGATTCCTTTTGAAAATTGGAGCACAAATACAAATAACCTTTATAACCCTTTTCTACTCCCTTTCAGTTTCTCCTATTTTTCCTAGAGAGAGCACAAACTAGGGATTGAACCCAGAACATTCTACCTTCATGCTACACCTGAGCCCTTTCTATTTTGAAACAGAGTCTAAATTGCTAATGGTTGCCCTAAGTTGTTGAGTCTGGCCTTGAACCTGTGATCTCCTGTCTCAGCCTCTCAAGTAAGGAGATTATAGCCATGTGCCACTACATGTGGCTACAGATTTCTTCAGTTGTTAGCACCTTTAGTTAAGTGTGGCATACAAGCCTATAATTTATGTCAAGATTCACTCTGTACACATCAGTTAATAAAAAATTTCCCTGAAATTCCTGAAGCTGAGCGTGGAGACTAGATTTAACCCATTTAACGTCACCTGATCTTTGTCTTCCACAATAATCACGTGAAGTATGTTTTCTTTCATTTCTCTAAGTTTGGAGAACAAGAGGACCCGGGAAAGTCAGGCATGGTGGCATACACCTATAATGCTAGTACTTGGTAGGCTGAGACAGGAGGATCACAGATTCAAGACCAGCCTTAGCAACTCAGCAAGACTTTCAGTAACCTAATTAGACTCTTTTAAAACAAAATGTAAAAAGGGCTGGGGGTATAGCTTGAAGCCATAATTTCCCTAGGTTCATTCTCCAGTAACACGCACAGAACCCAGGGCAGCTACCCACTCTGGCCTGTCCACTGTGTGAAGTGTTAGGAACTTCATGGGGACAAGCTCATCATAAGAACCGCTGGAAGAAACTAATCTTTGTTCTGGAGATTTGCAAAATTGAAAACCATCTTGCGACAAGGTTATATGGTTCAGATGTATGTCATTTGGCCACAAACCTCCACTTGTGAGAAGACACTCGCCAGGCTGAAGTCATGGATTCCCTATATAAACCACCCCTAAGTCAGCCAACAGGTGAGATGGGTCAGGGCTGAGAATTGTCTATGTTTGTTCCAGCTGGATTTTGAATGAAGTCACTCTCCTTGCCTCAATAGGTCTTGACCTAATTGGCCTGTCATGGGGTGAGCGAACTGGAGTCTGCTGACAATTTTTGGCGAGCTAGCCAGGACTCCAGGGAGCCTCGGGGCTGCCTGTAACAGCTGCTGGGAACCTTTTGTGCAAGGGACTATCCTTTGCCTTCTCCAGTGGTGGTGCAGGCTGGACAAGAGCTCTTCATTAACACAAAGATTTGAGTCCACTCCCCAACTCCCCATTTGAGGCTTTTGCACTTGAAACTTGGTATTGTTAGGCAGGTGAAATAGTTATTGGACTCTGGAACCAGTTGTGTGTCAGTGTCTGTGGTGCATTTGTGTGTGTGTGTGTGTGTGTGTGTGTGTGTGTGTGTGTGTGAGTGTGTGCGTGTGTGTGTGGTTATATGCTGTGTACATAAAACAGAGCTGGGAACTCAGTATCTGTTTCAAAACAAGAGCCTACTTGGGCACATTCTGAAAAAATAGTCTCAGTTTAAGAAAGGGATGATTTTTCTATTGCAATATTGTCTGGCTGCAATATGTATTAGAACCTGGAAACAATGCATCTGGGAGACCGCATTGGGCAGAATTTAATTGAAACTCATCAAAGTAAAATGCCCGAAGGATCCCCAGAAAAAGCTTTGCAGAGGTTCCTGTGGCCACTCATTTTTTTAAAATGGGAATTTCTAACATTGTTGAGTTCATGGTAATACCTGATTGCCGTTCACTGGTTCTATACTTTTAATTTAATATTTTTGTTTGATTTCCATACGTAATTTTAAAGCGCTCAAAGGCTTTGGGCTTTTTACCTATTTTCCCTTCTGCTGAACTTTTTGTCAACACTCAAACAAGCAGTGTGAAGGGAGTGTAAAAAAGGCTTTTTAAAAATCAAATTAGCCGGGCGTGGTGGCGCACAATTGTAATCCCAGTACTTGGGAGGCGAAAGAGGAGGATCTGGGTTCTTAGCCAGCCTCAGATACTTAGTGAGGCCCTCTGCAACTTAGTGAGACCTTATTTCCAAATAAAGAATAAAAAATTTGTGCTGGGGTGTAGCTCAGAGATAGAGTGCCCCTGGGTTCAATCACGACACCAATAAATAAATACATAAATAAACAAATAAAAGTTAGCTGCTATGCAAATTTGAATGCAACTGTCTTTTTATAAACTAGTATGTCTGATGAAATTCCCTAAAGAATTTTACTCAGTGGATTACAGAAAAACGAGCACACAAATAAGTTAATTCAAGTTTGTTGGTATAATAAAAATGAATGTCTGGCCGGGCGTGGTGGCGCACGCTTGTAATCCTCGCGTTTGGGAGGCTGAGACAGGAGGATCGCGCAGGTTCGAAGCCAGCCTCAGCTACTTAGTGAGGCTCTCGGCAACTTAGTGAGACCCTGTTTCCAAATAAAATATAAAATGGGTCTGGGAGTATAGCCTGGAGGTAGAAAGCCTCTGGGTTCCACCCCCAGTACCACCAAAAAAAAAAAAAAAAAAAAATGTCTGCAGAATTTGTCAGCATATCTGTTTGTCTGGTTTCTAGAAAGCTAGAAAGCCAGGATTGTATTTGTGTCTATCAGATGTTAAGACTGAAGAGAAAAGTAAAGTGCAGTATCTATTTTTTTGTGTGGTGTTGGGTGTTGAACCCAGGGGCATTCTTCCTTCGAACTATACCCCCAGCCCTATTTTATTTTTTATTTGGAAACAGGATCTTGCTAAGTTGCTGAAAGCTTCACTTAATTGCTAAGGCTGGCTTCATACTTGTCATCTTCCTGTCCCAGCCTCCCAAGTATTGAGATTATGTGTCAAGTATAGCAACTTTTAGGGTTTTTCTATGACAAAGAAATAACCTGAAACTGCTTGTCTATGTCAGTTTTTTTAACATAGTCTAGGGACGACTTGAATTATGTAAATACAAATAAGCTACATTTTAATAAGTATATTATGGAGAAAATACATTTGGGTCATTTCTACATAATTTCAAATGCTGAAATTACCAATCGCTAAGTATCAGTTCAAGTTCTCTTGGAAAGACATGTATGTATTTGGGACTCTTAATAAATGTGTATTCATAAGTTAATTGGTTTACGGAAAAAACTGTTTACCCGTGTCATCCTGTTTACAAAAATAAGAACAATTTTGGGTAGAGGACTGAAACTGGCCTGGGTTTTGGCTTCCCACACCAAACGGGGTACTCCATCACGGGCAGGGAAATTACAAAGACTGACGTCCCCAGTTTGCATCCGAGAAAATTTAGTTTTTCAGTTGATGCCGATCACTTGAAATCTATGAGAGGATGAAGCCCATTGAATGGGCAAACAGACCCCGGAAGAGCAAGAAATGTTCAATCTGTGCACATACCTCTAGGAAAAAAAATTGTAAAATCTAATTGAAAGCAATATCTGCTAAAACAGGAAGCATAGAAGGACAGGCAGCCAATTTAAGAAATATCTTCGAACTTGTATTTTTCCTGTAAAGAAAAGTTGAAGTCTAATGAATACCATTATCTAGGGGAGAAAGGGAAGATTGGACACCCCTCTCCCCAAGTAACATACCACCTTCTTGGATGAAAAGATTTAATAACATGAAAATGTCAAAACTTTTCAGATTACTATATATTAAATTAATTAGGACAAGAATTCTAAGGGTTTTATTTCCTAAGGGAGGTCAGAAACATGACCATTACTAGAGTCCAAAGTTTTTCTGGTTCAGAATTATGTGTGTTTTAGAGTAGGTGGGTCTCTTTGAGTCTCACAAATCTGATTTTTTTTTTTTTTTTGGCCTGGCAATAAGTTTTCACTTTATTTTTTTAATTAATTTATTTTTTAAATTTGTGCATTGTAGTCATATATCAATCACATTGGAGTACAAGACTTGAGAGGATATACAAGCACACATCATCCAATTAGCCCTCATCCGGCCCCCATCCCATTCCCTCCCCCTCCCTCCATCCCACGCTTCTTTGGTGATTTACTTTGATACATTTGTTTATGTACCTCCTGCGTTTTAAAGAGGCTCCGTCCTCCAGTATTACATACCCTCTGATTGGTCACATTAGTTGCTTCACTATAGGGCCCTTTCTATAGCTCAACCTCTTCCTGTTGCCCTTTTCCTCTTAGTTATTGCTGATTAAGAGAAGCGTCTGATTTATATTTTCTGCGATATTTCTCTGTGCATGCTGCGTTGCAAGTACCAATCCCACTCTTGATGGTCCCAGTAGTGGCCTGGCTACTCAGTGGACTGATCCAGACCTCGCTGGCTCAAGCAGCGGCCTTGCCTCATGGGATGCCCCAGTTCTGGTCTCGCTGGCCCCTGAACCGGTCTAACCCCTAAGCTGGCTTTGGTCCCGACCTTGGAGGCCGCAGGAGTGAACTTGCCTCACGCCAGGCTCCGATGCTGGCCATTGGCCCCTGCACCGGTCTAACCCCTTGGCAGGATTCCAATCCCGGCCTCGGAGGCCCCAGCACCGGCCTAGCCTCATGGCAGGCTCCAATGCCGGCCTCGTTGGCCCCAGCACCAGCCTAACCCCTCGGCAGGCTCCGATCCCAGCCTCGGAGGCCCCAGCCCTGGTCATGCCTCAAGGCAGGCTCCGATGCCGGCCTCGCTGGCCCCAGCACCGGCCTAACCCCTCGGCAGGCTCTTATCCTGGCCTCAGAGGCCCCAGTACCAGCCTTGCCTCAAGGCAGGCTCCGATGCCGGCCTCGCTTGCCCCAGCACCGGCCTGACCCCTTGGCAGGCTCCGATCCCGCATTTGGAGGCCCCAGCACTGGTCATGCCTCAAGGCAGGCTCCGATGCCGGCCTCACTGGCCCCAGCACCGGCATAACCCCTCGGCAGGCTCTTATCCTGGCCTCGAGGCCCCAGTACTGGCCTTGCCTCAAGGCAGACTCCGATGCCGGCCTCGCTGGCCCCAGCACCGGCCTAACACCCGGCAGGCTCTTATCCTGGCCTCGGAGGCCCCAGTACCGGCCTTGCCTCAAGGCAGGCTCCGATGCCGGCCTCACTGGCCCCAGCAGCGGCCTAACCCCTCGGCAGGCTCCGATCCCGGCCTCAGAGGCCCCAGTGCCGGCCTTGCCTCAAGGCAGGCTCCAATGCTGGCCTCGCTGGCCCCAGCACCGGCCTAACCCCTTGGCAGGCTCCGATCCCGGATTTGGAGGCCCCAGCACTGGTCATACATCAAGGCAGGCTCCGATGCCGGCCTCGCTGGCCCCAGCACCGGCCTAACCCCTCAGCAGGCTCTTATCCTGGCCTCGGAGGCCCCAGTACCGGCCTTGCCTCACGGCAGGCTCCGATGCCGGCCTCGCTGGCCCCAGCACCGGCCTAACCCCTCGGCAGGCTCTTATCCTGGCCTCGGAGACCCCAGTACCGGCCTTGCCTCATGGCAGGCTCCGATGCCGGCCTCGCTGGCCCCAGCACCGGCCTAACCCCTCAGCAGGCTCTTATCCTGGCCTCGAGGCCCCAGTACTGGCCTTGCCTCAAGGCAGGCTCCGATGCCGGCCTCACTGGCCCCAGCACCGGCCTAACCCCTCGGCAGGCTCTTATCCTGGCCTTGGAGGCCCCAGTACCGGCCTTGCCTCAAGGCAGGCTCCGATGCCGGCCTCACTGGCCCCAGCACCAGCCTAACCCCTCGGCAGGCTCCGATCCCGGCCTCGGAGGCCCCAGCACTGGTCATGCCTCAAGGCAGGCTCCGATGACGGCCTCGCTGGCCCCAGCACCGGCCTAACCCCTCGGCAGGCTCTTATCCTGGCCTCGAGGCCCCAGTACCGGCCTTGCCTCAAGGCAGGCTCCGATGCCGGCCTCACTGGCCCCAGCACCAGCCTAACCCCTCGGCAGGCTCCGATCCCGGCCTCGGAGGCCCCAGCACTGGTCATGCCTCACAGCAGGCTCCGATGCCGGCCTCGCTGGCCCCAGCACCGGCCTAACCCCTCGACAGGCTCTTATCCTGGCCTCAGAGGCCCCAGTACCGGCCTTGCTTCAAGGCAGGCTCCGATGCCAGCCTCACTGGCCCCAGCACCGGCCTAAGCCCTCGGCAGGCTCCGATCCCAGCCTCGGAGGCCCCAGCACTGGTCATGACTCAAGGCAGGCTCCGATGCCGGCCTCACTGGCCCCAGCACCAGCCTAACCCCTCGGCAGGCTCTTATCCTGGCCTCGGAGGCCCAAGTACCGGCCTTGCCTCATGGCAGGCTCTGATGCCGGCCTCGCTGGCCCCAGCACCGGCTTAACCCCTCAGCAGGCTCCGGTCCCGTCCTCGGGGGCCCCAACACTGGCCTTGTCTCACGGCAGGCTCCGATGCCGGCCTCACTGACCCCAGCACCGGCCTAACCCCTCAGCAAGTTCCGGACCCGACCTCGGAGGCCCTAGCACAAGCCTTGCATCATGGCAGGCTCCAATGCCGGCCTCGCTGGCCCCAGCATCGGTCTAACCCCTCTGCAGGTTCCAATCCCAGCCACGGAGGCCTCAGTAGTGGCCTTGCCTCACAGCAAGCTCCGATGTCAGCCACTGGCCCCGGCGCCCGCCTAACCCCTCCGCAGGTTCCGATCACTGTCTCTGTGGTTATTATTTCAAAGGTTCCAGTTGTAATGTATCAGATCTCTGCCTCCCCCGAATATTGGCCACTGGCATTGCCACTGCCTCCACCGTTTCAAATCCTTCCCAGGCTCTTTTTCCACTCTGAATGTTGTCCAGTGTTCCTAAGCATGCGTCATGGTAGCATTCGACATTTGGTGTAATTTCTCCAAAAAAATAAAGTTGGTAAGATCCGGTTTCTGCTTCTCCTGAATACAAGTCTCCACCACCATCGCGGAGAACTCTTTCAACACCGCATTTCTCCTTGGTCTCCGCTAAACTCTCTCCTTATATGTGATGTCTGAGATTCTTAACAATATAGAGAAATAGCAGTCCTCTTTCACGGCGAATTTTTCCATAAGTTCCAGTGCATTTAGATAAGTTTTGTCTGCATCTCCAGTGTCCTGGCATCCATAAGGGCTTTCTTACCACCTCTTCGATATTTTTCTTTATCTTTTTCTGTTCTGGGCCCGGTTTCTCCAGGGGTCTGGCGTGCTACTTGCAGTTCGGCCTGGGGCCCAGAGTCCCGCGACCCGGGCCCCATCTGGCGTGCCCCGCCCGCGACCCCCGCCCAGAACCCAGCGTCTTACTGGGCCTGGTTTCTCCAGGGGTCTGGCATGCTACTTGCAGTTCGGCCTGGGGCCCTGAGTCCCGCGACCTGGGCCCCATCTGGAGTGCCCAGCCCGCGACCCCCACCCAGAACCCAGCGTCTTACTGGGTCCGGTTTCTCCAGGGGTCTGGCGTGCTACGCGCAGTTCGGCCAGGGCCCAGAGTCCCGCGACCCGGGCCCCATCTGGTGTGCCCCGCCGATTTTTTTTTTTTTTTTTTTTGGTGGTACTGGGGGTGGAACCCAGAGGCTTTCTACCTCCAGGTTATACTCCCAGACCTTTATATATATATATATTTTATTTGGAAACAGGGTCTCACTAAGTTGCTGAGAGCCTCACTAAGTAGCTGAGGCTGGCTTTGAACCCGTGCGATCCTCCTGTCTCAGCCTCCCAAGTGCAGGGATTACAAGCGTGCGCCACCACACCCGGCTACAAATCTGATTTTGATGACAGAATATGACTGTTGGTCATCACCTAACCTTGGTTAAGAAGAAAAAGATTTCTTTATCTTAGCATTGCAGAATATTAAAGTAGAGAAAAATAGGAGTGTTTGAATTTTTCCAATGTAGGTTCTCTCTCTCTCTCTCTCTCTCTCTCTCTCTCTCTATATATATATATATATATATATATATATATATATATATTTTTTTTTTTTTTGTGGCACTGGGGATGGAACCCAGGAGCATTCTACCTTCAAGCTACACCCCATGCCCAATTTTTTATTCTTTGTTTTTGAAACAGGGTGTCACTGAGTTGCAAAGGGCCTCACTAAGTAGCTGAGCTGTCCTCGAACTGTGATCCTCCTGTCTCAGCCTCTCAAATGCTGGGATTACAAGCGAGCGCCAACACACCCAGCTTCTAAATAGTTGTTTTTTCTTTTTAGAAAAAGAAACATTTTTTGTAAGTAAGATTTAGAATCTGAATTGTAGCTTACTGTTAACTTACGGTCGAGGGTTCTAGCTTGCTGGGACCTCCTTAGTTTTCAAAATAAAGGTGAAATTGGTCTGAACCCTGTTATCAGACTTCTAGAAATCTTTGGAGGGAGAAATGGGGGAGGCAGAAAGATCTGGAGGCTTCTGGTATTTTCTAGCCTCCTTGTCCTTGCCTTCGCTGGCTCCTCAGGGTCCGTTCTTTTCCCTCTGTGCAGCCGGCCTCTTCACTGCGTTGCACTGGTTGGCATCACCAGATCTTCACTTCCTCCAGTGTTAATGTAAAGTAGATATTATCTGACTTTGTTAAATAATAAAAATATGGCAGGGTTTGGTGGTGAACACCTGTAATCCTAGTCCTTGGGAGTCTGAGACAGGAGGATGGCAGGTTCAAGGGCAGCATCAGCAACAGAGTGAGATTCTCAATAACCTAGATAGACTGTTTCAAAATAAAAGATAAAAAGGGCTGGAGGTGTAGTATGGAGGTGGAATGGCCCTGGGTTCAACCCCTAGTAAACACACACACACACACATACACACACTACTACTACTACTACTACTACTACTACTACTACTACTAAATTTGGGACCAGAAAAGGGAAAATTATATTGCAGCTAGGAACAACTTGAAAGCCATTTAACACACTCTTAAGCAATCAATGGGTCAAAGAAGAAACCACAAAGAAAATTAGAAAATGGAGACAAATGAAAATGAAAGTGCACCATACCAAAACCTATAAGATGCATCAAAGCAGTGCTCATACCTATAAATGCTCATATTAAAACATGAGGGCCGGGTGTGGTGGCGCATGCTTGTCATCCCAGCATTTGGGAGGCTGAGACCGGAGGATCATGGTTTGCAGACAGCCTCAGCTACTTAGTGAGGCCCTCTGCAACTCAATGAGACCCGGTTTTAATACAAAATAGGGCAGGGGGTGTAGCTTGGAGGTAGTATGTCCCTGGGTTCCATCCCCAGACCTACACACACACACACACACACACACACACACACACACACACAAGCAAAAAACAAAACAAAAAAACAATGTCGGGCGTGGTGGTGCACACTTGTAATCCCAGCATTTGGGAGGCTGAGACTGGAGGATCGTGGTTCGTGGACAGCCTCAGCTACTTAGTGAGGCCCTTTGCAACTCAGTGAGACCTTATTTCAAAATAAAAAATAAAAAATAAGGCAGGGAGTGTATCTTGGAGGTCAAATGCCCCTGGGTTCCATCCCCAGACCCACACAAAAAAGAAAAAAACCAGCAAAACGAAACAAAACAAACAAAAAACCATGAGACAGATCTCAAGCCACCAACCCAAACTGAGAACTTAGGGACTCAGACAAGAACAAATGACACCTAAAGCTTGGAGAGGGGAGAAAAATAATATAGATTAGAGCAACAATGAGTGAAATAGAGAAAAGAAAAACGATAGAGAAATTCAGTGAGACCAAATGTTTGTTCTTTGAAAAGATTGATAAAATGGATAGATCTTTACCCAAATGGACTATGAAAAAGCTAAGACTTCGATGGCTAAAATCAGAAATAAAAACGGGACATTGCTAGTGGTTATATAGACACGTACACACAAAAGAATTATAAGAGAGTACTATGATGAACTGAAAGCCAACACACTGGGTAACCTAAATCAAGTGGGTAACCTAAATGAAGGAGAAAACCTCCTAGAAAGACTGGTGCAGTGGTGCACACCTGTGATCCCAGCACCTGGGAGGCTGAGACAGGAGCATCACAGGTTTGAGGTCAAGTAAAACCCTCTTTTGAAATAATAAAATCGGGCTGGGTGTGTACCTCAGAGGTAGTGTGCTGTGGGTTCAATTCTTACACACACACACACACACACACACACACATAGAAAAAAATTCTTAGAAATACTAATCTAACAAGGCTAAATCATGAAGAAATAGGAAGCTGTAATATATCTCAATAAGAGATTGTATCAGTAATAAAAAAAATCACCCAAAAGCTTTTTTTTTGGTGGTACTGGGGTTCCTAGAAGCCCTTCTACCTTAGGGCTACACCCCCAGACCTATTTTATATTTTTTTCTTTGGAAACAGGGTCTCTTAAGCCAGCGCGGCTGGCTTCGAACCTGCGCGATCCTCCTGTCTCCACCTCCCAAGCACGGGGATTACAAGTGTGTGCCCCCACGCCCGGCCACCCAAAAGCTTTTGACCGATGGCTTCACAGTACATTCTTGCAAATATTGAACGAATAATTAATACTAGTCCTTTGCCAAATGTTTCCAAAAAAATAAGGGGGGGCATTTTCTAACATATTCTATGAGGTTAGCATTACCTGACACCAAAGCCAGGCAAAGAAGCTACAAAAAAAAAGAAGCCAAGAAATACACTGGTCAAGTGGATTTTTTTTTTTGGTCAAGTGATTTTTTTGGCAAGGATGCTAAGACCATTCAATGGAGAAAAGGCATTCTTTTCCACAAATGGTGCTGAAGAAACCAGATATCCACATGCAAATAAATAAACAAATAAAATAATAAAAAATAAATCCTTACCTAACATCATATATAGAAATTAACTTGCTGCCTTTTCCTGAATGAGAACTTTTAAAAAGAGGTACCAAAAATTCTAGGAAATATTTCACACATATGGGAGTCTCCCTGGTAGAAGAAGTGGTATCGCCATTAGCACAATCCTGGGTGAAGTTCAGGAAATAGTGGCCCCGGAGCTTGCAGCTCCTGGGATCCAGATTTGATCTCCACAATGAAGCAGCGAACAGTATCTCAAATCAAGAAGGGCTCAGGTTTCCCAGTCCCTTCTCCCGCCTTTATTATCTGCCTTTTTTATCTCCTTTTCTACCTGTAAATATTTCCTATTCTCTATTTTCATGTTTTCTTCTGTTCCGAATTACTCTTACACCATTCTCTTCCTAATTTCTTTTCTTTATTTAACACAAAACATCTACCTGCTTGTGCCCCTACCATCATTCCCAATAAAAAATGTGGTGTTCTGGCCATCGTGTTTCATGTGTGGGTGGGATGTTCTTTGCAATTTGGATACTGTGCACTATTATTAGAAGGCTTGACAAATCATACTTTCTAACGTATATTTTTCCTTTCTCTTTGTCAGATTCCTCTAGATCAGCATTTCTCAAAATGTGGTCGTCAGAACACCAGTCATAACACTACCTGAAAACTTGTAAGAAATACAATTCTTGTGCCCTGTTCTGAACGTCTGTAGGGCTGAGGTCTAACAATCTGTGTCTTAAGCCCTCAGGGGAGTCTGATACACTCTAAAATTGAGAACCACGGGTCTAGATTATTTCTCCTCTTGCCACCAAATTCATTGTATCTTTCTAAAAGAATTCTTGGGGGGATGAGGTTGTGGGGAAAGGACTTCTCCTTTACAGAGGACGTTTGTGCCTCAACACGTGAAATTATACCTGTGCGCTGCCTTCTCTGAAATTCGGGGCAGAATCATTCTAATTTCACAAACTGTAGCCGATAGCAACAAGGACTACATCTCAGAGCTTCTGCTTCTTGCAACAGCACCAGTCTTCTGGCCCATTCTGGCCTGCAATGACTGCTAGGAGGGATTCCTTTAGATCAACACTGTGCTGTAGAGATATGATATAATAAAGTGTATCACTTTAAAACTTTTAAAAAATTTAGAAGGAAATAGAAGAGATTAATTTAAACTTATTTAACCCAATATAACTAAAACATGATGTACCAGTATAAAGATCACATGAAAACATGTGCCAACTCACTCATTACAATATGCTTCATGTGATACCATGGTTAAAGGAAAATGTAGTCCAACTAAAACAATAAATCTGCATTTTTTTGTGTCAATGGGAATCGAACCTAGGAGCAGTCTACCTCTGAGCTATTCCCTCAGCCCTATTTTATCTTTTTTAAAAATTTTTTATTTAAATTATTTTCTGTACTGAGGATTGAACCAAGGGGCATTCTACTTCTGAGCTACACCTCCAGGCCTTTTTTTTTTTTAATTCTTTATTTTGGAACAGGGTCTCACTTAGTTGCACAGGGCCTCACTAAGTAGCGGAGGCTGGCTGTGAACCTGCAATCCTCCTGTCTCGGCCTCCCAAGTACTGTGATGACAAGTGTGCGCTATTACGTCTGGCTCTATTTTATTTTTTATTTTTAAACAAGGTCTCACAAAGTTGCAGAGGGCCTCAATAAGATACTGAGGCTGGCTGCGAACCTGTAATCTTTCTGTCTCAATCTCCTAAATAATGGGAAATATTTTATACTGTTTTTCTTTTCTTTTCTTTTTTTGTTCAGTGCTGGAGATTGAATCCAGGTCCTTGCACATCGTAGGCAAAAGTGTTTTACCACTGAGCTACATTCTCAATCCTAGACTGCTAAAAGCACTAGTTAAAATTAAGTACCATTGAACAATCAGTTTCCTAGTCCCATTAGCTGCATTTTAAGCACGCAATAGGCATGTGTGACTGGTGGCTTTAGAGAGCTCCTTGACAGATACCTTTCTAATGATAGACCAATTTTGCCACTTCTCTTGGGGCCAGTCCAATCTGTGAGTGTCGTGGAGCTTTGGGACCATCCTTGGACCCTTCTCAGACCTGAGAACTTCAGGGATTTTTGTGCTACTCAATACGGTTGGAGATCTGTGTGTTAGCTGGTCATTCTAAGGTCTTTCCAAACTTATTTGAGAGAATGGTTCTTTTCAGAAAACATAGCCTAGTATTTCACTAAAAGTGCCACCCACTAAACATGTGACGTAGGACACGGGGCTTAATGTTTTGCGCCTCTGTCTTCTCAGGTATCAGTGGGGACAGCCACAGGGCTTTGTTGAGGTTACTAAGAAATGTAAGTGCATTTCTAGATGGGAAGGACTCAGAAGTGTGCAGGGCTCATATTGTGCACCTGGAAAGTGCCAGCTCTTGTTGTTATTACATCATCACAAGGAAAATGCAGTCTCTGCTCCATCTCGGGGCTTAGTGGACATCGTTGTTTTTATTGTAGACACCCGCTGCAATAATGCTTAATTCCCAGTTTGGATTTTCCTTTTCCAGGAGAAATCTTTTCTTGCTTTTCTGACTGGCTTGGGCTCTCTCACGGACGCCCCCAGTAGTCCAGTTACTTCTGTATCACTCATCACTCAGTTAATGTCAATTTCCTTGTTTGTGTCTCAGATCCATGCGTCGCCGCATCCTCAGAACCTGACACAGACAACTGTGTAATATAAAAATAATGTTAGTAGCAGCTAATATTTTTGAGCACCCGCTAGAGAACATTCACGTTCTCTTCATTTATAACTCTTTCAGCATGATTCAGTTATTGCCACTTCAGCAGACTAACGATTTAAAAAGTCAAAAAACAAAAAACAAAAAACACAAAAACCCAGCAGGACTGCAGGAAGCAGAGCCAGAATTTGAACCCAGTTTGTCTGAATCTGATCTCGTATTCTCAGTGGATCAGTGACTTGTGTATCCCACGAACTGGGTCCTTCACTGGAGCCTCGGATCTGCTAGACTAGAGTTCAAGAACACAAGAGGGTAGCTGGGCATTGTGGCTCACACTTGTAAGCCCAGCGCTTGGGAGGCTGAGACAGGAGGATCGCACAGGTTCGAAGCCAGCCTCTGCTACTTAGTGAGGCTCTCGGCAACTTAGGAGACCCTCTTTCCAAATAAAGTATAAAACAGGTCTGGGAGTATAGCCTGGAGGTAGAAAAGCCCCAGGATTCCACCACTAGTACCCCCGCCCCCCCACACACAAAAGAACACAAGAGGTTATTTTTTACTTCTTCATATCAACTCTCTGTAGCAACTTTACTTGCCTCTTCTTTCTTATTTTCCCGAGGTCTGCATGTACTCATGGGCAGCACAATTTAGAACGGAAAGACTAAGATTCTAGTTCTTGGAGTTTAAGCAGACTCAAACAACTCTCTGATCTACAAAAAAACTCTGACATTTATTCTTCAATGATTCAATTAAATGTCAACCAGGGCCAGACACAGTGGTACCTGTCGGTCATCCCAGTACTTGAGAGGCTGAGACAGGAGCCTTGCAGGTTCAAGGCCAGCCTCAGCAACTTAGCTAGACCCTCA
The DNA here is from genome assembly GCF_963383645.1 of Muscardinus avellanarius. Lineage (NCBI taxonomy): Eukaryota > Metazoa > Chordata > Mammalia > Rodentia > Gliridae > Muscardinus > Muscardinus avellanarius. The sequence continues at coordinate 10,196,449 of NC_137794.1, read as the reverse complement.
GTAATTTCGTGAGACCCTGTATCAAAACACCAGCAAGAACAAAATGACAAAAAGAGCCAGGGTTGTAGTTTGAAGGTAGAATGCCTCCGGGTTTGTTTCTCAGTACCAAAAAAAGGGGAGGGACGGTTGTTTAATGGGTATAGAATTTTAGTTTTGCAAGATGAAAAAGTTCTGGAGGTCTGTTGTACAGTAGCATGAATATATTTAACATTAAGAGACTGGGAATGCAGCTTCCTGGTAGAGCATGTGCCTACCAGATGCCTAATGCCCTGAATTAAGATAGTAAATTTTATGTTACATGTTTTCTTTAAACTACCATATAATATTTTAAAACATGATAAAAAAAAAGAAGGTTAAGTCGATCAAGGCTGAAACCTGTGATTTTCTTTTTTTTCTTTTTTCTTTTTTGGCAGGTGTGTGGGATCTTATTTTGCGAATAACTGCTTCTGTTGGTTTGGGAACGGCTAACCACTGTGAAAACCCGGTTTCATGTAAATTCTAAAATGCTACATTTTTAGTGGCATTACTCTCTCAAAATGCTTTATAAGGACGTGGATGTTCATAGCACATGTCCTTCTGCTTTTAAATCTTTGTTGGCACGTGTATTGTAGCATGGGGGGAGTTGGGGCTCAGAACACAGTTCCTGGTTGGATGACGCTTTGGCTTCCACTGTCCTTTGAACTGACGGAGATCAGAAGCATCTCCAAAGAAAGGTCTCTGTGATCTTCTTCTCCCCTTCCTTTTCTCACTCTGCTTTCTACCTCAGACAGGCCATAGGAACTAGATTTTTTTTCTCCCCCCAGGGCAAGTCAGAGAATGTAGCACATCTGTTCTTTAAAACAAACCATACAACTTGGAAGGTCTCTGACCCCCTCTCTTCCCCCTTGAATGTCCTCATGTGACAGGTGTTCTTCCCCATCCCTGGAGGGAAGGAGTATCTTAACAGAAAAGAATCTGACCCAAACAGGCCTTTTGAACACCCTTCCATTTATTATAATTCAATCATACCTTTTTGTGGAATCAATTTTCCTTTTTTTCAATCCTATTTCCTCACAAACACACATGACTTTAATTAGACTTAGTCTAAAAAATACAAAGTTTTCTCTGTGTTTCTGGGTGTTATTTCTGAAGGCTTCCCTGTCATATAAAACTTTATTAAATAAACGTATATGCTTGGCTCTTGTTTATCTGTCTTTGTTAAAGGAATATCAGCCATGATCCTGGTAGTAGGAGAGTAAAAACCATTTCATTTCTCTCTTAAAAAATTCTAGAGACTTCCGGGAAGATGGCGACCAAGAAAAGCGGGGCTTAAGAGCCCCGCTAACAACAAATATCCATTACCACAAAATCAGCGCCTTTCAAAGCCAGAAAACAACATCACCAGAGAAACAAAAAAAAATCACCAGGCTCCAGAGAGAAAGCGGACTGAGAACAGAGCCACAGAGGATATCCTCACGCCCGAGGACGCGGCAGCAGCGCCATACTGCCGGCGAATTCACGGGACGGCCACAGCAAGCCGAGGGGAGCCGCTGCGGAACAGCCAGGCGGGATTTCTCGGCGCAGAGGACATCTAAAGCTCCCAGTGTCTGAGCTCAGCACACGCTGCAGGGATTCAGAGTGGAAATCAAAACCAAGAAAAAAAAAAAAAAACAAACACGCCAGCCCAACAGCCGAGGGCGTAGCAGCGGCGCCATATTGCCACCGGCGGCAGCAGCACGGAACTCACTACAGCTACATCTGCGTACTCAAGAACAGTGAGTCAAATTGCGGGCCACAGTGGAGAAATCCCAGTACTGTACTCACTGGGACTTGACCCAGTGGGAGAGGGGTGGTGGCAGTGATATCACACCATAGGAGAACGTGCAACCTGGCACCCCCCACGGTCTAAAGCAGCCTCTATCGACTCTCTGGGTCGGAGACTCTGTGATAAAACCCAGTAAAGGAGTAGTGGGGTCTGAGATACTACTGACTCGAGATCCAGAGCACCTTAAGTGAAGTCATAGTGACCCAAGGGAAGAACCCAGAGAAGGCACAAACTTCCGAAATCATGGGAAAGAGGAATAATACTGGAGCAATTAATGCTCACAACCCCACAACATCAGAACCCGATAAAACAGAAAATCAGAGATTTCTAGAAGATCAAATCAGGAAAATAACTGTAGAAATAATAGAGGTGCTTCGAAAAGAACTCAGAGAGAGCCAAAAAGAGATAAAGGATGCAATTAATGAAGTAAAGGCCTCAATTCAAAGCACAAACAACCGATTAGACCACATGGAGAACAGAATCTCGCTCTTAGAAGATGATCATTCCAAAAATGAACGCATAGTTTCTAATCTAGGAAAAAATATCCGACAGCAGGAATCTGATATTGAAGAAATATGGGCCCATTTTAAGAGAGCTAACCTAAGAATAATTGGAATAGAGGAGGGAAAAGAAAGTGAAACTAAAGGGATCAACAATCTCTTCAAGGAAGTAATAGCAGAAAATTTTCCAAACATAGAGCAAGAGGTCGATACGCAGGTCCAGGAAACTTATAGAACTCCCTTTAGACAGGATCGGAGAAGAGGATCCCCACGCCACATAATTGTCAAAATGACCAATGTGGAAGCCAAGCAGAGAATCTTAAAGGCAACAAAAGCAAAGGGCCAAGTGACATTCAGAGGCAAACCAATTAGAATCACTCCAGACTTCCCAAACCAAGTTATGAGAGCCAGAAGGGCTTGGAGTAACATATTCCCAATTTTGAAAGAAAACAACTTCCAGCCAAAAATTTCCTACCCAGCAAAACTCTCTATCAAATTAGATGGAGAAATAAGAAGCTTCCATGACAAACAGAAACTGAAGGAATTTATGTCTTCAAAAGCAGCACTAGAGAAAATACTCAAAGAGATTAACTACAAAGAAGAAATAGGTAACACACATCAGAACTAGAGAAACAAGATTTTCCATCCAACAGACAACTAAGATTGGTTATCTGTGGAGATTCATTATTTATGTTAGTCTGTTACCTATCTCTAAAGGGTATTGTTTGCCTTTATTGTTGTTAATTTTTAGGATTTCTAGTTGGAATATTAATATACCTTCAGATATAGCATTTGGAAATATTTTATCCCATTCTATTAGTATCTTTGGATATACAATATGTTTTTTTATTTTTTAGGGAGTTTGTATACTCTTCTGTTGCCTGTGCCATTGAAATCATAACCAAGAAATCACTGCCAATTTCAATGTTGTGAGGTTTTATGACCCAGATTTTCTCCTAAAAGTCTATAGTCTTAAGATTTATATTTAGGTCTTTTATCTATTTTGAGTTAATACTTGTATATGGGATTAGGTAAGGGTCCAATTTTATTATTTTCCATGTAATTATTATGTTTCAACAATATTTAGTTAAAAGATTATTATTTCCACCACCAAATGTTCGTGGAAACCTTGTCAAAAATAACTTGACAATATAGGGAAGAATTTAGCTCTAGGCTTTTATTTAACTCCAATGGTTTATATATCTGCCTTTAGAATAGTACTACACTGTTTCAATTATTGTAGCTTTATATGGTTTGAAATCAGAAAATATATATCTTCTAGCTTTGTTCTTTTTCAAGATCGATGTGGGTACCTAGAGTCCATATTCCATATTAGGATAGATTTTTTTTCCTGAAAAATAAATATATAAATATATGATAGTTTCACCTAAAAAATAGAAAAAAATAGATTCTCTGGTAAGAAAGAAAGCAAAAAGAAATATTGAAATGTTATCTTTAAGTCATCAAAAGCTTGGTATCAGACAAATGAAACTGTTATGAGAGATTATCATTTTTAATTTTGGATAAATTGCTATAATACTAGATGTCAACTACTAAGTCAAGCATAGGAGGGGGGGATAGGGAGAGAACGGGGTGGGGATCGGGTGGGGGCTGACTGGGCAATGTGTGCATGTATGTCTACAAAAGTATGTATCCCACTATGATGTATGAATACAGTGCACCAATTAAAAATAAATATGAAAAAAAAAGAAAAAAAAATTCTAGAAAAGCTGGGCGTGGTGGCGCACGCTTGTAATCCCCGCGCTTTGGAGGCTGAGACAGGAGGATTGCGCAGGTTCTAAGCCAGCCTTAACTGGCTTAAGAGAACCTGTTTCCAAATAAAATATAAAATAGGTCTGGGAGTATAGCCCAGAGTTAGAAGGCACCTGGGTTCCAACCCCAGTACCACCAAAAAAAAAAAATCTAGAAAAGTCGAGGAATTCATCTGACCCTTTCATAAGTCTTTGCAAAAGTATGTACTTAATAAGGAGGCTCTAACTGATGTTTCAAGTGGAAACCTTTAGTCCACTTGTCTGAATCATCTTTCCTACTATCAACTGCTGTCATCTGGTGGCTAATTTGAGGAATAGCAGAAGCCTTCAGGAGCAACCATAATCTGCTCTTGTGATGTTTGGCAAAATGGACCAGGCACTTTTACTGTGTTGCCCTTAGCATCTGATTTACTAAGTGGCTCCTGACAAAGTTAGGGCTTACTATAAACAAATAAGAACACTTTCAATATAATACTTTCACAATTCTGGGTTATCACAGTAGGAATAATAGCCAACATTCCTCTCATTTTGCTTTTCCTAGGCAGCCCATAGAATTTCTCTACAGGGACCAGGACTTGTCTTTACGTGCTTTATAGACATCATCTTACTAAATATTTATGGGCTCCTAATGAGGTGGATGTCATTATTATCTTCTTTTTCATTGAAGTATTGACAGGCGGAGTAACTTGTCCTAATCACACTGTAGATTAGTGATAGAGTCAGAATCATAATCCCCAAAGATCCCACACCTGTGCCCATGATTTACAGGGGTCACGAGTTAAGCTGGTCAACAAGGGGAGTGACTGGAGCTGGGAGATCTGGCCGTGAGTTTTAGCTCTATCACCATTTACTTAATAATTTTTTTCTGTTTGAAGAAATATTTATATCAGTAGGCATATGACTTTGGTGATATTCCTCTTGTCTGGGTCCCATCTTCTCCTCTATAAAGCCATGGAACTGGACAGGATCCTTGGGTTTCGAGCCAGGATTTATGACATGCTAGAGGTTCTGTATACATGAGAGCAGAATAAGAATAAGATGCTGGGCCAGTGGGTTTGGGATTCTCATGCCTAGCTGCCGCCTTCACATCTCTTGCATAATCTTCCTTTTCTTCTTTATTATTTTTATGCTTCGATTGGCATATCGGAGTCTCTCATCATATTGCAGTTCAGAGTGATGGTGACATACATACACGCCATCATGTGTATCATGTGGTGGCTCCCTCCCCCCACCCTTCCCTCCTTCATACATGTCGTTGGTATTCTTACCTCAGTACATAAGATCAGTGGAAGTGTTAGCTTCAATTCTCCCCCACCCTTCCCTAGACCACCTCCCTTGCTCCACTGGGATTTCTCCTCCAGTATTTCCTTCCTTACTCTCCATTACGCCCCAGCTCCTACGTATGAGAAAACATACGGTCCTTCACTTCCTGTGGCTGGCTCATCTCACTCACACAGTGTCCTCCAGGTCTATCCATTTTCCTGAAACTGACCTAATGTTGTTCCTCTTTATTGCTAAGTAGCATCCCATTGTGTGCATATCCCACAATTTTGCAAGCCACTCATAATACTTCATGGAGTGAATAAACTTACGCGACCCCAGGTGAGGCAAGTCACTGAGACAATAATCCACTGACCTTCGGGAGAGGAGCGGTGGGCACCCCATTCCCACCTGGTTGATTCATACAGCTGCTTCTACGGCCTATTTAAGTCGTGTTCAATTAATATTTAATAGGCCCATTAAAATATGGCTTATTTAAATATGTTTAAAACATTGCAGGTGTTTGTTCATGGCAAGTACCTGTGTACTTTTTTTTGTTTTATACTTGGGTTGGGATGTAGATTTAAAGGCAAGACATTTGCTTTAAGTCTTTCGAAGCTTTTGTGTGAGTGTGTATATTTGGGGATGCTTAATTGAGTAGAAGCAGTAAAGAAATCAAATCCTGCAGGGTTAGTTTAAAGGTTTTCAGTGATTTTTTTTTCTTTCTAAAATACATCAGTAATTAAAAGTCTACATCATTTTATTTTCAGTCATATTATCTCAGTTACTCTATCGTTTTGCTTGCTTACACGACAGATAGTGTTCGAATGTTCTGGTATTAGGTAACAGGTTTTATCTCAAACGTTGGCATCTGTAGCCATTACAACCACAGTGGTCTGCAATTATTGAAGGAATTGAACTTTCTTGAGTGAAGAAACATAGAACTGAAAACCATTTTTCAGCCTTTTTAGGCCCACCAAATGTTTGATTTCTTGATAAAATTAATTTTCATTTACTGTTTTCCCCCATTTTATAGATATAGAAATTGAGATCATGAATATTACACCCCATCTAAATGTTATGAAAAATCAGGCAGAGAGAACCAGAAGCTCCGTGTTCATGACAGCTCTATGTTAGACCTCTAAAAATCAACTTTCCAAGAGCTGATTGGTCAGTTGATCAAGGCATTGTATGTATTTGTTTCTTTACAACTAGTTGATTTTGTTTGGCCTACTTTCATTTTACTCATAACTGTTGAAGGAATGATAAATACGCTGTCACACCAGCTCCCGTGGCTGCCCTTGGATACTGAGGGAGGCTGGAGCCCAGGAGGGGTTCCTCAGAGGAAGTAGAAAAAGATTATATTTATAAGAAATCTTCATATTCAGGAGTACATTCAAAACTCTTAATAAATATCACGTTTACTTTGGGTCACTGGCTTCGGTGAGTCCCTCTCATTTTTATTAATGTCTAACATTGGTGTGTTGAGGGGCCCTCTGTCTTTCCCTCTACTTCTCTTTCTTTGATCTTCTTCACACATCCTTTCCTGCCACCCATCCCAGAAAACATTAGAGCGAGCTTGACACGTCTGGTTTTGCTTGTGTGAATTCTTTACTTTTTTTTTTTTTTATTGGTGCGTTGTAGTCATACATCTTAATGGGGTACAAGATGGTGGAGGCATACACGCACACATCACCCAATTAGCCCTTCCCCAATTCCTGCCCCATTCCCTTCCCGGCTTGTGTGAATTCTTGCCAAACGTTAACTGTTTTGTGTACCTGTGTTCTTACTAAACTCACCCAAATGGTACTCTGTACAGAGCGCACTCTGGGTTTCTCTTGGTTCACTCAGGAGGATGCTGTAGGGTCTCTAAGTGGCTGCGCACCATTCTTTCTCATGACACAGTGTATCTCCTCCATGTCTCACCCAGCCCCTCTCAGTGATGGATTCCAGCTTGCTGCCAACTCAACCTCTGCCCTTACCACAAATAATGACGCAGTGAATATCCTCTGTGCACACGTACAATCTGAGTGGAAATTCTGAGCCAATAAGCATGGTCATAGCTACTCTATGGAGATGTGTCAGAACCTACTTCAGTCTGAACCCCCTCCAGAAGGATATCAGGGTTCCTAGATCGAGCCCTATAAATACAGGGACATTTTACTTCTGACATACATCTCAGCCCTGTTTTATTTGTTTTGGAGGCTGGCCATGAACCTGCAGTCCAGTTCTCCTGTCTCAGCTTCTCAGTTACTTGGATTGCAGGCAGGAGCCGCCATGCCCAACTTTTGAGCTTACTTTTTACATATGAATCTACCTGGACCTACCTCTGCATGTAGTGTTAGGTGGCCATCTGATTTCATTTTTTTCCATAAAAGCCAAATTTTCTATATATCCTCTTTTAAATATACCATCTTTTTCCCCATTGATGTTTGAGACTATTTTAAGAAATCATATATCAAGTTTATGTATGCATGTAGGTCTATCTCTAAGATATCTAATATTTTCATTAGTTATCTTTTATGTTTTCATCATTCCTACTCTGAATCAACTTATTACTGTGGTTTTCTGGTAGTGTAATACCTAGTATGGCAAGATATTTATTTCAGGTTGACTTAACCATCTGTTAAACTCTATTCTTTATTTTTGACTGAAGATGATTGGTTCTTAAAAAACAAGTTTCTCAAATATATTTTCATTGATTTTGTTTGGATTACATAAAATGTATAGGTTAACACGGAGAATTGACCTCTACGTGATAGTAACCATTCAGTTCAAGATAAAAGAATCTTATTCAGATCATTATCTGTGTATTGAGTTTAAAAAGCTTTCTTCAAAGAAAAAAATTCAATTAGGAAGAAATGATAGTTTTGTTGTAACTTCAAATGGTTAGTTTTGAAACACATTTCACAGTTGGTTATTGGCAATATCAAGAGATAATATTCTTTTTTTTTTGGTGGTATTGGGGTTCCTGGAAACTCTTCTACCTCTGGGCTACACTCCCAGACCTATTTTTTATACTTTTTTTATTTCGAAACAGGGTCTCCTAAGCCAGCACGCGCGGCTGTCTTCTAACCTGTGCGATCCTCCTGTCTCCGCCTCCCAAGCGCGGGGATTACAAGCGTGCGCCACCACGCCCGACTAATATTCATTTCTTAAACATTTATCTTATATTATTCCACCTGATGAATATTCTTTCCTTTTCATTTTTTTTTTTTTTTTTTTTTTTTTTTGCGGGTCTGGGGATGGAATCCAGGGGCATTTAACCTCCGAGATATACCCCCTGTCCTAGTTTCTATTCTTTATTTTGAAACCGGGTCTCACTGAATTGCAGAGGGCCTCACTTAGTAGCTGAAGCTGTCGGTGAACCAAGATCCTCTGATCTCAGCCTCCCGAATGCTGGGATTACAAGAGTGCGCCACCATGCCCGACCCTTTTTTTTTTTTTTTTTAAATAGCTTCTTTGTTTATTCTGTCAGTATTTATTTGAGAAACAATCATACTATCTACAAATAATTATAGTTTAATATATTTCCCTTCAATATTTATTCCCCTTCCCTGAGAATGTTGGCTATGATTACCAGTGATATAACTGAGGAGAGAAGTTCCTTTACCTTATTCCTGATCTTAAGAAAATGCATCCGTTTTTCAGAACATGGTGCTTACTGTTGTCTTTTGATGTTTCATTTTTTTTCCAAGTTAAAATACAACTTAGTTTTATAATTGTTGTTTTTAAAGTTATACATAGTGTGAATGTATGCCACTGTTAATATGATCCATATTATGATGTAAAACTATAGTGTACCAATAAAAAAGATGAAATAAAGAAAAAATTAAGTTATATATAGTTGTTGAAATTTACCTGATACCTTTTCTATATCTATTAAAATAATTTTTCTTTCTTCTCTGTTAATTTTACTTAAATTTTCTTTTGGTGTTGGGGATTGAACTCAGTATATTTCACATTAATTTTGCGCTTTATTAATGTGGTAGATTACACTGACTGATATTGAAAATGTTGGACTGTCTTTATCATTTTGGGGAGGAAGCCTACTTGGTCATGATGTGTTACTACTGTTTTATTACTCATGATTTGGTTAATATTTTATTCAGGACTACCACATCCGTATTGACTTGGTTAATATTTTATCCAGTGCTACCACATCCATATTCATAAGTGAAAATGAAAATAAGGTTTTCTTATACAGTTTACAAGTGGTTTTAGGAGCCGGTTTCATTCTTGCCTCATAAAATGGGCTGTGTAGTACTTGCTCTTTTTCTCTTTTTTAGACATCTTTAAAACAGGAATTGACTGTTTTGGTAGCATTCACCTGTTTGGGACTTTTGGTGATTTTGGATTAGCATTTATAGTTACTTAATACTTTCTCATTTCATTGTTATGTTGATCACAATTATGCTTATAAGAAAAGCATAATATACTTAAATGAAAAGTATATGCTTACAAGAAAAGCATGTTCTTTTTTATGTTTTATTATTTTTTAAATTAAATTTAATTTTTTTATTGGTGCAATGTATTCATACATCATATTGGTATAAAGAAAATATTTTTGTACACATACATGCACACATCGCCCAGTTAGCCCCTACCCGATCCCCACCCCGTTCCCTCCCCATCCCTCCTTCCCATGCTTGGCTTAGTGGTTGACATCTAGTTTTATAGCAATTTATCCAATATTAATGATGATAATCTCACAAAACAGTTTCATTTGTCTGATACCAAGCTTTTGATGACTAAAAGATAACAGTTCAATATTTCTTTTTGCTTTCTTTCTTACCAGAAAATATTTTTTTCTTTTCTTTTTTTTTTAGGTGAAGCTATCATACATTTATTTATTTATTTTTCAGAAAAAAATCTATCCTGATATGGAATATGAACTCTAGATACTATTTTGAGTTAATATTTGTAAATATGTTAGGTAAGGGTCCAATTTTATTATTTTTCATGTAATTACTATTTTTCAACAATATTTAGTTAAAAGATTATTATTTCCTCCACCAAATGTTCGTGGAAACCTTGTCAAAAATAACTTGACAATATATGGAAGAATTTAGCTCTAGGCTTTTATTTAACTCCAATGGTTTATATATCTGCTTCTGGAACAGTACTACACTGTTTCAATTATTGTAGCTTTATATGGTTTGAAATCAGAAAATATATATCTTCTAGCTTTGTTCTTCTTTGAAAAGCATGTTCTTAACGCATATTCTTTGTAGACCTCTGTGATCATTTGGCATGCTGAATATTGGTGGATTGGCCTGTTCTTTTTCTTGGCTATCCATTGAGGTATATACTCATTTTACACCGTTCTGTTATTCTTATGAAAACAACGCCACAAAGCCTTAATTGGTAATCCTTTGAATGAATCATTTTACTAATGAGGACATCTGTTCTGGTATCGCTGATGTATTGTATGAGGCACATGGTGACATTTGCTGCCTGGTTCTAGTAAGGAGATTGACCTCATGGGACTGAATGACATTCCTCTCACTGGAGAAATGTCTTTCGGCAAGTGTCTACGTCATCATCAAGCATAGGTGATTCATTAAGCAGTAGCTTAAAGATTGAAATGCTAAGCTTTGAGGTGTTTGAATTTTGTTGTATTTCCCCCTTGCCTTGGCTGGTGGGAAGCTCCCGTCTAGGTTTGATGCCTGACTGCATGGCTCTCTTTCCCAAGTTCTGGATTATTTCCCTTGCATATATATTTCAGATCATACTCTGACCTCCATCGTAAAGTGCTCTAAATTCTCTGTCAATACCTACATTTCAATCACCTGATTCTAGAATTAGATTTTACAGATTCATCATCTCCAAAATGGAGATAAAGACAGCCATCTTCTATGTTATAGTGAAGTTAAACCAGACCATGGATGAAATAAGAACTCCTAAAGCCGAGGGGCGGATGCGGGCAGCCTGTTGGGCTGTCTCACGTCCTAAATGACTCACTTCTACACGACAGCCTCGGAGGGGATGACGGATTTTGGTTTCAGCAAAATTATACATTACTACGTCAAGGACTTTTGGAGTCACAGAGTGTCCAAATGACACTACCAAGGGGCTACAACGGTGTGTTCTTTTGGGGGGGTAGGAGTGACATAAATGATGGGCGCATATGCTGTGAGTACCTAGAAGGAACGCGCTCTATGGAGAGCCCAGCTAACACCCACCTCAGCTCTTGCTCCCAGGATACTAGGGGCTCTTTTCCGGTCTGGCTTTATTTGCCTTCCTCTCCCTGAAGCTGGTGTCCGGGATGACTTGCTGGCCCAGTTCCTCCAGTATTTCAGCGATTTGTAGCTTGGCAGGAACGCCTCAGCCCTGTCGGAGAGCCTGTGACCTTCTATGGGGGACTGGATTAAGGCTGGGGCCTCCCAGGAAGCCCAGGGAGAGAGAGACGCAGGGAGGTTGAAGAAAAGCAAGAGGAAGAAACGCTGGACACATGGATTTTGTGACTGTTGACTCTCTCGAGTGGCTGTTTGTTTTTGAAAATTTGGCCTCTTGATAATTCCCCAAGTCTGTTCCCCTTGTAATTCTCCTGGAATCATCCTTCTTCATTGAAAAACACTTCTGGGTTACATCTTTGGAGATTCCAAATCATAGTTTGAGAAGTTGGTAACTCTTTAGAAACTTGCTAATGTGCAACTACTTGTTTGAAAGGCAAGCAGTGCGGGAGTTTTATAGTGTTTGCTCTCAGTATTTAAAAGGAATACATCTTTTTTCTTTCTTTTGCATCGTCTCCTCTGTTCTCCTTCCCCACTCTTCTGCACCCCCCACGCCCATGCACTCATGCCCAGTACGGCCCCCTCCCTGCACAGGTGCGGGCTGATGGATCAAGCGTGTTGATACGCCTCAGTGGCAAGAGACTGAAAGCACCATTAGCCATGGGGAGAGGCTGGAGGCCAAAGGAATGTCTGGAATACAAGAAGGTTATTTTAAAAAGAATTCCCTTTCTCTTTCCTTCTCTGCACTTGTGTATTTTCCAGAGAGAGAGAGAGAGAGAGAGAGAGAGAGAGAGAGAGAGAGAGAGAGAGAGATAAGAATGTGAAAGTGTATCCACTGCCACCGGCAGGTGAGAAACCTGTGGAGGAGCGTGCGTGTTTTATTGGATGCCTTTTGCCGCAGCAGAGAGCGTTCCAGTTTGCGTAACTCAACCAGAGCTGTGGGTTGTTTGGGCTAACAGGCTTTACTGAGTGCCCTGAGTGCCCTTGGTTCGGAAGGTTGAAGCCCCTGCAAAGCTGATCAACAGGTGGTTGTTTTTCTGAGACAACATTTTCCCGCAGTTCTCTAAGGTGCCCACAGTTGTTGCTTCTGGAAGAAGATATGGAAAGACTGGGGCGGGGGGGGGGGGTAGATGGGAAGAGGAGACAGAGGCCCAGAGGGCTGCTGCAGGTGCTGAACAGCTGAGTCAGGCAGGGCGTCACCAGGAGCTTAGGCCCTGGATAGAATTTCTCTGGCCAGCAGTCCTTCTCCATAAAGCCGAAAGAAGAAAGGCAATACACACATTACCAGGATACCACTGCTCAGAATCCGCCTGGCCTCTAGGGGCCACCGAATACCAGAGAGCCCTCTGCCCCAGGGGCCCATGGGCCTCTCTAGCGTTTGTGTATACTGACTGGGGGAATATTTTAAAAGCCATTGTATATATATTTCAATGAGAACGGAAGAGGCATGAATCTTTATCTATTTTTATTTTATTTTTGTAGGTCTGGGTATGGAACCCAGGGGCATTCGACCTCCGAGATATACCCCCTGCCCTATTTTTTATGATTTTATTTTGAAACAGGGTCTCACTAAGTTGCAAAAGGCCTCACTAAGTAGCTGAGGCTGGCTGCAAACCACGCGTGAGTCTTTGGTCTCAGCCTCCCGAATGCTGGGATGACAAGCGTGCTCTACCATGGTGGCTCATCAATTCTTACAAAAAGAAGCAAGTTCAAGACATTTGCCATATCTCTCTTAATATCACCTTCTCCGAATGACTCCAGAGGCAGAGATAGAAGTTTGAGACTAGAGAAAGTTAGGGGATGGGATGGGATCTGGGGTAGGTTAAGGTCCAAGAGAGAGATGATCGTGTGTGTGTGTGTGTGTGTGTGTGTGTGTGTGTGTGTGTGTGCACATACACACAAGCTTATATATGTATATATATGCTTCTAATAAGGAAAAGTTGTAAGTTATAATTTGTTTTTTTTTTTAATTTTAATTTTTTTGTGGTACTGGGGATGGAACCCAGAGACATTCTACCTCCAAGCTTCACCCCCTGGCCTATTTTTTTATTCTTTATTTTGAAACAGGGTCTCACTGAGTTGCAAAGGGACTTGATAAGTAGCCGAGGCTAATTTATTTTTAAAGAGTCATACAATGAGTATAAATGTCACGGAGTCAAAAGCAGTTGCATCAGAATGGCCACATTAATATATTGGGCACATCAGACAAATATGGGAAGATAGAGAAGTGAGAACATTTTAAATAGTAGCATTAAAGATAAAGACAGTTTTTCCTTTTACATTGCTTTTTTTCTCCCTAGAATTATGAGAAAATAGACTTTTTGCCTTTTTGCTAATTGAAAGTAAATCCACTTTGATAGTTAATTTTTATGTACTAACCAGATGAGGTTGGGGAGGTGCTCAGATATATGTGGTCAAACATTGTTCTGGATGTTTGTGTGAGGGATGAGATCGGCACTTAGGTGGGTAAACTCCTTAAAGTATATGCCCTCCATACCGTGGGTGGTCTCCTCCAGCCAGTCAGAGGCCTGAGTAGAGCGAGAAGGATGATCCTGGGAGTCAGAGAATCCTGCATGGCTCACTTTGGACTGGGTCTCCAAATTTTTATTTATCTTCTGTTGGAACTTGTCAACATCCATAATTATGTGAGCCAATTACTTACACACACACACACACACACACACACACACACACTTCTTGCTTCTCTTTCACCGGAGAACTCTGACTCATCTGTCTGTAGAATGATTTAATTATTTTTGCGAATAAATTATTAGGACATGGCTTCTCAAGTCAAGCTGTGGAATTTGGGGTGGGTGAACATGTGCTTCTGTATTTTTGAACTATAGTTCCACAAGTATACTTTTAGTTATAATATACCTTTTTTCCTATTAAGAGAACAAAAACTTCTGTTATTCCATTTGAAAACTCTAAGTACACGAGACCTACTTATTGGCTATCTAGGAAAAAAAGAACTGAAATTTATTTGGGGTAGATAAAAACGTAGCTATTATTAGTTTTCTCTAGAGAAAAACTCAAGAGGAAATGGGTTTGTGCAGCAGTAGGGGGCTTTTTATGGGGGATAAAAGAGACTTCTCAGAAGCAAGGTTCTGTTAAGAATATGTGTGGGGCTTCTTTCCTTGAACACGGGATGGGTGGAGTAGCGTTTGTGTTGGGTCTTGGATGGAATAGATTTTGTAGTGCCCTCATCCACCACTTTACATACCCCCCATCTCATGCCTGAAGGAATTTGGGGAGAGGGGACACTGCATAGGGGAGTCAGTTCAGAATTTAGCCCTGTCTTTTACTCTAAGAAAGGTCATATGCATAGCCAGAATGATGAGAGGGTTGATTATAGAAATTTCCAAACTACATTTTCAATAATGATCTGCATTTGCTTCTTAAATATTCTACTTTTTATCATTTTTTTGCAGTGCTGTGGATTGAACTCAGGGCCTCAGGCATGGTAGGTAAATGCTCCAGCACCAGGTTATACCCCCAGCCTTACTGTATTGAATATGAATGCCCCTGAGCAGTGGAAATTAGGGGAGGGGCAGAGGGCTACTATTTTTCATTATAACTTTTAGATATTCAAACCTTCTGTATGTATAATTTTGAAAAATAAAATATACATAACAATAAAAATCTCTACTACTTATTAGCAATACATGCCGATGAGGCAAAATTCAGTCTTTCTTCAAAAATTTGCTGTCTAGAAATATTTACTACTGACTTTTGTTCCTATGAACAAAAATAAATCATATTAGTTTGCTTTTGTGACTTAACAATATGTCTTCAGATGAACTCTTAAGTGTCAAAGGTATGGCTGTGGTTGATACTGCACGAATTAGGATCCTCTGGTTGCAAAGCGATAGAATGTCAGTATTAAATGCGTTAGGTAAAAAGGGATACAGACACGGGAACTGGGCTTTGGGGATAACTGGGGCTGGGGCTTAAATACTTCCAGTACTCTGTATCTCTTCTCTCTTTGTTTTTTAATGTAATTGGCTAATTATTCTCTCCTACTGAACACTGGTGATGAATACTGGGAATAACTGTGGAGCTTCATGTATTTTCATGTTAGCTCTCCAAGGAAATCTACTCCTTATTTTTGGACTGCAAGTCCAGACTCCTCACTGGGTTTGTTTAGATTAGACAGTGGCGCATAGGAGTGAAAGCTTCTTGTAGAAGCCTGGTGTGTGGAGCGAGAAAAGGGTAATTTTAAAAAGAATGAGCAAGGAAGGGAGGATTTGGGGCAGAGAAGGTAAGAGCATCCTGGATGAATATGTATTCTAAAGAACATATACAATATTCGCTCTCCCCAGCAGTGGGCGAGCTGATTGTAGGCTGACAGCTTTCCCACCACTGGGAATTACCATCAAAAACAAAGTCTTTGATGAATGACTGTGGTGGTGTATGAAAGTTATCCGAGTACTTGGGAGGCCGAGAAAGGAGAATGGCAGGTTGGAGGCCAGCTTCAGCAATTTAGCGAGATCTTATTTCAAAATAAAAAATAAAAGGAGCTGAGGGTATAGCTCAGAGATAGAATGATCCTGGGTTCAATCCCCAGTAGACTACCTTCCCTGAAAAAAATCCCCAAAACCCCAAATACAAAAACAAAGTCATTGATGAACTGCACTGAATGGGATTTTTCTGCCTGAATTTCTGCTGGGCAGATGGCCCCCAAATTATTTCCATCCCTCCTCTTGGAGAAGGGCTCCATATGCATTTCTGTGCTATAATTTTTCTCCCTACTAGAGATAACCTCACCAGATGTGGGGGAGGGATGCATCGAGAAGGTTGCCCCGTGTCATCATGTTTGACCGTGTGATGTGATGTCGGGTGTTGCTCTTACTGGCACAGGGATGGTGATTATACAGGAATACACAGGGAGGGACGCAGCAACAGCAAAACCACATGCCCACTGGGTGGCTTAACCTAGATTTCTGCCCAGAAAAGGGTCTGTGGGAAGATGAGCAGCAGCAGCCCTGGGGCAGGATGCCCGAGTCAGCCTTGGGGCAGGATGCCCGAGTCTTTAATTCACTTGATTTTTTACTAAAATGCATGGTTTCGTGTTGTGGGATCATTAGACACAGATATCAAGAACGTTTAAGCATGCATTTTCTTAAGGGTCCTGTCAGTCATTTTACAGATGAGCGGAGGCTGGTCTGCCTTTGCTCCCCTTCTGGTTTTATGAAACTCCCATAGAGATTTGAAGTTGCCTCCTAGAGAGGGGCCAGTATGCTCTCTTGCCTTTGGACAAAGGCAGTGGCTGCGGCCATGTTCATCTAGTGGGCCTCAGAGTTGAGAGATACTTTAATGGTAACATTTACCCCGCGTTCTCCAATACTTGGCAGACATCCTATGTCTTGATGAAGGTCCGGAATTGTCTCTCCAATCACCCAGTGGGTGAGGGAATGTCTAGATGTCTTCCAATATTAACTGTGTGTGTGTGTGTGTGTGTGTGTGTGTGTGAGTTGGCTTCTTTCTAACATAGATAAAGCCATTATTTAGTTTCAGCCTTGTGTGGTTCTATCCAGTTTTACCAGAAATTTTATCCATCGAACCCCACACTTGATAGCTTGATAGTGACTTTTTTTTTTGCTCTCCTATTTCTCCTATTTTCTACCTCTCCCACTGTTCATCGAATCTCTCCCTATATGATGTCTGCCTTCCTGGAAGGAAAAGCTCTGTCCTGTTAGGTTCCTGCCCTGTTTTCTTGTGGTTTAACCTTTCTGTGGTGTCAGCGTCTCCGAGGTGATAGCTGCCCTACTGTGTTTCCACATCGTCTGCTTCTACTTTTTGGGACAGATGCCCACTTCTGGGGGGGGGGTCATCACTGCATAAAACTGGGGAGGCGGGAGAAGCCTGCCATTCCTGCCCCAATGGCTGGTTAAGCCAAAACAGTTGAGGCAGAAATTACAAGATGCTATAGTTTGTGTTTAGGATAAACAAACAAGGTGATCATTTATTAAACAACTATTTTATTGAACACTAAATTAGTTTTGGGGACATTTCAGGAACATTGCCAAGGATAAAACATCTTGATAACTTATTATCTACTCAATTTAGTTAGGCCTTTACAATAAATATTTCATTCCCGTGAATACCCGATAAGCTAGATATTTTTACTCCATCAAGGAGGAAGCATACGGCCAGAGAAGCCAAGCAACTTGCACCAGAGAGTGTATCCTGTAATTAAATTATTCATTTTTTGAGTTCTTCTTTTTTTTTTTTTGTGGTACGGGGGATGGAACCCTTCTACCTCTGGGTTATACTCCCAGAACTATTTGATATTTTATTTGGAAACAGGGTCTCTTAAGCCAGCGAGGCTGGGTTTGAAACTGCGCGATCCTCGTGTCTCTGCCTCCCAAGCGTGGGGATTACAAGCGTGCGCCACCACGCCTGGCTATTATTGTTAATTTGGTCTCTCTGTCCAGATACGATTATCTCTGGACACAGCATTGTCCTTGTGCTGTTGCTATTTACAATAGCCAAATTCCAGCAGCTGCTCTTTCTTGAGGGGTCCTCACAGACATTATCTTTTTAAAAATCTCATTGCAACTTTTATAGATGAAGAAACTAAGCATATGCAGTGTTGACTGAGGCTGTGTAACTGAGGACGTATCACAGGCAATCAGTGAAGGGCAAGATTCAGACCCGGTCTCCCTGAGCAGCTAAGGCCCACGTGCCCCTACCACTGGTGACACATTTGTCAGAGTACAGTGTGCAAACACATATATTTATCCAATTTAGAAATAAAATATTTACACAGTAATGGTGAAGCTTCAGAAACACTCCTAGGTACACCATTACAGATACAAATCCTGAAATAGAAATGGGGAGGATAAGCAAGGGTTTCTCCTTAATAACAGGTAAGAGTGAGAGCTTTCTAACTTCTTTCCATGTATTAACATTTCATTCCACATAAAGTCATGTCTGGTAGGTATTATTGTTATAATAATAATAATAATAATAACTATTATTATTATTATTATCAGTGTCATCATAATTATCATCCTCATCCTACAGCGCAGGAAATAAAGGCATGTGTGTATTGCTTAGTGACTAGATACGCTGGGCAGCATGGATCCGTAGAGACTTGATGATATGCAATGGGAATGGGAATGATGTCTTAGAACTAGCTACACTCTCATTAGGAATTCCTTTGAGTTGCACTCTATTTACTGAACATGTAAATAAATAAAATTCAGTGCCTTTGTTTGGGCTGCCAGCCCCTAGGGGACAGGAGCCCTGTCTTGGATATCTCATGCCCTTTTCCTGGCTGGCCCAGGGCCAGCACGACTCCATGCTCAGCACATCACTAACTGTGTGTGTCAAGAGCTTGTGGGTATGAAGGTATGGAGCGCTATGCGCTAAGCATGACATCTTTGCTCCCTTCCTTCCTTCCTTCCTTCCTTCCTTCCTTCCTTCCTTCCTTCCTTCCTCCTTCCTCCTCCCTCTTTCTTTCTTTCTTTCTTTCTTTCTTTCTTTCTTTCTTTCTTTCTTTCTTTCTTGTCCTGGAGATTGAACTCAAGAGCATTCCACCTTTGAGCTATACTCGCAGGTCTATTTTATTTTCTATTTTGAAACAGGATCTCGCTAAGTTGCTGAGGCTGGCTGCGAACCTGCGATCCTCCTGCCTCAGCCTCCTAAGTACTGGGATTACAGGTGTGTGCCACCACGCCCTGCTCCTTGCTCACTTCTGATTCCGGGGCTCCTCTTTTCTTTCTTGTTGGGGGCAGAGAGGAGGATGACAAAACTAGAATGATTTTCACAAGGACAGCTTGCGTAGGTGATGTCAGCTGCAGGTGAATCTCTTCTGTCTCTCCAGGGTCTGGGCATTGCCAGCCCTGCTGTAGCTGGTTGAAGGGGACCAAACCTCTCAGGAAGACGGACTTGGTTCCGTTTGACCAGCCAGAGCAGGGGGCGGCTCCCTTGAGAGGTGACTGTGGGCTGTAGTGGGAGGATACTTTGGCGTGTCCAAGTGTCACTTGTTCAAACCTGTAACACAAGGAGAACCAACATTAGTGTGTGTCAGTCCAGGAGCTTGTATTGCCTGGAAGGTCCTCTCCCATGCTTTTGAAAATCATTCTTAATTTGTATTTTGCATGCATACTTTATCCCATTCCTTAACCTTTATTTTTTTCCTCAAATAGAATCATCAAAAAACAATCAAAAAATGATATAGAATTACAGAATGTGAAAGATGACAGTGTAACATAATTCTCTCTCCTCTCCAAAAGGAAATTTAACATTTTAGCTCTATAGTCTTTGAGTAGCTAACATTTTAATTAAATTCTAATTCAAATGTGATATGTTTATAAAGGAATATGTGTGACACAAATGTAAATAATGACACATCATGATAAAACCCACACCCAAGATCAACCATCTCCCGGAGTGGTCTTGCTGTCTTAAAATGATTTTTTTCAGAATCATGCATATTGATGTATTGATGTGGTAGCTATGGTTTATTAATCTTCATTGCTTTATGGTTTTCTACTATGTAAATACACTACAATTATTCTCCCAACCATAGCCATTGGTGTTTGGTTTGACAAATGGATAGAAAGGACTAAACAGTTTTTCAGAGAAAGTGGGGGAAATCCTTGATTTGGGTGGATTTTAAAGAAGCTTAGATTTCAGTGTGTAAGAACTTGCAGGCTGACCTTGCAAAGTAAAAGTAACATTTATCAGTCCTAAAACACGTGGGGCCGGGGCGCAGATACCTGTGCTGTTAACTGGCATCCAGGTGGTTCTCAGGCAGCTGAAGTTGAGAACCACCAGGTCAGCAGCCGTACCCACTGGCTTCTCCCCATTTTTAGGGAGATGAGACCAAGGGAGAGGAATAAGAAGAAGACACCCCTGAAAGGCGGCCTGGCTATCTTCATAATGTATTGGATATGGTGGGGGAAAGAGGTAGGCAGAGGGGATAATTTGAATGATTCTAGAAAACTGCCCTTCTCCCAGGGATCTAGGCATTTCCTACCCTTACAATTTCTTCTTCCTGATAAAGTTTAAGTGTCGTGGCATGGAAAGTGTGAGGCTGTGAGGTCCCAGTTATCTGGGTTCAAATCCCACTGGTGCTTGCCGGGATCTTTTGCTTTGGGGAATTTACATAACATCTTTAAATCTTAGTTGCTGCCCTGTAAAATTAGGATCACACCTGACTTGCCTGCTTGTTGCGAGGTTTAACAACAATGAAGGAAAGAAGCACTGAGTCCAGATATGTGGAAAAAGTCTAGACTGATTCGCCTTTTTTTCCCCCAGTACTGAGGATGGAACCCAGGGGCGTTCTACCTCCGAGCTACACCTCCAGCCCTATTTTTTTATTCTTTATTTTCAAACAGGGTCTCACTGAGTTGCAAAGGGCCTCACTAAGTAGTAGCTGAGGCTGGCTGTGAACCGCGATCCTCCTATCTCAGCCTCCCAAATGCTGGGATTACAAGCTTGCATCACCATGCCCGGCTGACAGGCCAGCTTTTGAGATCCAGAATTTCGCTTCCAATGGCAGTCTGCCTTGTGACTGTTTCCCTTCTCTCAGCTGCACATATTTTCATTCACTGCTGAAGTTGTTGAAGTCACTGATCGGAAAACTTGGAAATGGTTTAACTAGCCAGGAGGATTCCAGCTTGGGAATCCTGGCTGGAATAGGTAAGAGATCTCAGCTATCAAAGCACTTCAGAGATAGCAACTGGGTAAAAGCATACTGAGCAGCTGGGGATGTAGCTCGGTGGTAAAGCCTTGGGCTCGGTCCCCAGAAACACACACACACACACACACACACACACACACACACACACACACCACACCGGGATGGTTGTAGTAAGAAAGTACCACAAAGTATGGTGTGGTTCTGGGATGGTCTGTGCAGGTGATATTGTACCAATTCCCTTCCTCTTCGTGAGCATCCTACCTTCTCCATCCTTCTCCTCCCAATGACATAGGTGTGTGTCTGGGGTCACTGCTGGCCAGCTGTCCTCTGCCCAGCCTCTTCTTAGCAAGGGAGTAGCAACGGCAGGATGAGGGTAGCCTGGTGTCTGAAATCAGGGCTGGCAGAAGCCCACCAGCTCTCCAGGCAGGATGACACACCTCTTTCTGCCTAATATTTTAGTTCCAGGTACTGTTCCTCCACACTTCTCTTTTTCACCCCTGTTCTGTCCCTGCATAGCAACACAGCCCCACAATTCCGTACGGCACACCCGGACTTCTGAGCAGGTGATGCGAACTTCACCCTCTGGACGCGAACAGAACTGTGTTTACAGCTGGTCTGGCTTAGAGGAGGGGAGAGTTGCCACTGGAGACGAGCACAGCCTTGAGGTATTCCCCTGTTTTACAAACATGAACACCAAAGCCTGTAGAAGATGGGCAGTAATTTTCTTTGAAAAATGTAAGGTGCCATGATATGCCAACTTCAGACACCTTATTTAATGAAAGCATCACCGGCAAAGGCAGGATTTCTCTATCTTAGCGCATGGACACTGGGGGCTGACTAATTCATTGCTGGGGAGGGAGGACTGCACACTGTAGGGACATTTAGCAGCCTCTTTACTCTCTGCACCCAAATCACCTCGAATTGAAGAATCACTGATGCAAAGCTACCTATTTCTGTGTTTTTCTGTGGCTTCCAGCTCTAGTAAGTCCCCCATGGCCCTTTTGTCCCTACAATGCTAAGAGGAAGGATTGTGCTTTTGAAGGCAGTGAGACCACTGCCTGTTTTCTGGAAGGGGTAGGTGGGTGGAGTTGCTGCACTGCTGCCAGCTGGGGTGGGGGAGCCTCTGCCCAGCCTCTGCGAGCTGGCACCACTTCCTCCAGCCATCTATGGGGTGAAGGCATCTTCTCTCTTCCTCCCTTTACTCCTCCGTGTCCGTGTCTTGGTCCTGTGCTGCTCAGTGGCCATGTGCCTGGCCCTTCTGCCTGTCGGCACACCTCGTCAAATCCTGTGACGTTACCTTCTGTGCTTCTGCTTAGAAACTCGCGGTATAAACTGCGGGCAGCCCCAGGCCTCATGGCAAGCACACACACTCACCATGAAACCCAAGGAGGCAGAGCCACGGGCCAGGCCGCATGAAGCCATCCTGGGGCTGTGGCCCAGTGGGGAGGGAACCCCTCTGTGTTCAATGACCAGGCAGATGGTCCTAAAGGAACATCCTTTATGATGTCAATGAAGGCAGGAAAGAGTTAGGAGGGTGAGGGGTGAGTCTGTGTGGAACCTTGGGGGCCCTGAGCTCTCCCCAGAGGCAGCCAGAGAATCCAGGTCCAGGAAGCCAGTCACAAGGGGCCTCGGGGACACCTGTCAGCGACCTGACACCTTGGCCTGAGAAGTCTCAGGAGGAGAGAAGGCGGCGGGGAGGGCCCAGGGGAGACTGGGCAGAGACACGTGCTGGCGATGCGTCTTGATGAAGAAGAGGTTGCCAGCCGGGGCTGGGCTGGCGAAGAGGGCTTGCCAAAACCACACACTTCCTTACATTCCATAGCAACGGATCCGTATGGGGATATAAAGAAGCATGTGGCCACGGTAAGCACGTCGTCCAGAAGCAGCCCGGCGCCTGGGAGGCGGCCATGCTCACCTGTCTTCAGGTGGAAACACGTAGAGCACCACTCGCCCCGACTTACCTTCTGCCCAGTGACAATTTAGGAAATGTTTGGTTATTCCTATGAGTTAATTCGCTGCTGTTGTGCTGTGTACTTTGATAGAATTCCCTTTCAACGTTTGGAATCCAGTAAAGGGAAATTTTTAAAAAGAAGGATTCCGACAGAGAGGTATTTCTGCTTGTGCCCCGAGTCCTCACACTAACACGCACG
>NC_137794.1:10165572-10168072 GCF_963383645.1 Muscardinus avellanarius | reverse complement strand
ACCTTTCCTCCCTGCGGGTACTCTGCCACCTTTCTCAGAAGAAGCAAGTATGGGTGGCATTTCACTACCACCATGTCCTTGCCCCGCTTGTCATCCAGAAGAACAGGAACCAGAAGTCCAGGCAGGAGAGGGCAAGGGGAGGACGGGGATCCACAGTATACTGGGCCATGTGCTTAGTGTACTTGTGATGATAACAGTCCTGTGAAGTACATTTTATTACATAAGACAGAACTGTCTCAAGTAGGTTAATTAGTTGGGAGGCAGAGAGTAGTTAAGAAACTTGCCCAAATCACATAGCTACTAAAGGGCAGACCTAAGACTTGATGTTTCTCTCTAACCCAAAGCATGCATCCATTCTAATATTCTGTATTTCCTAAACTTGCCTGATTCTTAGTGCCACTGAAATACTAAGAATCCTCTTAAATCTATATATGTGAATATTGCATGTATTATGTATGTATGTATGTATGTATCCTGTTCCTTAAATTCCACTCTAGAACCATGGCATCCAAATCTCCATGGAAGTGGCTGGGGGGTCTGGGGGGTGCATTTTATGCTCAGCAAGTTTGGGAAAAGAACAGTTTTTCAGGGGAGTTGCTTTCAAACCTGAGCGAACATTATAGTCACGAGGTCCTATGTGGCTCGCTCCTAAATACACCTTAATAGTGATTTGGTGAGGACCCAGAAATCAACATTTTCATAACCACTCCCATATTATTTATGATTACATATTATTGCGAGCGGCCACAGAGCTTTGAGAAACATTGGTCTCACTATAAACAGCAGAGAGAGATAATGAATTAAGACTTAATGAAATCATTAGGGTAAAGAATTGGCCTAAGGAATATTATTTAGTCTGGATTAAAGAATCTCTATAAACATGACCAAAAATGGCTAGACCCAGAAGCAGGGTGGGCCCTCTTCACAATATAAGTACATAGTTACTAGCATAATATATACAAATATATTAGTAAGAGGCAGTAACTGATCACTAAAAACTTATTCCTCCACTAATGTCTTATCTCCCGTTGGTACCTGATCATTAATATCTTGTCTTCCCCCAAGAAATTTTTTGATGCTCAGTTTCTACCTGGAATATTATTTTCTTTTTGCCCATCCTCATAAAATTATTCTTTCTTTAACGTTGAGTTCACAAGACATTTTCATCACTAAGTTTTCTCTTCCTCCTACTGTTGGTAGTCGGAGGGACAGCGTATCCCATCCGATCCTGCAGTTTAGTTCCTTCTGTACCTGAAACACATACCTATCTTCCATCTCAAAGGGCTGGCATAGAGACTATTTCATTTCTGACTTCTCAACAACCTGGCAAAGGTCTTTTGCACAGCAAGAGTGAAGCAGATAAAATCCCCACCTCCCTCGTAGAGCACTAACCGTATGCAGGTACTGTTCTAAGCACTGTTAACAAGTAATTCCTAGAAGAAATCTTCCTATTTTACAGATAGAAGACACAAGGAACTGGAACCGAGAGATTGCTGTGTGTTGCAGGGTCTCCTTTAGAAGATCTAGCCCTGCTGGCCATCAGCATCACACCTGCAAGGAGATCTGAATACTGTGGATTCAGAAAACAGCACC
Organism: Muscardinus avellanarius; assembly: GCF_963383645.1. NCBI lineage: Eukaryota > Metazoa > Chordata > Mammalia > Rodentia > Gliridae > Muscardinus > Muscardinus avellanarius. The sequence goes on along the minus strand of NC_137794.1, from coordinate 10,166,479 downwards.
ATAAACAGTCATACATTTCTAACTATGCACCAGTATCACCTGGGTAGCTTGTTAAAACACACATTACCAAGACCCGCTGCCTGACTTTCTCATTCAGGAGGACTGGGGAAGGAGCTGAGGATTTCCCTTTTTATGACCAGGTGACATTGACGTTGCTGGGGACCACAGTGAGGATCACTGTCCTCGGTCAAGGTTTCTGATGCTGGGCAGGTTGAGGACATGGAATTGGCCCCAAATTCTGAGTCTCCTAAGAACAAGGAGGTGGGGGAGCGGAGCAAAAGCCTACAGGAGCCAAGGAGGCGTGGCCCTTTTCAAGGTCGGTTATAGACACTTTTACCAAAGAGGGTGCAGACAGACAGTCAACACCCCAAAGACAGGAAAATCCCATTTGGAAAGTTACCGAGAGTTTTGATTTGAGGAACTGCATGCTACTTGGAACGAGTTCTTTGGCTCTGATAAATCTTCAGTGGGGTTTTGCTGAAAAACGGGGACAAAATAAAGTAGCTGCATTAGCTGAGAAGAGAGCCCAGTGAAGGGGCTGCTGAGGTGCATGACTTTACATGATCTTTGCAGACAGTTCATAATCATAATATAATATAGCTTAGCTCAGTAATACAGAATAACAAGAAAGTTCATTTGCTTCAAAATCTCTTATTTTTTTTAAGTGTCCCTGTTGAGTGAGAATTAAGAATTGCTTAAAGTCCAGGGAGCTAGTTGGACGCACTGGGCTCCTGTCCTACTTTTCCAAAGAAATACACGGCTCAGGGACTTCATTTCTTACTTTTGCAAAAAGATGTAACAGTTCACATTGTCTTTGTGGGGGACATCTGTGGGGTGATCCGAAACCCAATTCAGCAATTGAATATTTAAGATTAAATCACACACTACAAATAAATTCCTCTGAGTT